>NC_061110.1:89697354-89767354 GCF_015104395.2 Macrobrachium nipponense | reverse complement strand
AATAGATGTTTTGCTGCTTAAAAAGGACAAGAGAATTCTAGTGGATAAAGTCACCGAAAATTTGAAGTAAGTTGGAAATTTTGGAAAGACGGAAGTACCGAAAAATCTAAGCTATGGCTGACTATGGTAGATTCACATCAACCGTGCATTTGAAGTCTAGACCCGTCCCTTACGACGCTCCTGATTGGCTGTTGATAAACCAATCGCAGGGCTGGAAAATCTCAGTCTCTCTCGAGAGTTCACATATTCAGGATGTATGTTCTACCTCTCCTAAGGGATACTTTTGAAAGACGTATCCCTCAGGAGAAGTGGAACATAGATCCTACCCGTGTGAACTCTCAAGAGAGACAGAGTTTCCAGCCCTGCGATTGGTTTATCAACAGCCAATCAGGAGCGTCGTAAGGGACTGGCCTAGACATTAAATGCACGGTTGATGTGAATCTACTATAGCCGATCCTGCAGCAGGCTCCCACTTCATAATTGAGAGTGAGATACAGAATTATCTTCCATTTCAATTTCTTCTACTAAACGCTTAAATGACATCATAATGCACCTTCTGGGCGAAGCAATGGTTATAAATAATAATAATTTTGTAATGAGAGAAGACGATGGGGTAGGACCATGTCACAAATATAAGTAGAAAGATAATGTCAGTATTCATTATACAATTTAACTTATAAAGTTTCCAGTATCTTCGAAGTAGAAGTCATTTTTAACGCCAGAACTTCAGGTCTTTTGGTGTGAATTGTTGGAAGAAGGTTCTCCTAGTTTACAAACATGATCATTATTCTGACCTACAGTCTATTGATGTCGGCTTGGCAATCATCCTTGGTCTCTAATTCATTAAGGAACCACCGCTACCAGCTTTTGTGGCTGAGCCTTTAGCGTCAGTGGGCGCTATTTTATCGTAAGACGATATCTCACTCCTCGGTACAAGAGGGTTTATTTTTTAATACTAACTTGGAACTTCATGACTGATTTACTGGCCTTGTTTGCTTACTGATACGGAAATTTCTGAGCAGTTCATAATCGTAATTTTCCACCAAATGCCCAAGTGGGAAATAACTCTTGATTTTGTTTTTCAAAGGTTTCCAATCGGCTCGTTGAAGGCCCAACCAATAACAAAAATTTTCCAATGAAAACATTTTTAGATTGTTTTTTTTTTTTTGGGCAAAACGTCACCCACCCCCCCCATTTTTGGGTGACAGAAACAGAACCGTTCAAATTTTTTTACCTGGTTTTTACTTGGTTTCCCACCGGAAAGCAAGGTCCAATTGGAAATTTGGAACATACCTAAGGCCATTAACTGGCAAGGTAAATTATCCAGATGAGGGTTTTTTTTGAGTGGTTCAATAACTACGAAAAGGTTAGATTAGGGGATTTTCAAAAAGGATAATTTTTTTTTTGACCCTCGTGGACCCTTGATTAGTGGGTTCCCAGAATGGGATCATTGACCCTGGGTTGGACCCCTGTAGTACCAAATATCCAAAGTGTCCCCCAATTACACACACACACACACAATTATTATATATAGTATATATATATATATATATATATATATAATATATAAGATATATATATATATATATATATATATTTATATTTATAAAGGTATAAGCCCACGAAGGAAAAATAAACAACGGAGTTTCTGCAAGATTTTCGACTTCAACGTCCTTTATCTGCTGAATTAAAGGACGTTGAAGTCGAAAGATCTTGCAGAAACTCCGTTGTTTATCCTTTTCAATTCGGGCAGGTTATAACCTTTTATTTATGGATTATACATTGTCCCAAAGTTCGTGATCAGTTATACATATTTTTATATATATATGAAAATGTATATGCATATTCTTTAACATACATATACATATAAACATATATATATATATATATATATATAAATATTATATATATATATAGTATATATATATATATATATATAGTATATATATATATATATAAATAATATATATATATAATATAGATATATATATAATATATATATATATAATATATTTGCCAACAAATCACTTGCAGACCAGTAGAACCGTGGATGATCATATATGCCCAACAGCCAGGAGAAGGGGTGAAATGAAATGACTTGAAACATACAGAGTCACAAGAAGACTTCGTGCAAGACAAATGATGCTAAAAAAACAAACAAACAACGATAACAACTACAGACAGTTCTAATACCTAATAGCCCTACCCTTTGTTTTAAAATATCCCCTTCGTTTTTAAAAAATTAAATCATTCAACTTTGTACAAAACCTAGGGACCTGATATTCAAATAAAATTTTATCACAGTCTTGGGGTTTAATTATACATGATTAATATTAAAATTTCTTTTTTTTCACCACCCAAATTTCTCTACAAAAAACATAATTTTTTTCCTTTGAGTCTGTCCAGTTTTTAATAACATGAATCAACTATTTATTCCCCATATTGCACAAATAATGCATTTGACATATTACCAGTTCTTAAACATTTATATTTTGTGCTTGTTTTTTAATCGAACTGCCAATGTCTTTCCACTTTGTCCCACGTAAGTTTTTATTACAATTTTTTGCACGGAATTCTTTATAAATACAACTGTTCCATTTCCAGGTGAATTGCTTATCAGCAAGTTTTTCTAATAGTTCCTAGAGTTTTGAAACACAACATTAATACCTAGTGGTTGACTTGTCTCGGGATGTTATTAAAGCAGGTATAAAAAGGAAGCACTAAAACGTTTTTTTTCGAATTTTCGAACTTTTCAGTTTTTTTTTGTCAATCCATAAAATGTCTTTTTTTTTTCGTGCCTTACAATAGGTGTTTTTCCCCAATAAAACTGTTTGGGTACCTCAAATTTGCCAGCAATTTTCACGTATCTTGCTGGCAATTTGAGGTTACCCAAAACGTTTTTATTGAAAAACACCTATTGTAAGGCACGAAAAACGTTTTATGGATTTTGACAAAAACTGAAAAAGTTTTTTTCGAAAACAAAAACCTTTTAGTGCTTTCCTTTTTATACTGCTTTAATAACATCCCCGAGACAAGTCCAAACCACTAGGTATTTAATGTTGTGTTTCAAAAACTCTAGGAACTATTAGAAACTTGCTGATAAGAAATTCACCTGGGAAATGGAAAAGGGTTTTTTGTATTTTATAAGATTCCGTGCAAAAATTGTAATAAAAACTTTACGTGGGACAAAGTGGAAAAGACATTGGCAGTTTTCGATTTAAACAGCACAAAATTAATGTAAGAACTGGTAAAATATGTCAAATGCCATTTGATTTGGGGCATATGAAATTAATAGTGATCATTGTTTTTTTTATTAACTGGACAGACTCAAAAAAGGAAATTATGTTTTGTAGAGATTTGGTGAAAAGAAAATTTAATAGAAAATCAGTAATTAATTAAACAAGACTGTGATAATTTATTGAATATCAGCCCCTAGGGTTTTTGTACAAAGTTGATGAGATTTTTTTAACGAAGGGTAAATTTTTATTTTAAAACAAGTAGGCTATTAGGTATTAGAACTGCTGGTATTGTTTTTACCGGGGGTGTTTTGTTTTGTTTTGTTTTTTTTTAGCATCAATTTGTCTGCACGAAAGTCTTCTTGGTGACCTCTGTATTTGTTTTCTTGGCACTTGTACCTGAACCCTGATTGAGGTGTTTAGAAATACATGAAAGCGCCCTCGGTTTTGTTTCAAGTCATTCATTTCACCCTTCCCTCCCCTGGCTGTATGCAAATATATATATATATATATTATATATATTTATATATATATATATATATATATATATATATTAAGTAACGAATCACGAAAGTTAGGAAACGTTGGATAAATCCATAAAATAAAGATATATGCCACGAAGGAAAATAAACAACGGAGTATCCGCGAGACCTTTCGACGTCCAAACATCCTTTACTAAGCAGATGAACTGACATACATGAGGAAAAAGACAAAACAAGAAGATTCGTATAACTGACAGATAGGGATTATAAAGAGATTAGTACCTAGAATCCGACACACCTGGAAGATGAGTAACCTTCCCAAACAAGCCTAAACAATGGGTTCAATTAAAAGTTTAAGACAATCATCTCAGATACAAGGACAAAACAATTAAAGGATTATAGGTGACAGCTATTCAGAATTTTGGTTCTTTGGTACAAACCATATTCACAATACATGTTAGACATACAATACAATGAAGAAGTGTATGTCTAACATGTATTGTGAATATGGTATTGTTTACCAAAGTTCTGAATAGCTGTCACCTATAATCCTTTAATTGTTTTGTCCTTGTATCTGAGATGATTGTCTTAAACTTTTAATTGCACCCATTGTTTAGGCTTGTTTGGGAAGGTTACTCATCTTCCAGGTATGTCGGATTCTAGGTAATAATCTCTTTATAATCCCTATCTGTCAGTTATACGAATCTTCTTGTTTTGACTTTTTCCTCATGTATGTCAGTTCATCTGCTTAGTAAAGGACATTTGGACGTTGAAAGGTCTCGCGGACACTCCGTAGTTTATTTTCCTTCGTGGCATATATCTTTATATATAAATAAAGGTATAAGCCACGAAGAAAAAATAAACAACGGAGTAAAGGACGTTTAAGTCAAAAGATCTTGCAGAAACTCCTTTGTTTATTTTTCATTCATGGCATATACCTTTATTTATGGATTTATCACATTCCAAACTTTCGTGATTCAGTTATACATATTTAGTATATATATATGAATGTATATGTATATACATACATACATCTATATATACACACATATATACTACACAGACACACACACATATATGGATGTATATATATACATATATATATATATATATATATATATATATATAACTATACACACATATATACATACATACATACATACATACACACACACACACACACACACTATATATATATATATATATATATATATATATATATATATATATATGGTCTATATATATAGACTATATATATATATTATATATATATATATATATATATATATATATATATATATATATATATATATATATATAAACAAACACAAGCAAGCTGGCCATCATGCATCGTAAACGCAGTACCAATATTCAGTTCGGAAGTGCTTAATTCTATTTTTGCCTGACCCACTCTCTCCAACGGAAGCAGCTTAAGCCTTCAGCTGCTGAATATTCAACAAATGCGACGCCAAAAGTCAGGAGAACTATTTGAAACGTGGCATGGCAGTGATGATTATGGCTGCATGCGATTACAGGTCGTTCATTTTACAAAGACCTAGACCAGTCCCTGGTCTCTGTAAAGTACAGGTTTGTATCTTTGTAAGACAGAAGTTGCCAGCGGCAATTTCCGAGTTTATGCGAGGATGCAAGCAGTTATTTCGTGTAAACTGAAAGGCTTATGTTCATCAACTGTAGTAAGCTATAGCGGGAATGGTTACTTGTATGAAAAGTAAAAAGAAAGGAGTTTTATTATCCACACTCAAGTACGTTATTTAAAACTAATGATTTACTTAATATCTAAAGAATTACGGCTGACTGCTTAGTGGCTCCGACATCATCATAATAATAATAATAATAATAATAATAATAATAATAATAATAATAATAATAATAATAATAATAATATAATAATAATAATAATAATAATAATAATAATAATAATAATAATAATAATAATAATATAACATGTTTCAAAGTGGGTTTACTTCCAGCAATAATAATAATAATAATAATAATAATAATAATAATAATAATAATAATAATAATAATAATAATAATAATAATAATTTTATTATCATTATCATTCTTGACCTTACAGTTATCTGCAGGGAATTAATCAAATAATAGAATTTATGCAATAAAAGGAAAATGGAAAAACGTACTCGCTTCATTAGTCGGAACCTATGACTTCAATTAGCATAAATTCATTGAAAAATGTTTATATAAACACGGACCCGCTCCCCCCCCCAAAAAAAAAAAGTCTGGTGGCAAGTGGCTCTCGATTAACTAATTGGAGAAATGTTAGAGAGGTTTGAAGAGTTTTGGAAAATTCAGATTGATCTAAGAAAATGTCATCTACTTAAAAAAAATAAATAAAACACTTAGATCAAATGGAAAAATGTTTCCTTCGTAAATACTTGACGTTTTTGACTGTTTAATGTAGCGAGGTTTTAAAACGACCATTAACTGAAGAGTCATAAACATACGACACAATAATATTAAGGACAATTCAAACGCTTCAGTCCTTAAATTTAATTACACAATTAAAAACGACGAATTTATAATTAATTTTACTTGATAGGCAAGTGCTGAATTTCACGAGACTTTTTCTTTTCCAAAATATATATCCGCTTCCTTTCATGGCTAAAAAATACCTCAATGGAAAGGAGATAAATGTTATTATTTGTTGCAGACATAATTTCATATACGGTTATAAGCACAAGTACAGAAAATCTACCCGTCTAGATGACGTAATAATATTAATGTGCATATGCATGTCCATTTTATAATGTTGATGTAATGTGCTCGTACGTGCACTGATGTGCATTCGTGTGCTTTCATGTGTGTGTGCGTGTGTGTAGAAGTTTGTACATATTTCCTTTACAAGTGAAATAAATAACCGATAAAAGGACTCTTCCTTGTTTATAGTTGGCTGCTCACTGCTCTACTGACATAATGGGATACATGAAAAAAAAAAGACATAAACAAAGAAGAAAAATAAAAAAAGGAAAAGGGTAAAAACGAAAAAATATATATATATATTTAAAAAACACGTAATGGATGGGCGGGAGTACTTACCACAATTAATCCTTCTCGTGGCTCAAGATGGATGCTGTCGGGGCTACTTTCTCAAGAGGGAAAGTCGAATGCTTTCTCTTTAAAGAGAAAGTCGAAGGCTTTCTTTTTAAAAGAGAAAGTCGAAGGCTTTCTGTTTAAACGAGAAAGTCGAAGGCTTTCTGTTTAAAAGAGAAAGTCGAAGGCTTTGTGTTTAAAAGAGAAAGTCAAAGGCTTTCTGTTTAAAAGAGAAAGTCGAATGCTTTCTCTTTAACGAGAAATTCGAATACTTTCTCTTTAAAAGAGAAAGTCGAATGCTTTCTCTTTAAAAGAGAAAGTCGACTTTCTAACGATGCCTGGGCTTATGCCTCTTAGTTCATGATACTATAATAAACATGAAACCAAAAAAAGTAGGGGGAAAGGAGATTAAAAAAAATGGCGAGGGAACTTCTAAATAAAAAAAAAACAGAAAATGATAATTCAACTAAATATATGAAATTGAAATACAACCATGCAATAGTATTGAACATTACCCTTGCACACGTAGACACGACGTCACCGTGAACGCTTGGAGACGGGCTAATTGGATAAGAAAAAAAGGACCAAAACAAATACCGGTACATAAACAGCATAAAACCCTGATAACAATAAATGGAAAAGGGGACGAGACAACGATGTCAAAATAAAGGTGTGCCGTTCGATGGAATCGGCCCTTTGCAGGAATAAATGTCACACGGTGGACGGGAAATAGCTAACCAAATCGTCAATATATTTTTAAATCTTCGTACCTGCGACACGGGCGAGCCAACAGAAGAAACAGAGGAAGGGCTTCGATAACAGAGACAGAGATCTGCAACAGAATTCTCCGCTGTTTCTTGCCTTGTCTCCCGTTATGAGCTTACTAACGGCTTGGCCGTTACGGGAAATTCATGACACAGAACGTACTGAAAGCATTGCCGAATAACATCAGCACTTGATTTTCTTCTACGCCTACTGAAGGGGGTGGGGCGGGGGTTAGGGGAGGGGGAAATGATTCCTGAGACTAACGAACATAAAGAAAACGTCCAACCAAACCGAGCAAGCAAACAAACAACAGGAACATGAATAATAATAATAATATTAATAACAATAATAATAAAGGGGTTGAACAAAGTAAGTTAAAGGAAGTTTAAACTTCAGAACAGAAGACTGAATGAAACAAGCATATACTACAGTTATTAGACGGAAAACAATACCTTTACTTTTTTTTCCTCGACACTTCACCTTCGGCGTCGCCGTCAGCCCACTGAAGGGGGAACTGTACCCCCACAAGGAGGCTCCCCTCCTCCAATCATACCTTTTTTTTTTTCGTCGTAACGTCACATTAGTTACTGCAGCATCTCCAAAGCACTTTGATGACGCTAGTTTTAAGGAGGGGAGGGGGCGGGGGGGGTGGGAAGCGGACAGAAGAGGTTACTGGGGAAAGGAAAAAACGAATAAAGGAAGGATGGAAGGAAGAAGATAATATAGAAAAGGAAGGATAAAACAAAAGGAGATGGAAAACGGAGAGAGAGAGAGAGAGAGAGAGAGAGAGAGAGAGGTGGTGAGTGACCAAGAGGAGGAGGAGGAGGAGGAGGAGGAGGAGGAGGAGGAGGAGGAGGAATCTGTACCTACCGTCGTGTAGCGGATCGATAGTATGGATCATAAGCTGTAGGAGGCCATGTCTGAACTTGGTGCCGGAGTGTAGAACAGGGGCCGATTGGCGTCTCTCTCCTCCCGCCGCAGGCTGTGGACCCCCCGCGTGCTGTGGGACCAAAAAAGACACTCTAGGTTAGTTTCGTTTGTCTGTGGAATACCGGATGTCCGTTCATCCCTTAACCCACTAAAGACAAGATTATGAAATGAGTCTGTCTCTCTCTCTAATAATAAAAAAAAATAACAAATATAATATAAATATATAAGTTACACTTGAATTGTAAAGGTTAGATGTTACAATGTCACTTGACTGTAGTTCACTTGACAAGGTCCTTCACGTTTTTATTTTTTTTTTTAGAGGAAGAAAGGAAGGGCATGAATGCCCTTATTTTTTGAATGACAAGACAATAATACTCGAAGGCGAACCACTTTCAAAACGAGGTATTTATTTTTCTAATCATTTTCGTGAATGACTTCCATTTTTTTAGCTGAAGAAAAAACCCTCTGGGTATTCTTACTGTTTTTCCAGTTTTATGAAAGAAGAAAATATTCTCTGAGTATTGCTACAATTGTTCCAGTTTTATGAAAGAAGAAAATATTCTCTGGGTATTGCTACAATTTTTCCAGTTTTATGAAAGAAGAAAATATTCTCTGAGTATTGCTATAATTGTTCCAGTTTTATGAAAGAAGAAAATATTCTCTGGGTATTGCTACAATTTTTCCAGTTTTATGAAAGAAGAAAATATTCTCTGAGTATTGCTACAATTATTCCAGTTTCATTTCATGAAAGAAGAAAATATTCTCTGGGTATTGCTACAATTTTTCCAGTTTTATGAAAGAAGAAAATATTCTCTGAGTATTGCTATAATTGTCAGTTTTATGAAAGAAGAAATAGGGTATTGCTCTATTCCAGTTCCAGTTTTATGAAAGAAGAAAATTTCTCTGGGATGTATTGCTACAATTATTCCAGTTTCATTTCATGAAAGAAGAAAATATTCTCTGGGTATTGCTACAATTTTTCCAGTTTTATGAAAGAAGAAAATATTCTCTGGGTATTACTACAATTTTTCCAGTTTTATGAAAGAAGAAAATATTCTCTGAGTATTGCTACAATTTTTCCAGTTTTATGAAAGAAGAAAATATTCTCTGGGTATTGCTAATTTTTTTCCAGTTTTATGAAAGAGAAAAGAAAATAACATCTGGATATCACTTATTTGTCAAATTTTAAAGAATGACGAAAGAAAAGATTCTCTGGGTATTACAAATATATTTCCAATTTTAAGAAAGACGAAAGAAAATATTCTCTGGCTATTACTATTATTTTTCCACTTTTAAGACGAAAGACAATATCCTCTGGGTATTACTGTCATTTTTCCCGTTCCAAGTAAGACGAAAGAAAATATCTTCTGTGTATTAATATTATTTTTCCAACTTCAAGAAAGACGAAAGTAAAACATCCTCTGGGTATTACTATCATTTGTCTCAAACTTCGAGAATGACTTAAAAAAACAAACTTCATCACAAACGTATACGTTTGAGTGTCTCATACAGTGACCTAATTAGAGAAGGCTTAACTCCGCCCCCCCCCCCCCCAACCCCATACCCCACCCCCCACCCCGCACACCCTACCCAATCCTCCCCAATTTGACAGCGGGTTATATCGGGCAAGAAACACTTCCACGACATCGATTACTCTTTATAAATGTCAAGGTCCTCCAAAGGAGTCCCTAGTCTTTGTTTTCTTAGCTGAGGCGTCGTTCCTCGTGGATCGCTCGCTCACGTAAGTTTACGCAAATGTCTTTTCAATAAGTTTTTAACCTCTCCTCTCCTTTTTTTCAATCTCTCCTCTCTCTCTCTCTCCTCTCTCTCTCGTCTCCTCTACTCTCTCTCTCTCTCTCTCTCTCTTTTGAGGGTGGAGGAGGGATTGAAACATTCTCGTGAAAATGTTATATAAACGAATTATTAGGAATATTTTTATATATTTCATAAGGAAGACTTTTTTTTTTTTTTTTTTAATCGTGTTACAATTATAAGCCTCGTTTGTACGAAAGACTTTTCCGTATTATTAGGAATATTTTATAGGGAAGACTTTTTTTTTTTTCTTTTTTTAATCGTGTTATAATGATAATACTTGTTTTTATAAATTACTTTGCCTTAAATTATTGTAGATGTTTGAGTATTGGGTCAATAGTCCAATAGCCTAATGTCCCCTCTAGCGTTACGGTGACCTACCTTAAAAAAAGAAAAATAAATAAAGAAATAAAACAGAACCAATAACAATCATATATCACAGAATATTTGCCATACTTTCAGTCCAAGCGAACGGACCCAAGTATTGGGGCATAACGCGAATTCCACCCCCTGCGCCCCACCCCTCCCCCCCACCACCACCCCCACGAGAACTTCACCGAAGCAAGGCAGCTTAAAGAGTCCTCAAGCAGCCATCCACTTTAATCTTTACTGGTTTCCGTTTTCTCAAGTTTCAGCGCTTGCAATTTTAACCTTTCCCTCCCCTGCGGAATGGATAACATTAGTTGCTGGTCCTCGGACGGAATTTGGAATATTTTCCGAGGGTGGACGGAATTTCGTGCGGATAACGTTCCGCAAATATCCGCGGACGGAGACCGACGTCGACAATAAAAAGCAATGTAATCTATTTCGCCGATTGTTATCGATGTTTTGAAGGCAATCTTTCCATCAACAATAATATCTAAGTAACGAACGGTTCTACCAAGCGAATGAACTGTCTTGAAAGGAAGGCTGGAATCTGTTCATCATAACCAAGTTATCTTATCAGCCTTGCAGTTATCAGTAATAATGTATTTCAGTCTATTTCTTGATACACATGTTTCTATACAAGAAATAAAGCTATTTCTTAATAGCTGTTCTATCGAACAGATTAAATGGGCTGGAGATATTTAATATAGTTATCTTAGTCAGGTAGAGCAGATTTCCGGTTAATACATTAGCAAAAAAATCCCCAATGTCTTTCATATTATAATCCTTATCTATCTACCTACCTATCCATATAATATCTATATCTATATATATATATATAATATATATATATTATATATATATATATATATATACATATGTATGTATACATCGGTCATTTTGAAAACTAATGTAGAGTCTCCCGTTGAGAAAGAGAGAGAGAGAGAGAGAGAGAGAGAGAGAGAGAGAGATTGATTAATCAGTAACACTGACGTAACCAAAACATAATATAAATGATGAATTTCCTTCGTAAAGTCCTGACAAAAAAAAAGAAAAAATGAAACACATCCCGTGCTGAATACAAAGTAGTACATACACCACATCACACAGATTCGAAGATATAAAGAAGATAAAAATACTTCACATAATCCATAGCATTTATTTCCTGTTGAATTCTTGCTCTTTCTGATAGAGTGGTTTATTTTAACCAACGACATTCAAGCGCAGTAGATTATTCATTAAATGTATTTTGTAGCGAGTTGAGTTAGGGAGGGGCTGGGATTTGCATTGTAATACTCTTCCATTTGTTCACTGCGTTGTCAGCCTTTGGGTTAGGACGGTGTCAATTTGGCAACAATCCCGAATATCGCTTCTGGAAATCATGCAAGAATTGACGCCATGGGATATTCCATCTGGCACTTTGCAAACCTACCGACTGCAACGCGTGCTTGTTCCCGCAATGTATTGCATGTACTTGACCACCAACAAAGAGAGAGAGAGAGAGAGAGAGAGAGAGAGAGAGAGAGAGAGAGAGAGAGAGAGAGAGAGAAATGTGGATACGCATGGAAGTCGTCACCAGGAATAATGTTAAAAGTGACAGCAAATTAAGTGTTGAAATTTACTCAACTTGTACTTAGGGTACCAATAGCGATGGTATATAGTTCTGGCTCTCGAGGAGAGAGAGAGAGAGAGAGAGAGAGAGAGAGAGAGAGAGAGAGAGAGAGAGAGATGAAAGTCACCGGGAAGAATTTTAAAAGCATGAAACAGCAATTTAGCTGTCGTAATTTGCGTATCTTTACACAAAGGACTTTCGGACTCATCATTTTAATTAGTATTTCGGTTCGGGCCTTAGTCGGCGAGAATTGAATGACTCATTTGCCTGGCCCAGCCTTTGTTATCTCAGCTGAAAGACGTCGCTCTAATTGAGCCTCAGTACTGGAAATTGGAGATACACCTCGAAGACCTTTATTCGAGAGAGAAGTTAAAGGAAAATACGATAAACTGATGAAATAGAAATAAGGCCCAAACCAGTCTTAGGTACAGATGTTGAGTGATTCCTCCCTTGCCAAGGTTCTCCCTCGAGTTATGGGGATGATCAGTTACTTACTAACCCAGTCGACTTTTACTTCGCAGGTCGAGAGACTTGACCTCAGGTCCCAGAAGTGGCCACAATTGTACTAGCTGGTCCTTGACCCTAATAACTCAAGTGTCTTGATCCGTTCCAGCCTTTATGGGCTGCCCGTGCTGGCACAAGGCTGGCTTAATCTATGACTAACTAGCCGTTCCATTGGAACTGAATCAAGAGAACTCAGCTGAACATTAAGCTGGAAGATAATAGTCATTTCCTTAAGTTAATCTTGGAACTGGAACTCAGGAAAATCGACCCTTTCCTTGTATGGAATTCAAGCAGAGTACATTGAAAATCGACCCTTTCCTTGTATGGAATCCAAGCAGAGTACATGAAAATCAACCCTTTTCCTTGTATGGAATTCAAGCAAAGTACATGAAAATCGACCCTTTCCTTGTATGGAATCCAAACAGAGTACATGAAAATCGACCCTTTCCTTGTATGGAATCCAAGCAGAGTACACTATTGTCGAAAATCAGTCAGTGTTTGGTTTTGTAACGTTCTGTGACAGACCTTCAACCTTTGGTCTTTTAACTCACTAGATCTTTGTCCAAGTTCAGCACTGGGAGCTGCTGTTGAGTAACCCTGTCCCAGCTCAGCTTTAAATGCTGCAGTGAAGGGATTTACTGTCACGTCTCAGCTTCAGCGAAAGAGATCCAATGTAGTGGATCTGGTTCAATCATTTATAAGTCGACAAATATCCGCCCATGAATAATTGCGTCCTGTCAGACGAAAGCACAAAGCTGTGCAGGGTTTATCAACATCAAAGGGAAATTAATTCTGCAGGGGATGTGCAATGGTCCCCCGCACGGATTCGCCAAGAAATAACGATGTTTTTGAGCTCTGATATTTTACAACCGTATGCAACTAATAAAGGGCTGCCAAGGACAAATGAAGTTGAAATATTTTCGCAGATCCCGGTGTCTCACTGAAGTCATTTGACGATGAGACTGGCCTCAACTCATTGTTATAATTCCAGCAGCTATATGTCGGGGAGGTTTAATAGAATCTGAATATCAATCTCGCAGTAACATCACCCAAACCTTAGACAGTCGATTGGAACAATGCTTGAATGATAGATCTAAAAATATCAAAACCTATCAAAATGAAAAACGCCCAAAACTTACATTTTCACCATAGGCATGATATCTCTGTATCTAGGTGACATCTGATATTAACAATATTCTAATACCAGATGAAAAAAATTACTTCTAGTTATCTGTATATACAGCGTATTTATCTGCAGGTCTTCATCATATATTTTTGTCTTGTTTGTGGGATGATACTGGTCCATTTGGGAGGTTTAAGCTTCTTATCCTGATGGACCCAATTTCAGTTTTCAGTTTTGCTCGCAAACGACCCTCAAAGAAATGTTTTTTTTTTTCTGATCCTTCAGAAACCCAGGAGAGATGCGCCACTAAAGAGATAAGGAAATTGATGGATAACAACAAAAAGCTTTCGAATCATCAACCCAAGGTAAATACTATATACACACACACACACACACACACACACATATATATATATATATATATATATGCATATATATACATACATATATTTCATAATATATATGTTATACACATATATATTTCCCAATATATCCAAAACAGTATTCTCATGCTTCTCTGCCTAACATTTTTCATCTATTTTCTTATTACCAATACCTCAAACCTCGAACATTATGCAGCGTGCTAACTAAGCCTTACGAAGTCAATGAGGGAAAAATAACTTTATTCCTTTTAGTACTTTAATTGAAGTTTTTTAAGACCGTATAACAAAGGGAAAGTATTCCTGTAATCCTCAAAGAAGAAATTCCCATAAACGGGAAAGTTTCCTAAAACAAAAACACTCCATGGTAAGCTCGGAACGAAGTAACTATGCCGAGGAATATCTCTCCTTAACCAAAAATACAAAATTGAAACAAAGGAAAATATATTGTCAGGAAGTTGCCATCGTTTTTCTGTTAAACACTGAATTTTCCCAACAGTATTTCTGTTAACATTGACTTTTCCATTTTGAAAAGAGAGTTTGTTGCCACCCACCTAGAAATGTCCAATAGTACGTTACTTAAAAGCTACTCGAGCGGATTATTGCAGCTGTCTCTCTTCCACGGTCTGAAAGAAGAAGAAGAAGAAGAAGAAGAAGAAGAAGAAGAAGAAGAAGAAGAAGAAGTAGAAGAAGGTACGGGAAGAACTAGAGACGGAGAAGGAAGTGAATGAGGAAGACGAAGTACGGGGAGAAATCCTAATCAGGATTCAACCTACGATTTTCTTACCAACTGAAAATAAAGTAAATATTTCAGCAGTGGCGTGAGGAGGCTGCTGCTTGCTGACTTTTATTTATTTCTTGATTTGACTCATACAGGACACAGGTGTTTTGAAAAACCATTTTTTTCGAGCTGTTTTCCGAATATAAGTAAGACATACGAGTGACTCGTGAGACAAAAGTGATCCTGAAAGTATTCTACCGTGTAGGCTCTACTAGATTATTAGATGAGTGAACTGAACGGATGGAGAGACGTATTTGAATGTTTCTGGGCCATGGATCTTTTTATATTTAGAATATCTAGCAAAACCACTCTTAGATATTGTCAAACCCAAACCCATTAAGGCACAGTATATATATATATATATATATATATATATATATATATATATATATATATATATATATATATATATATATATATATATGTGTGTGTGTGTGTGTGTGTGTGTGTGTGTGTGTGTGTGTGTATCGTGACGATCCGTGGAGTTAATGTAGGGGGAAAAAATGAAAGAAATCCTTGTTGAAAAGACACAAATAAAAAACTAAAAAATTAAATACAAATGTGAGAGCAAAGTTTGTATTTTCATCGAAAAGTCAAGACCTGGAAAAACATGTTCATAAATTTAACATGTTCATAAATTTCTTTTCATTATCTTCAAGGCGTAACTGTTTATTATGATAATATTTTATCTCTCGGATGAAGGAGAAGAGAGTGATTACGTCACGATAGAGAGCATGAAAGAAGACACACTGTACCCTAAGGAAAAGCGACTTTAGGATGAAATTCTGTAATAACCACATTTCCTTCCCGTTCCTCGAGAGGCCCTCATCATCCGACGTGATAATTCTCAGACCCCCCTTTTTTCTGTCTCGAACTGAGGAGATGAACGTAAAGTCTTTCCCGTCCCCTTGAGAAGCGAAGCTTTATGACAACGACCGAGTCAGAAGAACGAAAAAAAAACAAAAAAACTGACGGTTGTTGATGTGTATAGTGTAAATAATTGTTGGGTACGGACTTGCGTGTCTTCTATAGCTTACTAGTTGGGAGAAAGTTTTTGTTTTGTTTTCGTTTGTATGGTGTTTTGACGTTGCATGGAACCAGGGGTTTATTCAGCAACGGGACCAACGGCTTGACGCGGCTTCCGAGAACCACGTCGAGAGTGAACTTCTTTCACCAGAAATACATCTCTCTCACCCCTCAATGGAATGCCCAAGAATCGAACTCTCTGAGTTAGGAGAAAGACTTTTTTCAAGTTCAGAGAACGATGACTGAATAAGTACCTAAGGCCGAAGACAATCCGGCCGCTTACAATCGTGGAGGGAGTTCTAGAAGTGAACTGGATGCGACTATTGATGATAATGATATACGCTTCATGTCACCTTAAAGCTCTTTAGAGAGATTCTTGAACCCCGAGTTGTAATTGATCTACTACATCAAGGCCTAGTGATCGTGTTAGCACTGATCTGCCATTTGTGGGAGTAACTTTGAAGAAACTCAATGTTTATCTTGATTCTCTCATGGAACACAAAATGTAGAGAGGGAAAATGATCAAGTTCTATTGAAAGTAGGGTTAAACAGGTGACATGTCGTACCTATAAAAGGTTACAGCATTCGACTCCACAAATCACTATAAAATAGTGTTCACCCTTTATTCTCCTCTCTCCTAATTCTTCCTCTTACCTCACTTCAAAATTCCACCACAATCCTCCCGGTGTTCCGAAGTTCGATTCCCGGCTCGGCCAACGCGGAATCAGAAGAATTTATGTTTGGTGATTATAAATTCACTTCTCGATATAATGTGGTGTTCGGATCCCACAATAAGCTGTAGGTCCCGTTGCTAGGTGACCAATTGGTTCCTAGTCACGTAAAAAATATCTAATCCTTCGGGCCAGCCCTTAGGAGAGCTGTCTGTTGATCAGCTCAGTGGTCTGGTAAAACTAAGATATACTTAACAATCCTCGCGCTTGCACTGGAAACTGGTTCTGTTCTACCCCGACCCAAAGAACAAAATCAGCTCCCTGAGAAGGGGCAAAACGGCTCCCCCAAGAGATCGCGACGCAGACGATGAAATCTAGAGGGGTCGTTAAAAATATTTCTCTTCACTGTTCTCTGATAGCCTGAGAGCAGCCTTCCCTTATTTGCAATATGCTATTGCATTAGGGGTTTTAATCCCGGGAGCATTTCGCCCAAGTGCACTTTTCCATTAGAACTGTAACGAGATGAGAGCATCCAGATCATTCGCGAACTTGCTAATTTCTTCTTATTCTTCTTCTTCTGTGAGTGAAAGCATTCCTGGTGATTTTTCAAGCTCGCTAAAGTGCATAGGAATTTAGGGTAACTGCACTCACTTAGTGGCGTCGTTTTTGTGCGTTTTTATGCGAAAAGTCTGACGGACGAGAGAGAGAGAGAGAGAGAGAGAGAGAGAGAGAGAGAGAGAGAGAGAGAGAGAGAGAGCCAAGTGCCTTTATCTAAGCTTAGGTTATGAAGGGAAATAGGATGGGAGGAAGTAATAGACGCGATGGGAAGAATAATGGAGATTATGGGACAGAAGAAGGGAAGGAAAGTAGGTGAGAGGGAACTTCACAACTTGGCAGTTATGGTGGATGGTTGGGCGAGGGGGTGGGGTAGGGGGGTGTGGGTGGGGGCAGGGAAAAGCAATCTTCGCCGAACGAAGCAATCTGCGGATTGCTACACTTAGCGTTATAAAAGTTTCTTTTTCTTTTGTGTGCGGTAATCCTTTTTCATAGAGTTTCGTCAGATTTCACGCTTGAAGGACACGAAGGCAGAAAAGCCAATATATGTTCTAGAAATGTCAAAAATGAATGGAGTCTAAAGGAAGCCATTCAATTCATTCAGGAATTTCAATTTCTAAATAAAAATAACATTAATAACCTCAGCCTTGGCTTCTTTTGAACATTACAGTAGGCCCAAAAAGTTACCTGTACCCAAAATTACGATTCCATAACTCTTCACTGTATTTTTCGCTTTTTCACAAAATACTGGTTATAATTCTCCTTAAGGCTGTTTTGTTTGTATGGTGCTTTTACGTTGCACGGAACCAGTGGTTATTCAGCAACAGACCAACGGCTTTACGTGACTTCCGAACCACGTCGAGAGTGAACTTCTATCACCAGAAATACTCATCTCTCACTCCTCAATGGAATGGCCGAGAATCGAACCCGCGACCACCGAGGTGGGACGCTAATACCCTTAAGGCTGTTGTCCAGAACTTTGAGAATGAACTTAGAAATTTCACTGATTAACAAAAATGGACGAGCTTTATTTTTGAATATCTGTTTAAAAAAACAGCGTTTGGCTTATATTTTTCCCGGACTATAAATGCAACCGCTCCCAGTTGTCTCTGAGAACAGAGAGGGGGAAATTGTCACTCGCAAAACTCGATGGAACTTTCCAGTAACTTTGTGGATTTTCTTGTTGAAAGTCTCCATACACGGAAATATGTTTGTGGATTTTCTTATTAAAGTCTCCATACATGGAAATGCTTAACAGATAAGTTAGGCTCACGATTTCAAGCTGCGCTGTTGAACCAAATCGCAGTGTTTCTAAAACAACAAATTCTGTTTTATATCCCGAAAATGTTAACTTAGATCAAGTGGTCTAAATCATAAAGTGAAAGAGCTTTTCAACTTGTTTAATGAACGTTTTTATACACACTCACGCACACACATTATATATTTTTACATTCACAAACATAGGAACTCATTGTCGAGTTGAAGCCAAACTTTATCGTAACCGACGGTTTTAGTAGATGAGGATTAATACTACCTCATCTACAAGACGAATTTTTATTTTAATATGCAAACAGTTCGGCAATTCTGTCAGATGGTGCTTTCAAGTTCGTCAAATCTCCACTTATTTCCAGTTTTTCGTCCCAATATTCATCCTAAAATATGTCAGGGTTTTCACATTGCTCTTGCAATATATATATAAATAAATAAATATATATATATATATATATATATATATATATATATATATATATATATATAGATATATTATATTCGTCCCAATTCTCATCCTAAATAGGTCAGGGTTTTTCCATTTCCCTTGTAATATATATATATATAGATATCTATATATATATATATATATAATAATATATATATAGAATATATATATATATCATATATATATATATATATATATTATAAGTCTCACACCGCAAATACGTTTGGAAGTTGATAACTGAAAATACAGGTTTAAATTTCCAAGTTCCCCTGTGCTTGTCCATAACTGCAATTTCATAGAGATACCCGGAAACGTTCACGCAGCAGCTATTGTTATTTCACCTTCATTTCACCCCTCATCAAAGTGAAAGCTTTCTGGAAACGTTCCTCAATCCTCCTGGGGAATCCACCAAAAGGCTTTGTCTGTTTCTTATCTCCTACTAATGATTAGTTTTTTTGTTTTTTTATTTTTTCTTCCTTGGATTATATCGAATAATAATAATAATAATAATAATAATAATAATAATAACAATAATAATAATAATAATAATAATAATAACAATAAAAAAAAAAATAATAACAATTAATAATAATAATAATAATAATAATAATAATAATAATAATAATAATAATAATTAATAATAATAATAATAATAATAATAATAATATGTTTTATTAAAAGTAATTTTATTTGACTACCCCAACTGAAATTTTTACCATATAAAATCCAATCGTTCTACCTAATTGAGATATGTCAACCTTCGGTGCGTTGCTCACCAGTTTAAGCAACAATGAAATGGAATAATTAGAAAAATAGAGAAGAACCTGTATAAAATTAATGCAGCTGAGGCAGCAATTACTTTTAATAAAACATGTTTAAAAGAGGGTTTACTTCCAGCATACAATAATAATAATAATAATAATAATAATAATAATAATAATAATAATAATAATAATACTTTATTAAAAGTAATGGCTACTTCAGCAGCATTACACTTGTAGAGATTCTTCTCTATTTTCCGAATAGCGGCTTTTTCCGTGCTACTTAGACAGGCTAGTAGAGCGCCTATGGAGGTCATGATCAAATACAGAGTCATGACCTCCATAGGCGCTCTACTAGCCTGTCTAAGTAGCACGGAAAAAGCCGCTATTCGGAAAATAGAGAAGAATCTCTACAAGTGTAATGCTGCTGAAGTAGCCATTACTTTTAATAAAGTATGCTTGAGAGAGGGTCTGCTTCCTAAGTACAATAATAATAATAATTAATAATAATAATAATAATAATAATAATAATAATAATAATAATAATAATAATAATAATAATAATATATTTTAGGCAAATGCTGTTAAAAATAATGCAGAATTAAGAGAGTTGATTTTATATATTGTTTTTTTTTATTTTCCTTCAACATCGCTGAGCCTGAGAAGCGAATTGTAAGGAAAATAGAAAAAACAATATATAAAATAAACTCGGTTAATTTGGCCATTCTATTTAACAGATTAATAATAATAATAATAATAATAATAAATGTATGCTGTAAACAGACCTTTCAAACATACTTTATTGAAAATAATAATGGCAGAAATTACAGAATTGATTTTATACAAAATTCTCTGAAGTCAATAGCGGAACAGAGAATTTTTTATAAAATCAATTCTGGGACTTTATGGACACCCTGTATATTGGTCTTCACTTGAAATCAGTAACAGAAAAGAACAGGAGGTAGAGAAAGAAGAGATCAGTTATTATAAAAGAAAAAAGTAAACAAATAAATAAATAGATAAAAACGTCAGAAAATGTTCATATACAACGAGAACTGCTTTATGTTAGCATCCTCGAAATATTCTGTATACGGGATCCTTGGAGTGAATATCTCCCCTGACGTGTGGCGGAATCGACAGAGAGACTTGGCGAGAGGCGGACGGAAAAGCCAAAGTCTAAACTTCTCAGACGTGTTATTGTGGCGTCCACAAAGACCCACTCCAGGGCCGTCAAGTAAACAGATAAAAGTACTCAGCTCTCTTCAATGGCTCTGTATATATACATAAATGGTTCCAACGGAAAAATCAGTCCACCATCATCTCGCCCCTTAGAGATGGGATTTGTAAAGAGTGATAGTGCGTCTTGTATGCTGTTCTGATGTTACGCCTGAAAATAACTTAGGCTATTTGTTGTCGACATAAACACATATCTCTTGAGGTTTTGACTGTCAAAATTGAGGTTATGTATGCTCATTAAATTGGTATACTAAGAAGGTAACCTCCTATTATCTTCGATTTACTTTACATTTCTAGTGTCTAGATCGTAAGTGCTTGACTCATTGAGCCACATTATAAGTTTGATCCCCCGTCTTTTGAAAAGGGAAGATCTTTAACACTTGCCTTTTGAGATTAGCTTGACTATTTAAAAGTGAAATTCTTTAAAGTGGTTGTCTTTATCATCTTATCAATTTTTTTTTCTATTTATTAAAAAATTCCACTTATAAGTCTTATGAATAAAGCGTCTCGGACAACAGCATTCCAAACAACTCTGAGTATGACCTTGAGCTTTTTCAAACATTAATGAAAGCATTATATGAAAAGGAAAGCTCATTTTTTGCTTCAAAGATATGCGTTGAATCTTTGTCAGGAAGTTAACGAAATGAAAATCAAAACGTATGTTGTTGTTAAAGCATCGTCGAACTCTTTTTCTTGCAAGTTTTATCATTAAATAGAAGAGGGTTATTATAATTTCATAGCCTAAATGTGAACTCAAATAATTTCACCTTTGACAGACCTCCAATCTAAGTGTCGTTTGTGCAGATATGACGAACCAGTTGCCACAATGTAAACAACTTGAAAACCAATAACGAAGAAAGGGCCAAGAAGTATGAGATAGTGCGGAGAAGTATGAGAAACAAAGGTCCCCATAGGACATTCAAGGATAAGAGGGGAAGGCTTCAAGAAGGACTCCGTAGGGATCACAAAGGGATACAAGTAAGCCCCGAAACTTCTACAAGGATATTTTGGACACTGCTCAAAACCACAGTGTTTATCCATTGACCGAAGTGGGTGTCAGCCAATAAAATGATATTGCTCTCGATTTTTGTTAGCTGCACCTTAACGTACAACACATTTAGACACGTATGTACGTACATAAAGCAAACATAAATAAAACTGTACTGGCGATCAGAGAGAAAGATAATTGAGTAATTGTATCTAAGGCTCATAATTTATGAAATAGACGACTGCTCTGTCCATACTGAAAGATTTAACTCTGCACTCGCATCTATAGATATCGATCCCCGAACAACTGTTTTTAACTTCAGAAACTGAACTCAAAATTTTCGCAGACGAAATGAACCTTAATGAGTTTCATTTCTTTATGTAAATAAAAACGTTCCAGATAAAAAAAAAAAAAAAAAAAAAAGTCTAAGGTTACACACGTTGCTGAGAGGATTTTGTTTGTCAATACGACCGAAAGAAGTTGCTCCATTTCAGCCGATTTGAACGTTTGGGTGAATCGATTCGAAATTTCGTTTTATAAAAAGAAAATGAAAAAAACCTCATAAATGCGTAAAATGACAACCATATCTAAATGAGTGCACATACGAAAACATCAATGTACTTTAACATTATGTATGCATCGAACCATTTCCTAAGATATTTTGGAAATGAAGAAAAAATTAAATATAATAAGATACGACAAAATATTCTATCAAAATAAATGCATTGTATTACAAAGTCAAAGGTGAAAAGCGTAAACACGGTAAGTATATTATAGAGGCTTATTTATTTGTTAATAGCCTTTTCATGTATTTGCTCTCCATTTCCACTGCAGTATTTTCATATGGAAATACATTCAGTGACTCTTTAAAAAAATCCGTAATATACTTTGTTCTTTGACACAATTTCTCTGCGTCAACTACATAATTTCACTTTATTACTTACTCGGGGAGTAAACCTACAAACTACTTTGTTGCTGCTGTTGTTCTTTTTCGGGGGTAGGAAAGGTCTATAGAAGCGCATAAAAAGGTCTGAAAAAGATGTTTCACGTTGAGTTAAAAATACAGGAATTTTAGGATAGAATATCTATGACTTATTTATTAAAAAGAAAATGTAAAAAATAAATAAAATTTATTCCTAATAAAATATAGCATATTTATTTTAATTTTCGTCGGTGAAACAAGGCTCTATTTGACTGTAGATTTTAGCAACTTTTAATTCACGCTAAAAGTTAGGAATATAATGTTCACCACTTACGCGCGAGTAGAAAATCTTGCACGCGTCCAGAGTAAGCTGGAGGTCGGATCACGCCTTGTTCTATTTCATTAAACGTAACTACGTCTTCTGCAAGTGAACATTTTAACTTGTTTTTGTGCACTGAATCATTTTCGTATAAAATGGTGGCTTTCGCAGAAGCCCCAGATGCAGGTCACTATAACATTCAACCTCGAGTTATGTAATAAAAATAAGCCTATCTTGTTTAATAAAGAACGTCCTGGAAATCACAAAAATAAAACCTCATTACTAAGACATCTACTCATTTTCCACAAGCTTCACCATTCACCCCTCGAAAGCGTATAGTATTATTACGTATGCACACGTCATCGGCCATGAGATATTCATGGTAATGGAAAAAAGCAAAGCAAACGAAAAAAAAGACTAAAGAAATACTCGTCGATAAAAACAAAAAGAAATCACAACTTCGCTTCAATGGCTTGTTTTTTAAGTTAATTTTGTATTCTTAAGTCTACTTATCTTTGTACTCTATATCCAAGCCTATGTACTGACAATGTTTTATGTTTTATTACAAAGGAAGTATGTAAGAATTGTTAATATAAGTTATGTGTAAAATTTCACAAAGGCTGAGTACAAGTATACCCGCCAAGGGGTTTAATGTCGATATGCATTATTCATGAACTATGAAAATATAATGTGTGACCATGAGCGTGTCTCCGGATACTACTCTTGGCACTAAACATCGTGGGCGCAAAACTGTCCTCCTACAGTACCCCTGGCAATGTAAACAACCCCGCGGAAATTCAAGCAGGGTACACTTCCTCAGGGCCGTCTGTCTAAGTTGCTTCTGAGAGAGAGAGAGAGAGAGAGAAGAGAGAGAGAGAGATACTTCAAGACAGACGGACGGACAGACAGACACGAAAATACAAAGCAGTCGTTTTTGCGAAAACTTCAGTCCCGGAACGAACTTTCACCTCTCCGTCGCTACACGAGTCCTGATTTCCATGATTGAAGTTCGAGCGTCGCTGTTCGCATATTCAATTAGTCTCTGCCCACAGAGAGAGAGAGAGAGAGAGAGAGAGAGAGAGAGAGAGAGAGAGAGAGAGAGAGAGAGAGAGAGAGAGAGAGAGAGAGAGGAATTTGCAGAACATAACCAATTGATTATTTTTTAACAAAACGCTAGTAGAACTATGAATTCGAGGAGAGACGAATAATACAGTTAAAAATGACTGCATATTATATATATATTATATATATATATATATATATATATATATATATATATATATATATATTATTTAATCACTCCTCTTTAAAGATTACAGAAGGCTTAGTCAAAATAGTGCTTCCCGATTTATATATCGTATATATTTATATAGAAGACTATTTTGATGTCGTTTGTTTATCACTATTTTCAGTGCTGCTCACCAAGGAGAGAGATAACGAAACGTATATCTTACTAGAGAGATAAGTATAGAGAAGGTGAGTATTTTCCGAAATTTGTTTTCTTTGCTTTATTACTTTTTTTCATTACTTTTTTCTAAATTTTTCCTTATTTTTTCTTTCTTTCGTGGGAAAAGACAGAAGGAGAATGACTACTAAGGAAAGTTTCAAAGAACTTTCTTTCTCAGGTTAAGAGAGAGAGAGAGAGAGAGAGAGAGAGAGAGAGAGAGAGAGAGAGACACTTCCTTTGAAGCAGAGGCAATAGAAATGATTCAGGGCTCACCCAAGATGAAAGACATTCCTACATACACAAATACAAAAGTTCTCGTTTGTTTATGTATATTTCTAATTTATATTTACACTTACGCCACTGTGGAGATCTTCACCATTTTAGTGACTCTTGCTATTGTGGAATAATAATAGTAATAATAATAATATGCTGGAAGTAAAACCTCATTTAAACAAGTTTTATTGAAAGTAATTGCTGCCTCAGCTCCGTTAATCTTATAAAGGTTTTTCTCTATTTTTCTAAATATTGTTTTCTCATTGTTGCTTAAACTGGTGAGCAACGCACCAAAGGTTGGCATGTCCCAGATAGGTAATAGTCAAAGTCGATTTAATTTTATTAAAAATGCCGGTGGCGGTAGTCAAATTCCCGTAGAATTTATTGAAGGTAAAATTCAATTCTATTCCTTTTGTGGGGACGCGAAGTTTCCCCTGAGACTCATAATATAATAATCAATAATAATATAATAATAATAATAATAATAATAATAATAATAATAATAATAATATATTGAAAAAAAGAGACCAACTTCTAAATCTGATAGTGATCCAAGATAAACCGGATGGAATTGGATGTGCTACAAATAACCACAATTAAAGGCGGATCTCTCTCTCTCCCTCTTTTTCATCTAAGCAAAAGGGGGAAGGAGACTAAGAAATCTCTCCTGGGTAGAAGAAATTGCTACCAACCCCTCTGAACATCGGGCGTAAATTGGGGATGTAAACGCCCTAAATTAGTAGTTGGGGGGCATTGGAGGGGGTCTGCTTCGCCTTGCTTTTCAGGCCCACTACATCCATCATGCTGAAACTACCTGGGGGAGGAACGATGCCTGAAAAAAAAAAAAAAAAAAAAAAAAAAAAAAACGAGGCCAGGTTAAGTCGGAAGCTATATTAGAGGGAAAATATTAAACTTACTTCGAAGCTCTTGTAAACAAAGGGATGGGATTCGGTAATGATGGAGCTACAGGAAAAAAGGGAATAATGTTAGATTATTTATCTTGTCAGAGGAGAATTTTTCACGCTGCTCCTGTAACCTTTGAATAAAGAAGGAGCCTGATCGACTGAGAGAAATGAATTAAGAAAGTATTAAGACTTAGATAGAAACGAGCGAATTCATTAATACTGCGAATGAAGGAAAAATAATTTATTTCTGATGCGGATGAAAATAACAAAATGAAATTTACTTAGTTTCTTATGCGGATAAAAATAACAAAATAAAATTTATTTAGTTTCTGATGCAGATAAAACTAACAAAATTAAATTTACTTAGTTTCTGATGCGGATAAAAATAACAAAATGAAATTTATTTAGTTTCTGATGTGGATAAAAATAACAAAATGAAATTTACTTAGATTCTTATGCGGATAAGAATAACAAAATGAAATTTATTTAGTTTCTGATGCAGATAAAAATAACAAAATGAAATTTACTTAGTTTCTTATGCGGATAAAAATAACAAAGTGCCATTAACTGGTGAAGTAACAAATCTTTACACAAGGCGTGATCCGACCTCCAGTTTACTCGGTCAAATAGAGCGTTGTTTCATCAACGAAAATTAAAATAAATAAGCTACATTTTATTAGAAATAATTTTCTGTACTGTTTAACATGCGCATTATTTATTTTTTTTATATTTTCATTCTCATGAATAAATCATAAATATCTTATTTATCCTGAAATTCCTGTATTTTTAACTCAACGCGAAACACCTTTTACCGGCCTTTTTGGGCTTTTTTTTAATCCCCCCCACCCCCCGCCGTACCCAGCCCCAACAACAACAAAGTAGTTTGTAGGCTTACTCCCCGAGTAAGCAAAAATAATAGACGACTTAATTATTAATACATTATCCTAATAGACAAAAACCCATCGCATACATAACAGGGAAAAATAGTTTATTAATAAATAAAATTAACCGAGATATCCATCACTAAATCATAGCCATTAAGAAATGACAATGCTTCTGAATATCAGCAGCAGGAGAAGGAGTGAGCTGCATTAGCAGAGATTAAATTAGCTATCATCAAAGTTTGAAGCGTGTTGCTAATGAGACAATAGTGCCCAATACCAGAAGTCCCGTAGTAGTAGCTATAGCTGTTCTCAAACTGTGCAGAAACTGTTCTACCAGTTCCAGTATTCCTTCAAACTCAGCTGGAATGGACACTTGTCCTTGGTGATGACTCCTGGAATGTCCGGTAGAAACTCGTCTAGAAATTGAACTCTAATTAACACTTATTGTGGAGGTTCTATATTTAACAGTTATATTGTCTGAAAGCTTACAATTTTATACTGAATTTTGGTCAAAACACGTCTTTAATAGGATTATTTTTTCCGATTCTATAATGTGGTTGATTTCTCTTTGAAAAGCGATGGTCTTATTGAACTCGCGACCTGCATACATCGTTCAAGCTGAGAGCCCTTACGGCACTTCTGAGAACCAGGGTGTCCCATAACGCGAAAGTAATGCTAGGTACTCTCTTAAGCTAACGCATTGCGGTATACGAGTGGACAATGGCTGGAATGGTTAGCAGCAGGCAATATCGCAAAAGAAATATTACAGCAGGCGTAACAATCGGCCAGCAGGAACACGTCAGACCTAAAGGGAAAGGCTGTGACACAGTGCTCTCATTGCTACATAGAGTCAGGCAGGCTAAACGTACTCGCATCGACCGGCCCCCCAAAAAGGGCGAGGTATCCGAGCTAGCTAGCAGCTATCCGGGGCGAGGTATCCGTGCCATAAGCGATCGTTATTCAGAGATATGGAGTTTCCATACGCATAAGAGGCAGAGGAGGATCAGATTCCTTATTACGGTGGCCTCTGCTCCCAATAAGGGAGACGACTGGAATAAGGCGTTCGGAGTAGCATAAAGATTTTGTTTTAAATTCTGAACAATTATTTTATTTAATCGTCTTCTTTTTATTCTTTCCAGCATCCCTGTATAGATAACGTCATCTGGTGTACACACACACATACACACATATATATATAGATATGTTAATATAAATATAATTATATATATATATATAATATATATACATATATATATACATATATCTATATATATCTATATATATATACCTATATATATAAATATATATATAGTATATATATATATATATATATATATATATATATATATATCTATATCATATCTATATAGATATATATATATATATAATATATATAGATATATATATATATATATATATATATATATAGATCTATATATAAATATAAATATATATATATATGATATATATATATATATATATATATATATATATATATATATATATATATGATATATATATGCGAATACCACAGGAACATGACAAGCAGGAGATCAGTGCCAAGCGCTTTCCCGACGATGCGTGAATGAATTACGGGAAAGAGCTTGGTAGTACTGATCTTCAGTCTGTCATTTTCCTGTGGTATTCCCTAACATACTTATTCCTCCTCTGACAGACCTACTGTAGTAGATTCACATCGCCCGTGCATCTGATGTCTAGGCCAGTCCCTTACGACGCTCCTGATTGACTGTTGATAAGCCAATCACTGGGCTGGAAATTCTCAGTCCCTCTCGAGAGTTCACATAGGCAGGGGATATGTTCCACCTCTCCTGAGGGATACGTCTGTCAAAAGTATCCCTGAGGAAAGGTGGAACATACATCCTGCTTATGTGAACTCTCTTGAGAGTAGGTCTTTCAAGCAGCGTCTAGCCTTGCACTGCACACACAGGCATAGAAACGCACGCATCAAGAGGCGGATAACGAATGAGGTACACTTCAATCAACTTAAAATGACTGTTCTATGTCACAGTTTTCCCCCTCCCCCTCCCCCTCCTCCCTCTCATTTTCAAGCCACATTCATTGCCTGTTAATTTGCAACCGTGACCCAGTTGAGAAACCGAATTATTGAAAGTGCCCCGCCGGTGATAAATCCTTTGAACGTTTCAATTGGGGATTCTGTATCACCCAATATATACTGCGAACACAAACGCTTCAGCTATAAAAAAAATAAACAAATAAAATAAGACTGACGAGAAAGGTTTTATGAAGCGAGCAGGTCGAAGCACTGCCTCGGATTACAGATGTATTAGCATACAGCAGCATACATTTACATACATTCATAGGATCTCGAACTTAGTCTGATCGTCCTCATAATAGTTAGATTTAGCCAGCCTTGATTCACAGCAGCCCGCAAATCTTCCCTAATGGATACGTTCGTATTTGTTATAGTATGCCAGTTAGCATCTGAGCAGTTGTTATTTAATGGTTTTCTATCTACCTGGGCCATCAATTGACTTGACACGCCTGAATACTGTTGGTATGTGACCCGAAGTGTGTCAGTAAATTCATGATGTTCGGAATGTGCAATAGCCTCTACAATGCTTATTTCCTACACAAAAGTTATATTGACAAAGGTATACCACATTCCTATCGTTTAATTATCATTGGTTTTGTGTATGTTCTTTTGTTTTAAAGTAACTAAGTACGCTGGGAAAAAATCTTAATATTAGTGCCAATTACGAAATACACAATTCATAACTTTTCCTTACTGAAAAATGTGTCGGTTATCGGTGTTCTGAAACAGGTCTAGGTGTTGTGGTATGATATATATATACGTAACCGAATTTTGATCTGCCTGGAATAACTTTGCACACATGTGCGTGCGCGTGTGTTAGCGAGGGTATGGAAGAAAGCAAAATTTATATTGCCAGTAAGAGTAACAAAATGGCAAAATTATGTTGGAATTCAAACCAAAGCTGAAAAAGTCTGCATTTTTCCAATACCACACACACACACAAAGGCCCAGTATAATTTTCTTAGTGGTTTATACATCTATATTTATTTATATATAGCCGTGCTTATATAATACACCCACCCACACACACACATGTGTAAAATAA
The DNA here is from genome assembly GCF_015104395.2 of Macrobrachium nipponense. NCBI lineage: Eukaryota > Metazoa > Arthropoda > Malacostraca > Decapoda > Palaemonidae > Macrobrachium > Macrobrachium nipponense. Next base: position 89,737,468 of record NC_061110.1, on the reverse strand, counting down.
ATATATATATATATATATATATATATATATATATATATATATATATACTAGCCTCTCTCTCTCTCTCTCTCTCTCTCTCTCTCTCTCTCTCTCTCTCTCTCTCTCTATATATATATATATATATATATATATATATATATATATATATATATATATATATATATATATATATAATATAGCGTGGCTTGCTAACAGACAGAGAGCAACGTGGGATTAAAGGCCTTGGTTCACCTTTGGCTAATAAGCGGAGAAGAATGAGTTATCGACCGCGGGGAGTTACCTCGAATGTCGGTCTCCATGTCATCTAGAGCAGCAGTCACGTAAATCTTGAACTCTGTGGTCCTCGCAAACACGTCCCCCCCCTCCAAATCACCCACCCCCACCTCGCTCCACGCCCCTCTCTCTCTCTCTCTCTCTCTCTCTCTTCTGCTCTCTTTTTCTCCCTCTCCATTTTTTTATTCTGCAAGTCCCTTCCTTGTGTTTTCTGCCTTCCTTTTCATGCTTCGTCCTTTGCATTTTATCTTTATCTCTTTATTTCTCTTTCCACCTATTTCTCTCAGCTTGTCACGCATACCCAGAGACTCTCTCTCTCTCTCTCTCTCTCTCTCTCTCTCTCAGTTTATTCTCGCTCTCCTATTTCTCTCTCTTTCATCATTTCCTCTCCTTTCCCTGTTTTCTCGATTCAATTTCAGTCGGCATTTCCACCCCCCCCCCTCTCTCTCTCTCTCGTGTATACCCTCCCCTTCGCAACACGTATTCAAATCCCAAACAGCCATTTTAATCAAAGAAGAGAGAGAGAGAGAGAGAGAGAGAGAGAGAGAGAGAGAGAGAGAGAGAGAGACCCCAGGTAAAGGCAGCCTTCGCGTGACCTTCATTTCTTATCCAATATGGCTGGGCTGTAGTCGACCAGGGCTTCTTTTGCCCCTGAGGCGAAATTAGGTTAAATTAGCATATTGCTTATCGTAAGTCTTTGCTCCGTTACGAAATGTTTTCGCTTTTCAAGGGAGGTGTGTGTGTGTGTGTGTGTGTGTGTGTGTGTGTGTGTGTGTGTGTGTGTGTGTGCGCGTATTGATTCTGGAGAGTGGGTGAATATGTAGTCTTCAGTGTGTGTACTTTTTAGGTCATTTTTAAGCTGAATATACTGATTGTGTCTATTCAACTGATCTGCTGACGACAATATATTCCGTGTTTTCTTTTGTCTTATTTTCACGTCTTTCGTCAAATCTGCTGCAGCATTGCATCAGCATTGCATCGCATGTCCTTTACTAACGGAGCTCGGGTCATTGGCTCTCTCTCTCTCTCTCTCTCTCTCTCTCTCTCTCTCTCTCTCTCTTCTCTTCTCCTCTCTCGGCCTGCACTGCGAAGGTAAATTCTCGAAGAACCCAACTATATCTCTGACGCATAGCAAATGCATAGACGAATTGCAAAAGCATATTTATTTTAGAGCAGAAAACTAAGGGTAACTCCAAGCTCTGGAGCTTTATAAACATAAAAAATGGGTACAAAACGTTAGGATAATACTTAACTTTGTATATGAAATACAAAAAATTGAGATCTCGATGTTTAAGCCTTAAGACTGACCACAGACATTGGGCTAAAGGTGTCCGTCATAAAACTCGAAGTAGGAAAAAAACAGAAACTGTCCCATTCTGGCAACCCGGTGCTAAATAAATAATTATCTGCAAGCACTGACAAAACATCTAATCAATTTGCTTTCACCAATGAATATCGGGCAAGAAAATCGAACTAATGCTTCAGATTGTCTTTCTGATCACAGCAGTATTTAGAATTTAAAACTCCCCTTGAGACGGCTTTTGTTAATTACGAAAAGGTATCTGAAACCGTCTACGGACCAATATTAATGTAAGGTCTTCCCGTTAAATATGCAAACCTAATTGAAACGATGTAAATGCAACGTAAATGTTTTAGAATTATCAAGTGAATTTGCTCATAGTAGTAATTATATATCAGATAATAAGAGGGACATTTGCCACGTGTATTTTCTATGAGAAGAATATAGTGAGTCAGACGGGAGGATAGACAGAGTGAGAAATGATACCATACGGGAAAATTACGAAAGTTCCATACGTAGATGAATTAATGATGAAGGTGGGGATGGGGGGGATGGTACGTGACAGTTAGTTGGGTTCCTGTGGGCACCAGGAGAAGATGGAAGACCCGCAGCCACTTGGATGAGAAGTACGAGATAGAAAACGTTGTATAGGATAATGACATTGATGATAATGATAGGCACGTAGAGATGTAACTGCCTTAAAATCAAGTATAAAAGGCCCATTAAAACACTGGTTTAAATCCAGAGTGTAGATCACTTGGAGAATCAAATTTACGGGACCTTGGTATTAATATTGACTGCGGATTTAGAGCATATAAATATATGTATATGTACACATTATGTATATATATATATATATATATATATATATATATATATATATCATATAATTACATATACTAGTATATATCTAATGTATATATATTTGAAATATATATTATATTAATATAAAACAAGATATATTACACAGTAAAAATATATACGTACAGTGATGCTCAAATCTCATGCGACATGACTCCATAGGATTTCGTTCAAAATTCAATAACTGGCAACCAAGCATGCTCCATATTTATCTATTATTTCAATGCGAAAACGCGATTATCACATAATAAGGCCATAATATATTTCATAAGAGTGAAATCTGTCATATTTCAAAACTGTAAGAAAATGTCACGTGTAGCCAAATTTCAGAAAAACTCTTACGAAACATTTTCAAAACTTTCGTTCTCTCATCGCTGAAACATTTAACCAATACGAAGTCGTCATCAAACCTCAGTTTAAATGTTAAAAAAAAAACGAAAAAAAATTGTCATAACATTAATAACCAAAGCAAGCATAAAATTTGAAATAGTCCGATTTGAATGCTATTACATCTCAACGCTGAAAAAAATTTAAATATTCATATACAAAAGTAGAATGCGCCTACCGATATCAACGTGTGAGGGGAGCATGTGTGACGTCATTAGTGTCGGTGCAACAACAACCACCTGGTGTAACATAAGTAGGTCTACAAAGAATAGCGACCATGAAATTATCTTGAAAACATTTACTTTATATGTGTTAGAGAAATATTTGGATTTTCATACATAATTATTTGTTATCTTTCTTAAATATTTAAAAAACGATGGCATACTAGCAAATATTCGCCTATTTGTCAAAGCCAAGATATTATTCCTAGGCCTAGGTGTTAGATATCTTTAGTTTACACTTAATATTCACATCTCTATATTAACAATTTCTGGCCAGAAAGCAAATGAGGTTATCTACACATTCTTGCACTTCAAGTTAGCTTATGAGAGAATAAATTATACACCAAAAGCGAGCAGAAGGACTTCTAGGAAAATAATATTTTAAACCAGTTGAAAAACAAGTGTTCCATACGCCTTGATATTAATACTTATGATATTTAGATTAATAGCCATCTTCTCCATATAAACAAAATCATCATCATCTTTTACTCCTCAAAGAACAAGAACTGGTAATCTCTACAAATAAAAACATTAGTAACAGATTACATCTCAGAAGGCTTAGATTATTTTTTTAGGCCTATAAATCATTTTGCAACATGCAGGCAGCTTAAACACAGCCTGAAACTTCAACATTCAAAGAAAACTGGTTGTAATTCATATTCCTATTGTATTCCTCAAAGAACAGGTAATCTGTACAAATAAATTCATCAGTAACAGATTACATCTCAGAGGGCTTAGATTATTTTTTAGGCCTATAAAACATTTTGCAACCTTCAAGCAGCTTAAACGCAGCAGAAAACTTCAACATTCAACATTCATATTTTTATTTTGAAAATGTTGTTATGACTGTTGGCTGAGCTTATTAGATCTACTGTCATAATGCTGCAGACGTGGTTATGATGACCAGTCCGAGAAGCATGTTGAGTGTGCTTTCATTGATGGCACCGCTAACCTTATCACACCGCACTTTGAAATGAACGACGTAGAAAAAAAAAGTTCAAATCGCACAGATTACGAATTATACCAATACATAAAAAGGATCATATCTATTCAACCATAAGGAAAATAGGGCTAGCTGTGAATTCGCAAGCTTTTCGACATGTATGACAAAAAAAAAAGAAAAAAAAAAAACTTCTTGGCAACGTCACGTCGAGTCTGAGAATCTGGACGATACAAAAAGAATAATGTCGCATGAGATTTGAGCACCACTGTACATACATACTCACACACACACACACACACACACACACACACACATATATATATATATATATATATATATATATATATTTAATATCTATATATATATAGATTTATTATATTATTTATATATATAAGATAAATTATATATATATATGTATATATTATATATATATATATATATATATATATATATATATATATATATATATATATATATATATATATGGGTGTGTGTGTGTATGTGTGAAATCATTTATAAGGGGAAATATGAACACCATATTTCGTGGTGAAAAATGGATAAAACTGGAGTGTTACTACATGGAAACTATTTTCCTCAAAAGGGAGTGCCAATGCACAGTCCGTAAATATACAAGAAAGTTTAACGAGACCTGATAAAAAAAATCAATCGCTATAATAATCAGACGAAAGAACTGCAGAGTTACAGGTTATATATAACAATCACGCTACGCACAGACTTGTCACAAGCTATACTTGAAGAGTTGGACAAGGTCATAGCTATTAAGAATTTAGCCTAAAAAGAACATCAATAAAGTGTAACAACCTCAGTCCAGGTGACATTGAAATTCACATATTATTAAGGTCAATTTCAGCGGAATATGTCGAGGAAAGTGTTAAAAGGTCTTTGAAAAATAACTGTAGGAAGATTAGCAGTATCCAGATTCAACTGGTTCAAGAAGAGTGGGCATTTCCCCGTTAAATTCGTTAACGCTTGGAACATAAAAAAGAAAGAAAGAAAGAAAAAACTGATGAATACGATCAGCGGAAGCAATATTACTTTATTTGCCATAAATGTGGTCAATAGATAAGCGCAAATTAGTGATTACGTAAAATGGAAAGGTATGAATCGGGTTCATTTTATTTCATGTGAATATGGCTAAGCTAGAAACCAGCGTTACATAATCGCCTTGATTAGAGCGAGAGGTTCTTTGATTCATAATCTTGTTGACTAGAGCGAATTTCGTAGATCCCTGTCGACTCATCACGAAGTCCTCCTAAATTTGAAACTAAGATTCAGATTCGAAAAAGTCTTCCCAGGTTCAGTCACTGGAGAAAACGTGCTATTCATCCCGACTATATATGCTGAATTTCACGAAGCTGTTGATATGATTTGTCAAGACTTGCCTGACCTTATTTACTTGTTCTTGTTACCAGCCAGGACCCAGGTATTTTTCCAAAGGAAGTGCAACGTTCAGCAATTCTCGTCCTTTGATTGCAAGCACGCGTTTGCATGAGGGTTCGTTAGGAAAATGAAGGGCGATTTTCTCAAAGTCATAAGTGAGTTTTCTCTTGAAGGTTAAAATCATTTCCTAGCAAGCATGGGAAGAACAAGGGAATAGTTTTTATTGGCATATCATCATAATAAGTACGATTTTCCATGACGTGAACTGCAGGACACTTCTCAAAGAAAAAAAAAATCCCTAAATGCAGAAACGTCAAAAAAAAAAAAAGAGAGAAAAAAATGGAAAAACGTCTTTTCGCTTTTAAAAAGGAAGGCTGTGATGACTAAAAGCTTCAAGAGATTTGAAGAAGATCTATTTTACAGCTTTATGGATCGAGAAGAACGATCCGGAAAATTTGGGAAATTCTGGAACAGAAGTTTAGAGCTGACTCCGAGCTGTAGGGCAGTCAGTCAGGAATGGAAATATATTACTATAATTCTAAAGACTGACGTGGTGAGGGGGAGGGGTGAGGTGGGGAAGGGGGAAGAGTTAGTGAAGGGGGAGGGGAATTGGAATTGGAATAAAATTACAAAATTATATAAAATAAGGTCACATAACATCGTGTGGAAGAACATAAATAAGGCCATTAAAACGCCAGGATTCTTATACCTCACGAATTCACGAGTCTCACAAGAGAATAATTCTAAATAATGAGGAATAAATATTTCAACAATTTTTCTCATTTAGTATATAAAAAGCAAAAACAAGCGATAACAAGATACACATATGTATACAAGCATGGCTAATTCAGACCCATTAAGCATAATTACATCCACATATAGTTTATAGATGTATACACTTCTATACATATACATGTACAGCTTATAGATGTATTTAATGATTCATAAAGAATCTGGAAAAAAACCATGCGAGCCCCAGACAAATATACTTTCGTGCTAGAATATGTCACGTTAGTTTTTAAACCATGCTGATTAAAATGGTAGCTATGAGGATGACAATTCCTCCTGTATCGACTGAAAAGGTGGTGATAGTTTTACGTCAAGATAGGACCACCTCAAAATCCCTCAAGAAGGGGACGGCAGAATATAAAAAATAATCTACTCGCAGGTAAAATTTTTTTCAAAGACGACACAGGTCTAGAATTGAATATAGTACTTATGCCAAAGGCCAAACACTGAGACCTATGTTTATATGGTGTTTTTACGTCGCATGGAACCAGTGGGTTATTAAGCAACGGGACCAAATGCTTTACGTGGCTTCCGAACCACGTCGAGAGCGAACTTCTATCACCAGAAATACACACCTCTCACACCTCAGTGGAATGACCGAGAATCCACTGGGACCTATGAGGTCATTCAGCGCTGAAACGTAAATTGAGAGTAAAGGGTTTGAAAGGTGTAACAGGAAGAAACCCTCAATTGTTATGAGAGGGTGGAAAGTAAAATGAAAGAAAGAGAATATGAAATGAGGTACAGTAAAAGTAACGAAAGGGAAAGCACGTTGCAAAGAACCTTAAGTAATGCCTACAGAGACAGGTCTAGAGAGAGGTAATGCAATTATGAGCTCAAGACAATTCTCCGCGGGCCTCGTAAATCCCAAGATCCTTGGTAAATTCCGTGTCAAAGGAGCATTTCCTGGTCAAATACTTCGGTAGAGTACCGGAGAATGGTAAAGTCATCACCTCATTGTTGAGAGTGAGTATGGTAACCACACTCTCCCCCAAGGAACTTATTCGGTTAGCAGAGATCATACAGGGCTTATGCCAGGCCTTTCCCCTAAGGGCAGTACTGAGTATAAAGGAGTAGGAGGCCTGGTGTGGGCCTCAGGACTCTGACCAACCAACAGAGACGACGGCGGGGGGAAATTACTCTTTAAATAGCTTAGCAATTTAAAGTGAGGATATGGTGTTTACGCGTGGAATGAATGAATGGGATATTACAAAGATTTTTTTTTGGCATATTCATTTATAGGAATCAATTAATTTTGAATCAATTAATTTTAGCGAGCTACGTATTTTCCGCATCAGGTACATTACAGTTGTTATGACGTCGGCCTGTGACACAAAATCAATCAATTAACGGCAGTTCTGTGAATATTGCGCATAAATACATACGTATGGAAAATTCCTAATCACATTAATACCAATTTGTTCATGTAAACACAAAACACACACACACACTACATACAGCCAACCTTCTTTTATTTTTTCGGAATCCAAAAATGGGTTTACTTACATTAGTAGAATGGTTATTCAATGGGTTAATTCTATCTAAGTGAAGTAACATAAAACAAGTTAAACTAATAAGTTAAACCTAAGATTTCTTCGCTTTTCAGAACAAATACTTTTGATTGCATATTTCTTTCGTAGCTTATAAACAAGTCACTTTTTCATTATAGTAAAGAGAGATAAAGAAATAGTGAAAGCTACTGAATGAAGATTCAGTAAGCTTCCTCTCAGATCTCTCTCTCTCTCTCTCTCTCTCTCTCTCTCCTCTCTCTCTCTCTCTCTCTCTCACAATTACATTTCTGTTCCTCTCTCTTTCTCTCCCTTTGTAACACTTGTCCTTTTTCTGTGATCCATCTTTAATCCTTCCTCGCCCTCAAATATCTCTCCCCTTTTCATTCACGTCTCTCTCTCTCCTTTTTACTTTTCTCCTTTTATCCCCTTTTCCCTCTTTTTTTCTTTTTCTTTTCTGCTCTCCCACCCTTCATTGACATCGCTGTGTGTGCATTTCGCGAGCAACTCAAAAAGTCGAACGAGTGCCTCAGAATGGGAAGCGGAAAATCTGCTGGTATAATAACCAAAAGCTAATAGATGGCCGGCGATGGAGAAGTGAATAAAAAGAAAAAACGAGATAATTAATAGGGCTGGAATGAGGAGGAGAATCATTTGAGAGAGACCTTACCTTACCTTACAGCCCTTACATCTTGTTCGGGTTGCCCCAGGTCCCCCAGTGTGAGGCACCTCTAATGTCTACCAGAGAGTTGCTAGTACATCTTCCGGTATATTTTGCATCTTCCAATCTTGGATGGTCTGGGATGCAGTTTAGATATTTGTCGAGCTTATTCTTAAACACATCTACGCTCACTCCTGATATATTCCTCGGATGAGCTGGCAACGCATTGAATAGACGCTGCATTATCGATGCTGGTGCGTAGTGGATTAATGTCCTGTGTGCTTTCCTTATTTTTCCTGGTATAGTTTTGGACACTATTAATCTACCTCTGCTTGCTCTTTCTGATATTTTTAGCTCCATGATGTTTTCGGCTATTCCTTCTATCTGTTTCCATGCCTGAATTATCATGTAGCGTTCTCTTCTCCTTTCTAGACTATATAATTTTAAGGATTGTAGTCTTTCCCAGTAGTCAAGGTCCTTACCTTCTTCTATTCTAGCTGTAAAGGACCTTTGTACACTCTCTATTTATGCAATATCCTTTTGATAGTGTGGGTACCATATCATATTGCAATATTCAAGTGAACTACTAACATATGTTTTATAAAGCATAATCATGTGTTCAGCTTTTCTTGTTTTGAAGTGCCGTAACAACATTCCCATTTTTGCTTTACATTTTGCCAATAGAATTGCTATTTGATCATTGCATAACATGTTCCTATTCATCATCACACCAAGGTCTTTAACTGCTTCCTTATTTGTGATCGTCTCATTATTAGGTCCCCTATATGCATATAGCTTTCCTTCTCTGTCACCATAATTTATTGATTCAAATTTATCAGAGTTAAATACCATCCTATTTACTTCTGCCCAATCATATACTTTGTTAAGGTCTCTTTGTAGCGCGTTCCTATCTTCATCACAAGTAATTTCTCTACTTATTCTTGCGTCATCGGCGAAACTACTCATACTGATTCCTTAACATTACTGTCTATGTCTGCAATCATAATAACAAACAGTAATGCAGCTAACACCGTACCTTGTGGCACACCGGATATTACCTTAGCTTCATCCGATTTCTCATCGTTTGCAATAACTATCTGTTTTCTGTTGTGTAAAAATTCTTTTAACCATCTTCCTTCTTTATCCACTATATTATGTTTTCTAATTTTCTTCGCTAATAAATTATGGTCTACCTTGTCAAAAGCTTTTCCAAAGTCTAGATAAACCACATCAGTTTCATTTCCGCTTTTCATATTTTTGTATATGTTCTCACGGTGGACTAACAGTTGGGTTTGTGTACTTTTTCCGGGTACGAAACCATGTTGTCCTATATTAAACAAATTATTTTTTTTTTAAATGTTTCATAATATTTTTCTTCATTACCCTTTCATACACTTTCATAATATGTGATGTTAGACTCACAGGCCTATAATTACTTGCCTCTAGTCTTGATCCACTTTTGAAAGTAGGGGTAATATATGCTAATTTGTGCTCATCATAAATCTTGCCTGTATCTACACTTTGTCTTAATAATATTGCAAGTGGCGTTGTGATAGAATGAACTACTTTCTTTAACAAAATAGCAGGGACACCACCAGGCCCTGCAGCAGCTCATTTTTAATTTCATTAATAGCCTGCACAATATCAGCTTCATTAATATCTATGTCAGCTAAATATTCACTATTTTTGTCCCTTACTTCTATATCATTATCTTCATTATCAATTCTAGGGGTGAATTCTCTCTTATATCGTTCTGCCAATATGTTGCATATTTCCTTTTTTTCATTCGTTAATCTCCCTTCAATTCTTAGAGGGCCTATTTCTATTCTTCTTTTATTCATCTTTTTCGCATACAAGTATAATAGTTTGGGGTTTTGCTTGATATTTACTAGGGTTTTTTTCTTCCAAGTCCCTTTTAACTTAGTTCTTTTCTTTTGATTTTATAATCTTTTGTTCTGCATTTTCTATCTTACTTTTTAGTTTTATAACTTTCCATGCATTTTTTTCTTTTGCAAGACCTTTTTTCCACTTTCTGATTTTCTGGAACAAGATCCTTCTGTCTCTTGGTATGCATGACTGATGTTTACTTTTCTTCTTCGGTATATATTTATCCACTATTTTCTCTAATATTTTATATAATATCTCCGTATTTACCCTTATATCATCACTTAAGAAAATGTTATCCCAATCTTTGTTTAATTCTTCATTTATTTCTGACCATTTTATATTTTTACTGTAAAACTTGTATTTTCCATATCCTTCCCACTTTTTCATATCTTGCTTATCCCTGTTTTCACTTGCTTTGGAATGGACTGTTAATTTTATGACATTATGGTCTGAAATACTCGCATTATAAACTATTATTTCTTTAACATAATTCACCTCGTTCACAAATACTAGGTCTTAAGTATTTTCCTTTCTTGCTGGCAGGTGATTTATTTGTTGAATGTTGTATTCTAGTAGCATATCTAATAGCTTTTCGAATTGTCTATTATCTTCTGCACTACTATTACTCTCTTTTTTATATGTATAAATACAACCACAATCTCCTACTCGTTCTTTCCAGTCTACGAAAGGAAAGTTAAAGTCTCCGGATAGGAGAATAGTCCAGTCCTTGTGATTTTACATATATCATCCAATTTTTCTATTATCATGTCAAAGTCTTTAGTATTAGGGGGTCTATATATTACTATGTTCATTAATTTTTCAGATTCAAATTCTACCGCTATTAGTTCACATTCTGAGTTACTATATTTTTCATATAATTTTCCTTGTTTTTTGTTTTTCCCATATATTGCGGTTCCCTTTGATTCATATTTTTTCTATCTGATCTATAAGTTTGAAAACCTTTTATTTGATCGTCATTCCGAGTCTCTTGGGAATACCAGGTTTCAGTTATATTCATTATATCTTTTTTCTTTTCAATTTGGGTTAGTTCTTCTAAGTACTCTATTTTTCTTTTTGAGTTACTCGTAACTAAACCCTGCACATTCATCACTACTATGGTTTGCGTGTTTTCTCCTTCATTTAATATGGGTAATAATAAGGATTTTCCCATGTCTCTTTCCTGTTCTGGTATGTTGTTCTGTTCTTCATTTCCAGAAATTCTGACATTAAAAAATCCACTTTTCCATAATATTTGATCTTCCTTCATCATAATTATTCATTTTATGTCTGAATCTGCAATTTTCTCCGTATCTGCAATATCCTCTTGCATCATAAATACAGTTCTTATCTCTTGAGCTGTATCTTGGAGCTGATGCTTTGAAATATTTGGCTGACACTCCATATCGCGGTGATGGCTTGTTTTTTTCTTTCACCTGATATTCTTTGTTCCTCTCTTTATTTGTTTCTTTCTTATTTTGGATTTTATTATTTGATTGATTATTTATTTGATTTTGATTCATGGCTACAGGGTGCATATATTTACATTTTTTGTCGAACTTACATCCTTTTCCTTATTTTAGGTTTTTGCATAATTTTGGATGTAGATCTCTGCAATCATCCTCAGAGCCATCTAGGTATGTACATTTACCATAGATTTCATAGTTGTGACATACCTTAGGATGTTTGTAGTAACATCTTTCTCCGAATCTGCAATTCCCTCTTTTCAAAAGGTTGCAGACTTGTCTTTGCTGTCTATTTTTTCCTCTTTCCCATCTGTGTGCAGATCTGGGTAGAGCCTCTTCGGGATTTTCTTTTGTGTTGTCATGTCGTAATTTATTTCTTTGTATGTATGCTGCTTGATTGCCTCATATGCAGTCTCAATGAGTATCTCTGCATCCATACTTTTATCTTGTTCTTTGTTTTCCTTATTTTTTTCTGTCATTTCCGTTTTGTTTACTTCTCTTCCATTTTCCTCTTCTTCTTCTTCCTCTTCCTCTTCTTCTTCATCCTCAACTATTTGTACATTAAGTCTTGATTTAATAACATTGTCTATCCATGATAGACATGTTGAGCAAAATATTCTGGTATCTTTTTTCATATCTTGCATTACTTCAGCACATTGAGGATGCATCGAAATGTTGTATGCAGAACATTTTCTGATCAGGTTTTGTGAATTAACTATGCTATACCACACCTTACACAGTTTGCATGCTTTTGGCTTTCTTTTTCCTATTACATCAATTAGGATATTCACAATGTTAACCTTATTCATTTTCTTTGTCGGAATATGTTGATTTATGTATATTTTCTTTATGAGTCTCTTGACCACTTGGATTTTATTTGGAACTTCTTCAATTATTTCCAAGATTTTTTCTGTTGATTTGTTCTTTGAAGGATCATATCCTTCTAATATATTTATGAATGCTTTTGTATCTTTTTGGTTAGTGCTGTTGTTGATCTCATAGATGAGAAATGCCAGCTCCCTTCCTGCTACCTCATCGTATTGCGAATCTGCTAAACACGCTAAATTTTGCCATTTTTTTCCACAGTTGGAACTTACTGCCATCTTGATCTGATTTACAGTATTTCACTTGATAAACTAACTTAGTAGACGCTTTATACTACTATTTTCACACTAATCTTATCACCGACAGTTCACGAAAACTTCTAGATATTTATAAATTTCCACACGTATGTTAAACGCGTGATATCTGTTGATTAATTAAACTGTGTGTGTGCGCGCGCGCGCGCCGAGAGAGAGAGAGAGAGAGAGAGAGAGAGAGAGAGAGAGAGAGAGAGCGCCATTGTAATCGAGCAATCCATTCATTATACTTCCATCTCTCTCACACACAAACCCTTGCATGTATATATATATATATATATATATATATATATATATATATTATATATATATATATATACACACACACATATATATATGATGTTTGTGTGCGAGTGTGTAAGCATTCCGCCTATATAAACGGTAGGAGAAACCTTCAAAATAAACCAAATAATGATCTGCAAAACACAGAGGAATTTGTCCTTTGAAGCATATATATATATATATATATATATATATATATATATATATATATATATATATATATATATATATATACATATATATATATACTATATCATATATACATATACATATATATATATATATATATATATATATATATATATATATATATATCAAACATATACATATATAATATATATATATATATATATATATATACATATACATATATATATAATATATATATATATATATATATATATATATATATATATATATATATATATAATTCCTTGTCGCAGGATGATAGCATATCCCATCAACGTTCAAAGACAAGGTCAACCTATCTTTCTATCAGCTAAATTAAATCACAAATCACAAGCGTCAACACACACCGAAATCATCTCAACCGTCCTTCTGCGATAGAAAACCAGCGAACAAACATCCCCTGCAATTGGAGAAAGATAGATATGACGACCCTTCCTTCATGCAATTAAAATTAATCGATGGCCCCGAAGAACTGAAAGTTGAAACGGGCTTCCATTATCGGTTTCCGGCACTGATGAAAGCAGCGATTTTTAAATGTTGATTCTATTGTAAAAAAAAAAAAAAAAAAAAAAGTCTAACGGGACGGGACAATTCGACGCCCATAATTCCTGGAGGCCTTACGACTGAATTGCACACACGCACACACACACATACACACACTCATGCACACGTACACAATGAAGTCCTGGGGACGAAATTGATTTTAGTCCAACCCCAAGGAATGCAAGAAGTTCCAAGTTCCAAGTTTAAAACCCTGATGACGACGGAGAAAGATAAAAAAAAAAGAATGGGGATAAAAGGAGGAGAAACTTCACGGGGAATAAAAGCTATGGAAGAAGTGAGAGTAAAAGAAAAATGGAATGAACAAGGAAAGAATGAGGAGAATGATGAGAAAAAACCGGACAGTGGATGAAATAATTGAGGAAGGGTGACAGGAGAGTCTGGGTGAGGAAGAAATAAATAATAAGAGATGAGAAGGAACGGTGATTAACGCAAAAGATAGATAAATAGAAGTAAAAAAGGACAAAAAGCAAATGCAGGATAGTTGGTAGTAAGAAGAAAAGAGAAAATACAGAGAATAAAGGAACAAAAAGAGCGAGAGTTTGGGAAGGAGGAACGAGGGTCAGATGAAAAACACACACAGAGAGAGAGAGAGAGAGAGAGAGAGAGAGAGAGAGAGAGAGAGAGAGAGAGAGAGAGAGATCTGAATTTATATTATTAGACTGCAAGCATCAGGATTTGCAAAATAGGTTGTCTCAAAATATCACTGCATATTATTGACCTATAATAAGTATAGCTGTAATGTTTCTTCTATAAAAAAAAAGTCTGGTAAATAATACAGAATAACTGTAGGTAATACGGACAACTAGGGCATAAACTTTGGATCTGAATAAAATCAACGAAATACACTGTATCATAAATATTACCGCTCGTTGTGCTAATAGGATTAAATTTGGTGTTAATTGGACATGTGCCTTTAGTAGCATACCATAGGTATTATCGTAGTTTCATATGTAAAACCTCTATAATTATTTTTAAAAATGAGTTGGGATGCTAATGTTTATTTTGTTTTGAAAACAGTACGATGTTAAGAAAGGGAAGTTTTGTAAGACACCATGATTATTTGTAAAGAAAGTCTAGACATGAATACTATGAATATTTGTAAAGGAAGTCTAGATAAGAACGCTATGAATATTTGTAAAGGAAGTCTAGATATGAACAATATGAATGCTTGTACAGAAAGTCGAGTTATGAACTATATTTTTATTTGTACAGACAATCTAGATATGAACTCTACGAATATTTTTGTAAAGACTACGAATATTTTTGTAAAGAAAGTTAAGATATGTACACTATGAATATTTGTAAAGAAAGTCTAGATATGAACACTATGAATATTTGTAAAGAAAGTCTAGATATGAACACTATGAATATTTGTAAAGAAAGTCTAGATATGAACACTATGAATATTTGTAAAGAAAGTCTAGATATGAACACTATGAATATTTGTACAAAAAGTCTAGATATGAACACTATGAACATTTTTGTAAAGAAAGTGAAGATATGTACACTATGAATATTTGTAAAGAAAGTCTAGTTATGAACACTGAATATTTGTAAAGAAAGTCTAGGTATGAACACTATGAATATTTTTGTAAAGAAAGTCTAGATATGAACACTATGAATATTTGTATAAAGAAAGCCTAGGTATGAGCACTAGGAATAATTGTGCATCTGTGTTTATGAAGTGAATTACAAACGCTATATTGCATTTTTATGAGGCCTTCCCCTGCTGCAGTATTTCAGATTAATTTGGTGTTAGTTACTGAGCGCGTCTAATTACAACATATGAATATAAAGAACATTTCAATGGTAAGAGAGATTTTACAAAATAATTCTGAACATCACAGAATAGATAGATAAAAATATTTTTTCTTTTATAAAATGTAACCCTCTTTAGATGGTAGTATGAGTCAGATGAATTTAATTTTCATTACAGGGGAAAATATATCAAAGATTTTAGCAAGTAAAAAAAAAGTAACTTCATAGAATAAAATCATAATTCGTCATAATCGTACTGTTCCCCGTGAATCATTCAGATAAAATAGTTTCTTTAACTTTAGCGGAGACTACCACATTGTCTTCCGTCCGATCATGCTACTTTTACGGCGACTATTGACGAAACATGAAATGATAAAAACTCTTTGTTATTTTCCATTCATTTTTTTATTACAGGTTGGTCCGAGGATCCCCCTCTGACCTTTGCTAGAACAGTTAGCTAATGGCACGGTCATCTGATATCGATGGGAAAAAATAGAAAAATAATATCCTGGTATGATGTTATTTCTAGCCAGCATTGATGACTCTGTGGCTAGATTTTGCTTCAGGATCTTAGTAATTGAGAGAGAGAGAGAGAGAGAGAGAGAGAGAGAGAGAGAGAGAGAGAGAGAGAGAGAGAGAGATTATTCAACATAACAACGAAAATGATCAAAGGATACAATTCAAGAGAGAGAGAGAGAGAGAGAGAGAGAGAGAGAGAGAGAGAGAGAGAGAGAGATTATTAACCATAACGAAAATGTTCAAAGGATACAATTCAAGAGAAGAGAGAGAGAGAGAGAGAGAGAGAGAGAGAGAGAGAGAGCGTAGCAGCAACTCCCAGAAGAAGTAAAAGGGACCGCACTGCTACGCGTGATATTAAATTTATTATGAAGCCAAATGAACAAAGGCGCCGGGGAGAAGTTGACATATTCGCTGAGTCTGAATTAGAAATGGCCCCCCTCCCCTCTAGATTCTAGATTTTAGTCGGAGGAATAATCATCAGAGACCGCCACGTGATGATTAATCAACTTCTCTGTTAAGTTTACTTAGCTATTTCTTAGCAATCTCTCGCTTGGTTTCCCAAGTGATCATAACTGAATTCTTTTTGCAGATCACCTCGAATGCATACTTACATTAGCACGTTCTTTTAAGTGATAAGTAACTCTTTTCAGTCAGGTTATACGAACATCTATTTCCATATTACCTTGAGACGGGTATTGCGAAAAGTTGTTAGAATGAAAATGAGACACAAATGAACTTGTAACGAAGGCTACGTTGCTCATGGATTATATTATTCAGGAAACACGTATCGCCACCGAGACCAGAATCTGAGTTATTTATACAGCAAAAGCAAATCCTCGGTGGATCATATTTTGTTTTCTGCTTTACCAAAGATTTGCCACAGTACACAATATAGTAATACATACACAATATATATATACATATTTAACAACAATATATATATACATATACATATACAGATATATATATATATTAGATAATATATTATATATATATGAATATATATATATTATATAATATATATGATATGCATTATATGTTTCCTGAGGATGTCCCTTTCTTGACGGGAATCGAACCTACGTACGTGAGGTCTCGAGAGCATACGCTAAAATTATTAATGCTGGATAGCAGGCTATCCTTTTTTTTTTTTTCTTTTTTTTTTTTTGTATTAAGAGTCAGTGCGCCGTTTGCTGTAACATGTTTATAGGTTGAATCCCACCTAGAGAGAGAAAACTTCAGCATTCAAGGCTCTTATGAAAGAGGGAAGAAGTCCCCTCCCTTATCCATTTCGGTTTCATAAGATTTGTTCGAAGCGAAGCAATAATTCTATTTGAAAGGATGAATTTTTCCTATGGTTTTTCCTAGTCGTGGGATGTTCCTTGTAACATGCTTCCATCTACAAGCCGCCCCCCCCCACCTCCCGCCCTTTTTCCGAGCGGAACTCTCCTCCCTGCGCCATTTTGTGTACAGAAAAAATTAGTGTCTACGAAGGATGTGTGCTAATTAGGAAGCTCTTATGGGATAAGCAAACAGAGAAACAAGGCAAGTGGATACCGGGGAGGACCTTAATGGACTTCTGTTTCGAAAATCCTTCGTAGAATCAAGTAGAGTGACGCAACGCTCCCTACATTAACTCTGCAAACAGCGGCATTCTGGATATTGATTCTTATTTTTTTTTTTATAACATATTTCTCACTTTTCTGAATACGCTTGTGAGAGTTCTCAGCTGTCTATTGGCGGCGTTATTTGTTGAGATATATTATTTCCTGAATTATTTGGACGAGATGTACTTTAAATGTACTTATAATTCGTATTTCAAGCAATATCAATCCATAACGTTTGTGACGATATTGATAATAAATTTTCGATGGATCGAAAGGCTATCAGTCAGTGGCAGCTCTGTGCTTAAAAGTTTCTTCCTTTCACGCCAAGTGATGAATAGAACAAGGTACCTGGGCCAAGTTGCCGAATATTTAAGGAAACGATTTACCAGACCTACCGAGAACAGACGACAGTGTCATGAGGGACAAAAGACAGGGATCTGAGAGAAACGGCACAAATATCACAATCAAACAGGTTCAGTACGAGTTAAATAGTTTAATATGAGTCAACTCACAGATCATAGGGATGACATCAGGGTAATGAAATTTAAACTTTCATTCTGGTGGTAGCCAGTTCTCTCGTCTTGTGTTTTTTTCTTGGAGGTTTTACATTTTTTCTTTTTTTTTTTCATTTTTATTTCGTTGCTTGTTTGCTTATCACCACCTTTTCCATGTTTTATTAAGGTTTTCGGTCCTCTGATCTCCTGCCATCCTACAATGACTGATTGCTATTTCAGTTTCAGAGGGCCTTGATCTTTTTTTATTTTCATGCTCTCTCCTCTCTCTCTCTCTCTCTCTCGCTCTCTCTCTTATATATATATAATAGCAATTTACCAATCCTTACTAAAAGCATATTCATCTGCTGTTTTCATATAAGTGACTCGTTAATGTTTTTTAACTATTATGTATGATAAATCCGTAAATTAACTAAGCCTACGGGCATAACCAGCCCCGTTTCACGGGCAGAACCAGCTCCGTTTCAGGGAATCCCTTCTCACCCCCACCCCTTCGGAGGGGGGTTGGGCTAGGATGAAACCTCATTATAAACCATCATGGGGGTCCTTACTATAACCCTGCCAAATTTCATGCCCATCGGACCAGTCGTTTGGCCGTGATTGAATGACAGACGGACGAACAGACATTATGTCCATTATAGTAAGATTTTGACCGCTGATGAAGTCTTAGAACTTGGACTTGGCACACTTCTGAAATGCTTGTTTTTACCGGAAATATTAATGAAAGTCCTCCTTAGGATTGAGTCCTATTCTTCCTGCGGGAGTTGGATCAAAGACCTTTCTTCTCATGGGCGAACTCGTCTGTTGATGACAATCTATGCGTCCCTTGAGCTACCTCTAGGAGTCTTGAGGTTACCCCGTACTCTTCTGGGATAATTCTGTAGACGCTGCCTCAAGCATTCAATGGACTTAGCATTCAATGGACTTCGACGGCTTCTCGGATCGATAGCCCTTCGGGCTAAGAGCTTCCACTCGATGGTGCTGGGTGGAAATTGTGTGATATCGATTTCCCCACCAGCCTGGACATTCCTTAGCAACTATTTTTCTTGTGTCGTTTTCTGAAGAGCCAACTAGTTGTCGTCAGGTGCGGACTGAAGCTCAGCTGGGTGGCTGAAACCGTTTTGGTCTCTTTTCAATAAAACATAGGAATATATATATATATATATATATATATATATATATATATATATATATATATATATATATATATATATTTACCCACCAGCCTATATATGGGTATAAACAATGAATAAATTCACATGTATACATCATACATATAAATAACTTGATCACGAAATATATAAAACGTGATATGTATAGTATATATATATATATATAATGATATATATATATATAATTAAAGATACTTAATAATAATTCGATCTTTTAGGACCTCTCCATTCACTTGTCATATTATTCAAACCAGTAAACAAACAAATACCCATTCAATACGCAACTAAAGCCAGCAAAGGCACATTCATTTTCGTTCGACCATTGTTGTCGAAAGCGTTGATGTAGTATATTTCAATGTCGTGGGAACCTTTAGAAAAAAAGGACTAAATTATGTATAATCTTCTTTTTATAAAAAGCCACAGAATGTTAATTATGAAAAAATTTACAAGATGGGCTTTGTTATGCCCTCTCACGGGACAAAGGAGGGACTTCACCGACTTGCTAAATCAATCTTTGATCACCTGCTGTGCAAGAGGCAGCCTTCAAGACTTTAATCAACTTTGTTTGAGTGGTGCCGGAGTAGAAAAGAAAGTCATGTAACTTTTAAAAAGAAAAAACTTTATCTTTTTTTTATTTTCTTTAAGAACCTAAAAGTCACGGAGAAATTGTTCATAAATATTTTACTGTGTCAGGTCTTCTAATCTGTCTGCTTTTAGAAAACACGTGCTTGGGATGTTTTGGTGCGGAGCAAGACTATGCAAACCTCGAGAAATCACATATTTTTTTGCACAAGCTCTTGGTCTTCAACATTCTCCAAAATGAACGAATGGGTCTGACCCATGCTTTGTTATTCCATTCCTATAAAGTTCCTAGCTCGATTTCAGTCTGATCAGTGACTCTGTAGGTCGTAACTTCAAAGGCAAAGTCGTGATTTTTGGACGCTGCTTACAATGATTTCATTTTCATCTTTTGAATTCTGTCAGTGCATCTGATGGACCATTTGCCATTACACCTAAGTCCATTGAAACAAGCTCTTTGGTTCTGAAAACGCCATTTCATCATGCTGACGAGCAAAACATTGATTTCTTACTAGTTACTATATTAAAAATATAATTCGACTTAAAAAGTATTTTCTTTATCTAAAATTTTACATTTCATATTTAACCACTGGAGATCTCAAGGTCGAGATGTAATGAGAAACTTTGTCGTGACTCGTAACTTCGCCGCTGAACTCCTTTCGCCATAAACAACTTTTCCTCCTCAGGTTAGACAAAGCTGGTTGAAACTTCAGCGAATTTCCGTCATGTGTTTACGAGATTTTCGAGTTAGAAAATGTGAAAATAATTAAAAGAAAGCGAACCTATAAAGAGAAAAATACGGCCTGAGATGAGCTAAGAGTGAAGTCAGTGGAAAAGATAAACAGATCCTTTATTTGAGGACTTATCAGGTACTCATATTTCCAGCTTTTAATGGATCCTGTTTTTCAGGATTAATCGTCTCTCTTATTATTCTAGCTTTCTTTATGTTTTCTTATTCGCTTCATATTTGTTAGTTTTCTTGTGTGTATGGTGTTCTTACGTTGCATGGAACCAGTGGTTATTCAGCAACGGGACCAACTGCTTTACGTGACTTCCGAACCAAGTCGAGAGTGACCGTCAGACTGTCTTCTCTTGGAATCCAACTTCATCACTTTTTTGTTGTAGCCAGGTACGTCTAATGAGTTGCTATCTCTTCGTTATGCACCGAAGAATCTTTAGCAAGCTGCCATTACTTTGATATGTAACTGCTTCCCATAAATGAATATTCATTACGATCTTTGACATCCACTGAATAAGGCAGGAAAAAGAATACTTCGTTACTGGCAAAATCATTTTGCAACCTGTGAGCAAAGGCTTTTCTAATCTCATTTCCATAAAAACAAATCTTTCATTGATCAAATGATGCTTACAATATTATCAGCATTCGGGTCCTCATTACTTATTCGGCAATGGCTGCTAATGTGACTTCATCAAGTATGCTCCCGTTTGTTAATTCAGGTGGGATGCTTCGTAAATAATTATGTGAGGCCTGTGTGTCAATACGGTTGACATAATCAAAGCTCATCCTTATAAAGGTTTCTTTTAGTCTGTTATTACTTTAATTACCTCTCACCTTCTGCGCGTGAGTTGCCCATGATAATTCTGAATGCAGGCACTATGACTGACAGACTCGAAGCTTACCGTTTTATTTTTCGCAGCCTCATAAAAACCAATATCATTCCATGTTCTCAGAAAAGTGAACATTGGTCACTTGTATTCCTTCACATTAAAGTGTTAACATCTAAGATATGACTACGTTCTTTGGGCGTCAACAGACTCGAGAGCAACTTTATCCTTGCACAGAAAACCGCTCGTCTTGTATCTTGTCTAATGTCCTTTCCCCAACACATCGAGAGAGAGAGAGAGAGAGAGAGAGAGAAAAGCCACTCGTTTTGCAGACGCCAGCATCCTTATCCCAGAGGTCTTCCATTTCCTGTACTACAAAATTGTGTAGCCATTTTTCTCGGCCGAATGGTGAGTGCGGATCCTCGCAATTTCCTCAGAATCTACAATGCAGCATAAAATGACAATGCCCTTTGTTTCGAGCGTTCTGACATTTACCAGGTGCTGTTTATTCATGCATATATTTATTTGAGTATTAACAATGTCTCTTCGTCTCTGTATTTCAACAGTGCTCTCTCCTGTAGTTCTATTTTCTCAATTCTTCGCTTAAGTATATAATTACAGATGATAGTGCTCAGCAAACTGTTAACTGCTTTTTATGGGTAACGAATATGTCTGCTAATTGTATAATAAAATAGTAAAAGACATGTCTAATTTTCTATTACGCATATTAACCCCACTGTAATAAAGAAGGCCCTAATTTTCATAGCTGCCATAACTGGTTCTAGACTATATATATATATATCGTCTTTCAAAAGTAACCCTCAGGAGAGGTGGAACATACATCCTGCCTATGTGAACTCTCGAGAGAGAGTGAGAATTTCCAGCCCTGTGATTGGCTTATCATCAGCCAACCAGGAGCGTCGTAAGGGACTGGCCTAGACATCAAATGCACGGTTGATGTGAATCTACTCTAACAGTCGTTAAGTTACAAGTGCATCAGATGACAAACTCAGAATTGTACGGAATTTTCACTGAAGAACTTCGCCTACTCGGGGAGTAAGCCTACAAACTACTTTCTTATTGCTGTTGTTGTTGCGGTGGGGGTAGGAAAGGACTATGGAGAGCCTACAAATGTCTGAAAAAGGTGTTTTGCATTGATGTAAAGATACAGGATTTTTAGGATCGGATATTTATGATTTATTTATTAGAATAAATATGCAAAAAATAAATAATGTAGATGTTCAACACTACAGAAAAATGTAACGTGTTTATATTAATTTTCGTTGATGACACAAGGGTCAGTTTGACTGTAGATTTTAGCACGCCTTAATTTACATCAATCTAGGAATGTGTTATTTACAACTTATGCTTGAGGGGAAAAAAATCTTGCACGCGTCTCGAGTAAGCTGGAGATTAGATCACGCCTTATATATATAACTTCTGTACTGTTGAACATGCACATTATTTATTTTTTTTGCATATTTATTCTAATAAATAAATCCTAAATATCCTATCCTAAAACTCCTGTATCTTTACATCAACGCAAAACACCTTTTTCAGACGTTTTTAGGCTCTCCATAGTCCTTTCCTACCCTCACCACAACAACAACAACAACAGCAAGAAAGTAGTTTGTAGGCTTACTCACCGAGTAGGCGAAGTTCTTCAGTGAAAATTCCGTAAATTCTGAGTTTGTCATCTGATGCACTTGTGACTTAACAACTGGTATAGCAGATTCACATCAACCGTGCATTTGATGTCTAGGCCAGTCCCTTAGGACGCTCCTGATTGGCTGATGATAAGCCGATCACAGGGCTGGAAACTCTCAGTCTCTCTCGAGAGTTCACATAGGCAGGATGTATGTTCCACCTCTCCTGAGGGTTACATTTGAAAGACGATCCCTCAGGATAGGTGTAGCATAGATCCTACCCATGTGAACTCTCTCGAGAGACAGAGTTTTCATACCTGTGATTGGCTTATCAACAGCCATTCAGGAACGTCGTAAGGGACTGGCCTAGACATTAAATGCACGGTTGATGTGGATATACTATAGCTTAGTTTTCACGGAGGCTTTTCAGCTCAGCCTCTGATATTCTTTTATGCTCAACGTTTGGGTGAACAACTCTGAATTGGAGAGCAATGTCACCTCCAGTTATATTATTATCACCAACAACGTAAGTAATCCTGATTTTCACTCCTTCGTAATCTGCCGGTTTTAGAAGCGATTCTTCACGTCTCTGAAGTGACATATGTGAATGGACACTGACATGCGGATGGAATAACATTAACGTTTTGTTAGAAATCAATACATCTAGAAATATGTAAGTATCCGGCTTTTCACGACTTTCGCCATGCAATCATCGACGACTAGGCAACTTAATGCCAAATTTCATTAACTGGACGAAAACAAAGTTCACTAAATTGATGAAGATTGATAATATCATAAAGCTCGGCCTCAATTGTTACAGTCATTTTAAGTATTTCCTGAGTTTTTGTTTGTTTGTATGGTGTTTTTACGTTGCATAGAACCAGTGGTTATTCAGCAACAGGACCAACGGGTTTACGTGACTTCCGAACCACGTCGAGAGGGAACTTCTATTACCAGAAATACACATCTCTGACCCCTCAATGGAATGTCCGAGAATCGAATTCGCGGTCACCGAGATGGCAGGCTAAGACCATACCAACAACGCCACTGAGGCGCTTATCTTTGAATTCTTTTAAGTTATCACATGCCATCCAACGGACATTATTCTGAAGTTAATTTTGAGTTTCTGTTTTGAATTATATTTATTAAGGTTCTTCCCATCCACTTATACTTACAATTGGAGAGCAATGTAAAACGTTTTTTTCTTTTTCTATTTTCGTAAGGGTAGGATTATATACTCCCCCCCAACCACCTTTCCCCCCAAAAAAACCACACGGCCATCTCCCCTTCGTGCCGTATTGATTAAGGTATCTTCCCACCCCTTTACATTTACGCTTGGAGAACAACGTAAAACCATTTTTTTATTTCTAATTTTCGTATGGGTAGGGTGTAACTCCACTTGCTACCCTCCCATTCTCCCCCTTCTCGCTCACCCCCCCCCCCCCCCCCCCAAACACCCCGCGTCATAATCTTCTTCCTAGTAGTTGAGAGGAAGTCGAAAAGCTGCTGCATTAAGACACGATTCCTCTTGTCCTCGTAATGAGAGCAGCAGACCTTCAAAGGACGTCTAGATGGGCGGTCGGGAAAGATCCCCTTCACGGACATATATGGGTCTTAAGTTACAACTTCAAGTCTTAAGTTCGAACTCGAAGTCTTCTTCTACTTCTTCTTCTTCCATTATGCTCCGCCATCACGCCGCCTCCTACTCCTCCTCCTACTTAAAAGAATGATTTCGTAATTACCTCCGACTCTCTAAATGGCGAGTCTTTCTTTCTGACGCCGAGGCTGGAGACTTTAAGTGTATAATTTCTGAGAATGGGCGGCAACCATAAATATAATTCATACTTATGTTCATCGTGGGATTGCCGCTACTGATCACGGCATACCACCCCATTTTTATGTAAGTATCGCCAGAAAACAGATGGTAACAATAACCTCATTCTCTTTTGATCAATTCCGGCCTCCTCGGTATATAAGCTTTTGAAAGATGGATCTTCCGACGGAGATTTAGCTAAGAATTACTGCAATTACGCGATGAAATTACACTATAGCTAAACTCAGTGTCCATTTTTTTAGTGACTGTTTCTGGGCCGAATTGCAACTCACTCACTAAGCCTTCTGAGTTTTCATTCCTGACAGCAAAATCTCGACTGCAAATTCATTATCGACGAGTTCTCAACTGCTGATTCATTCTGGACTGCAAATTCACTTTCTACAGACTGACTGCAAAATCTCGACTGCAAATTCATTATCGACGAGTTCTCAACTGTAGATTCATTCTTGACTGCAAATTCACTTTCCACAAACAGACTTCACCATCTCGACTGCAAATTCATTATCGACGAGTTCTCAACAGCTGATTCATTTTTGATTGAAAAATAATTCTGGACTGCAAATTCTCTTTCTACAGACATATCCAGTCTATTTCTCCTATGCCTCACATTGAGGGACCTGGGGAAACCCGAACGAGATTTTAAGGTAAGGTCTTTCCTACAAATTCAGCCCTCTGAAGAAGTCTTTCAAGGCTCTTAGCCTAAGCAAATTGCTTAATCCGTTTTTCTCCTATTTCGAACATTATTCTACCTGTGAGGGAGTTTCCTAACCGATAATACCGAAACATAATTCCCCCTTAGGTGATGTAACCTCATGGGGATTTTTGTGGAATTTTAATAGTGAATAAGTATTTAGAAGATATACACAAATGTATATATAAAACAAACACTGAACTGCCTTCCTTGGATGAGCAGTTCGTCTTATATTATTTAGGAAATCAGTATCATTGATTAACGCTCACTGCTTGTTGAATACGAAAATTTCTTTAAAAGGGGGTGGAGGGAGAGGGGGGAAAAAGAAGTCCATCCGTCTCCCAAGCGTTTGTCCTCATTCGTAATGACAACCAACTCTACTGGGGAGGTGCTACCGGCAGTAGCCTGGCAAGATTTATTATCCCGTGTCGAAAGAAAGGATTATTGATGTCGCTGTGATATCGACCGCCTGTCAGTTACTTGACACAGAAGGGCTGGGATGGAGATGATTTCATGATGTAATATATTACGTTATATGTATATGTATATGTATATATATATATATATATATATATATATATATATATATATATATATATGTACATATATATATATACATATATAATATATATGTATAGTTCACCGAAATATAGTCCTTACCTTTAAAACAGAGTGTATTAATGGGCATTGTACACTTGAGAGAGATATATATATATCTCATGTATAAAAGACTGATTAAAACACTCTGGTTTAAAGGTAAGGACTATATTTCGGTGAACTATACATACATACATACATACATACATACATACATACATACATACATACATACTACCTACATACATAGACAAGAAAAAATAAAAAAGCTCCATACATACAACATTAACAGAACATATAACCATATACATAACATATATATCATTATTATATATTAGATATATATATATATATATATATATTAGTTACAGAATGCACGTAACAACTGATATCCTTGTTCCTCATTGACGTAAAATTTTATCATCAGTGTTATCATTAACACCAACCAGTAACGTTGAAAGGTAGATGATATCGTACCTCCTGTATGGTTAATTACTTTGCTAGATATCATGATAACCCAGTTATGTTAAAGACCAATATGAAATTTGAGTAACAGATAGTCAGAAGCTAATAAAATCTAGAATAATTTCAGATTAATTTTTATGGCTGTATCGTACGTTAAATGATAGTGAGTAAATTCTATATAAATAAACAGGAAAAAAACCGATACTAAAACGTCTTTAGAAAAAGCGAGGAGGATAAAATGAAGCGATGCAATATCCCTGGATAACACTCATCTACTACAACTTTTCAGAGTTGGGTAGTGATTTGAAACACGCTAAATAATCTATTCAGATCACAAGAGCTGGTCAGCGTCGTCTGCAGAGGTTAGCGTTGCGCAAAGCGCCATCATTTCATTACCCTCATTTCTCTCAAGGTATACGAGTCTTTGTTTTCTGTGTGAAGCTGGTTTTTACATACTTGTGGAAAGACTCAGAGGATGATCCGTAGACCTACATACTTGGGAGAGACATTTTACTGACATCACAATTGCTTTTCCACTGCTCTCCAGTTTTCACCAAAATTTGTCTTCAGTTTGCTGAAAGTACCTAAACAGTGATGATTTTACCTGTCCATGTAAGAGAGAATCAACTTTGGGAACATGTTCAAAATGATAATTGGAAATTAAAATACAAACAGTTTTAAATATTATAATGAGCACGTTTTTCCTGGATTCGAATCAGTTGTTGGTAATCGTCCTTAACTTTTCTGCAATACTCAGAACCTCTCTAGAAACCTAACAATCTAAATGGCTATTAAAATATATATATATATATGTTATTAAGAATAAAAGTCTCACAATGACAGATAATAACAATAACACTAAGAAATTCAAGTAATGAAAATGTTTTGATGAAAATGCGCACATGGTCTTATTACTAATAAAGAAAGTAAACAGCTGTTACAGCGGTTCTCATGTGACAAGACATTACCTACCTTACTAAGGAACAAGATATAATCGAAGGAAAATATCTTTGGTGAATACCAGAGACACTATACCCTGGAACCCGGATATGACGTCACAATGAATTTCAGGTAATACAGTGAATTATTAAGACGACAATTCCATCTTCTGCCAAATTATTATTTTTTTTAATAAACCTTAATCTTACATAACACTTTTGTTCCATGCTTATTAATTGAAAAAATAGGAAAGAAGATGCATATTGAGAAATCTTAGTATTAGATTATTTGTGCCTGTGGAAGATAATGCTCTATATTTGCAAGGTACTGGTAATTCACATCGTTTAAGCCTGTCAACTGTGGTCTTTGGATGTCATTATAACAGTTCAGTAAAGATAATAATTTAAAGATATTAGCGAGTCAACTATGATCTTTCGATGTCATTATAACAGTTTAGCAAAGATAATCATTGAAAGAGGATAATCTTAACAAATACGAAATTATAGTATTGAAAAGTAGTAACAAACCTTCCAACTTTGATATAATAATCATTGTAAATATTTTGTGCAGTCAGTTACGTAACTTAAATAAAAACTGGAAAATGGTTAACAGCATAACTTGACGGGTCTAAATTCAACAATATTGAAAATGGTTAACAGCATTACTTGACTGGTGTAAATTCAACAACAGTTGAATTATTTTCTACCAGCCTGGGGGACAATAATTACTCTAAGTTATTGTACTTAGTACATTCAGTTACCCTAACTACAAAAACTGGGAAATGGTGAACTCGACTGATCTCAATTGATGGGATCATAAATTTGGTTTTATGAATGGGCATCCATAATGGAAATTTTGGAGATTGTGGAAAAGAGGCCTGTCTGGACTTTCGAGCGGGAATTACTGATCAACATTTACAGAGAATTTCAAAATGAAAACAATTCCAGGCCTTGATAATCTCTCCTTGGTTAGCGCAAAATAATTCTAGGTATTTACTATGTATTTATTTCTCCTTGGTTAGAGTAAACAAATTCTAGTTATTTACTATGTAATAATTTTTTCTTGGTTAGCTTTAACAAATTCTAGGTATTTAATATGTAAGATATTTATAATAAAAAAGGCCTTATGAGTCTTTTGAACAGGCACTACTGATCAAAATTTACAGAGAATTCCAAAATTAAAATAATTCCGGGCCTTGACCATTTCTCCTTGATTATCACAAACGCATTCCAGAAACAAAGGTATTAACTATCAAAGATATTTTATGTTAGAAAGATGGCGTTAGCAATGACATCCTCAGATTTAAATGAACAATTGACCGAACAATCTGAAAAAATCTTTCATGAGCAATTCTGCTGGATTTATGATCACAGAGCGTTACCTCCCATCGTGCCAAAGTAGAGAAGCCTTTCCCTACCTCTGTCCACTCTACAGAAAAGAGAGAATTCTATCATTCCCATCTGTAGTCTCAATAAATCACAGGAAAACAAGTCTGACAAAAAAAGAGAAAAAGGGAGAATATAAAATAAAAGAGAAACCTCTAAATGTGACCACACAGAGACAGAGTGAGGGAAGCGGCTTTGAAAAATCATTCGCTTAGTCTAAGAGACATATCAATTTGTCGCCGTAACTGCACACAGTCAAAACACACACACACACACAAAAAACACGATGCACAAATGATGATTTTCGAGGCAGAGGCAGGCAAATGAGGAGAAATAAATAGGCTTGTTCATTTCGCCATGAATGACTTTTTTTTTTCTGGGCGTGATGGAAGTCTGGAGTGGAAGAGATCACAAAAGGCAGGCAGAGAGAGAGAGAGAGAGAGAGAGAGAGAGAGAGAGAGAGAGAGAGAGAGAGAGAGAGATATGTTCAAAAATAAAAGAGGAGATAGGT
Organism: Macrobrachium nipponense; assembly: GCF_015104395.2. Classification (NCBI taxonomy): domain Eukaryota; kingdom Metazoa; phylum Arthropoda; class Malacostraca; order Decapoda; family Palaemonidae; genus Macrobrachium; species Macrobrachium nipponense. The sequence continues at coordinate 89,707,822 of NC_061110.1, read as the reverse complement.
AATAAATCATTGCGGAATGAGAGGGTAAGAGAGATATCATTGCTGAATGAGAAGAGGAGAGAGAGAGAGAGAGAGAGAGAGAGAGAGAGAGAGAGAGAGAGAGAGAGTGCTTTATATATATTATAATTTTGGATCCAGTTTCGTAAAAAAAAAAATAAATGCCTTCATGAAACAAGTGCAACGGAAAAAATGAGACTTGAAAAGAAAAAAAATGTAATCAAATTTAATTTCTCACAAAAAAAATCATCGACTCGTAAATAAGGTCACTAAGAGGTCAGTGAACGTCTTAAAAAAACAAAAAGTAATAAAAGAAATGGTTAGGAAAATGAAAGGGATTCACTACTCAAAAGAAACCCCAAGAAGTGGATATCGAAGGGGAAAGAGAGCACATAATGGGAGGGGGAAGGATATAGTTATGGTTTCCTTCCGTCTCTTATTGGAGAGGAAACAGCTGATACATGCGACAGTAAGCAGCTATATAGAAAGGGGGAAGTCTCCCTCCTAAAATGTCAGGGCCAAAGAAAACGGGCTAAAATGTCAGGGATAAAGAAAACGGGACACCAAAGACAGGAAGCTTGGAGGAAGGTTAGAAAAAAATAGACTGGAAGAAATAGTGGCAAGAAAAAAAAAAAAAAAAAAGACCTAAAGGTAATGACCCGGCAAGAACAACAACGAATGAGATACAGAAGGAAAATACGATAAGTATACGATAAAAATGGAGGGTTGAATGACAAGTATGGAAGCGTTCTGAATTCTATATCTATTAATCGAATTCTTATTCTTCTGTAACGATATTGATTCGATTGGAGATAATATATGACATTTGAGTGACGTCGGATGATTTATAAGATGATTTATAAGTACTAAAAGATCTGATTTAAAAAGAAAAATAGTATTAATATGTTTGGAAAGAGTAAACTATATATTAAATTTAAGCACGACGACTACTAAGACTACTAAAGAAAGAAAGTTTTAGATGCAGTAAATATCATAAACAATCATGGAAAATTAAGACTGAATCGGAAACATAGGTGACAGCATGAATCTAAGAGAAATGATTTGGAATAAGTCTGAATTTATATGCATGATCTGGGAGAAGACCATATTAATTAAAAATGTGTGTGTGTGTGTGTGTGTGTGTGTGAGAGAGAGAGAGAGAGAGAGAGAGAGAGAGAGAGAGAGAGAGAGAGAGAGAGAGAGAGTGATTCGGCTGTTCGAGTCAAATTGAGGCAGAGGGGTGTTTTAGAAACAGAATTAAAAAGAAAGCAAAATAATAGATTTAAAAATGGAGAAAAAAAAGGAACGCAAAGTTAAATCGATAGATAAACGAGTGAGGAATGCAATGAAATTATAAGAGATTAAAGGAATAACGAGATGAATAATAAATAAATAAAGAATAAGCGAACGAAAAATGACAGCCGCTCTTTAATGTCACCGTTATACTCGTCATCATGAACACGTCACGAATAGCAACGGTTGTCGTAACCTTTGACATTTCCGAACACGAGACTAATTCAATTAGATTCAAAGGCTACGAACAAAATTCGTGAGGGGAGGAGGAGGACGCACGAAGGTCAGAACTTATAGAGAGTTTCGTAACTAACAAAATTACGTGGCAAATTTTTCGCAAATTTCTATATTGAGTAACAAATGGATAATTATCCTTTTTCAATCTTTAACAGGCGTTTTACGTTTTGTTTTGATAGAAATAAAATTAAAATATAAACGAAATTTTTCAAATCAGTAATATATATATATATATATATATATATATATATAGATATATATATATATAGATATATATATATATATATATATATATATATATATATATATATACATCATAATACGTATATATATATATTATATATAATATATATATATATATATATATATATGCATATATATATCATATATATATATATATATATATATATATATATATATATTAGATATATATATATATATATATATATATATATATATATATATATATATATATATATATATATATATATATATATATATATATATATATCCATATATATAATTTTGGACGAACCGGTAATCATACGAATTTAACATCGTCATATGACTATCAAATCGCCAAAGGAGATAAATATAAAGAAAATAAAAAGGAATAACAGCATTTTCGACCAAAAATGGGGGTAAACAAACAAAAAAAGAGGATACTGAAACATTAGGAAATGTTGCGGAATAAAAAGACAAGCCATCTACTTGCAATTCTGGTCAGAGTAAAACTCTCCCTTCATTTACGTAATGGAACTCAAGGTTATATAAATATTCATATACACTCTTCGCCCATTCAGCTCTCTCTCTCTCTCTCTCTCTCTCTCTCTCTCTCTCTCTCTCTCTCTCTCTCTCTCTCCATTTTCAGTGGAATAAAATAATTTGACTTTTGACTTCTTTTGGTCATAACAAACTCTCTCTCTCTCTCTCTCTCTCTCTCTCTCTCTCTCTCTCTCTCTCTCCATATTTCGTGGAATAAAGCGCTTTGGCTTTTGACTTATTTTTGTTATAAGTCTCTCTCTCTCTCTCTCTCTCTCTCTCTCTCTCTCTCTCTCTCTCTCTCTCTCTCTCTCTCTCTCTCTCTATTTTTTGTGGAATAAAGAGCTTTGGTTTTTTACTTATTTTGGTTATAATTCTCTCTCTCTCTCTCTCTCTCTCTCTCTCTCTCTCTCTCTCTCTCAATACTTTGACTTTTGACTTATTTTGGTTATAAGTCTCTCTCTCTCTCTCTCTCTCTCTCTCTCTCTCTCTCTCTCTCTCTCTCTCTCTCTCTTTGCAAGGACATATGTGCGAAAGACTTTCACGCGCTCCGGGATTTTCACCTCCATTCAATTTTCCCACACTTACATCTATTGGTTGTTTTAGGAGGTATGACTATTCTCATTATTCACGCTCTTTCTCTCTTCTCTTCACTTTCATTCTCCTTTTGACCCTTCCACCTACTTGAGTTAATCGAATGAATTATCTAAAATCCAAACAAATCATTGTTTTTTTACGAAATTCACTTATATTATTTCTCACTTCAAGTTATCGAGTGACTTTTTCCTCATAGGAAAGGAGGTTTACACAAAAGCCAATCGCAATTTTCTAAAGCCAATGCCAAAACGACCAGTAAGATTAGGATATTGAAGGAAACCGGTCCATAACAGTTAGCGAGAACTTTAGTTAAGACAGATTAAAAGAAGGACGTTTAAACGTTTACTATGTTCAAGTATAGGATGAATGATTTAAACCTTGCAATATTCTTTTTAGGATTACTGAACGTTCATAACTGTCAATTCATCTTACATTGGTAAAACCAAGGTAACGTTCGAATATGGCAAGAGCATCTGTGACATTACAACACGGAAAAAACGTCTGTAACCTCCTGAGGCAAGACCGTTTGCTACTACAGACTGTTAGGACATTTATACGGCTGGAGTTTGTGAAAACGTTCGTTGCAATACAATACATGAGGATGCTTTTAGCATGTCACTGCAGTCAGAATATTTCAATCGGAAGAATGTAATCATATGGATATAACATTTGAAAAAAAAAATCACCTATATTTAAAAAAATAATCACCTACGGATGAAATTTTGACGGAATGAACGAATTCGGAAATATAATTATTAAATAAAGGGAGGGCATTCATTTCCGCTTGATTATTGATATGTAAGATACTGAAAACATAGAAATTATTTTGACGGAGGGGTAAAACCGATTCATTAGTGACATATATTGATTCATTTGTGACTGAAATATTAATGATAAGACTTTTCCAATATTATTAATAATAATAATAACAACAACAATAATAAGAGTTAATAATAATAGAAACATTCCTTCTATTCGCCTTTCATAAAACGGTAAAACCGAAACTTCGCATTTCAGATTAAAACTTGACAGACAGCGTTTAAATCAAAATGAATCACGATGAATGAAATAAAAAAAAACAATATTGGAAGATGATGAAACGAGAGGGAATGCAAGCACATAAAAATAAAGGAAGGAGACGAGAATGAAAGGAGGAAAAAAACGAAACAAAGCACCTGGAGACTCATCCACTAAGAGAAAGGGAGTCAAAGAAACGAAGAGATAAAAAAGAAAATATTATTTTCGTGCCAACTCAGTCCTGCTCGGGTTGAATGTTCAACAACTGCTCACTGATGTAAAAGAAAATAAAATGCTTCCCCCTAACAGGGCATGTACGATGCTCTATTTCTTAAATTGTAGAAGGAAGAGGAAATCTAACAGACAACTGAAACTAATATAAGATCATGGTCTAGAGAAGGCTAGTCAAAAATATACAGTCAGATTTACAATCACGGCTCTGATAAAGACAGTAATCACTGAAGTATTAATGATAAGGCTTTTCCAATAATAATAATAATAATAATAATAATAATAATAATAATAATAATAATAATAATAATAATAATAATAATAATAATAATAATAATAATGAATGAAACGAAAAAAAAATGAAATAAAATCAAGAAATGCAACATTACCAGTAATATAATCTTATCAAAATAATAATAATAATAATAATAATAATAATAATAATAATAATAATAATAATAATAATAATAATAATAATAAAACTAACATAGAAAGAGTGAAATTCTAATGGTATTTATAAACAAAATGACATTAATAATAATAATAATAATAATAATAATAATAATAATAATAATAATAATAATTAATGAATGAATCAATAATAATAATCATAATAATTGTGTAAAACGAGCACGGTGCAGCCACATGCGCTTTTGGGGTACTTTTGCCGGACTCACCAATGTTTGAGCAGCATTCTGATGCTGAAAATAAAGTAGCGTTAGTAATTATGGGAGGATAATAAGATGAGGTTTCCTGTCATTGGACACTCTAAACATTTCTCTTGCAATACCAAGTGGGGCAGGGTTGAGAGAGAGAGAGAGAGAGAGAGAGAGAGAGAGAGAGAGAGAGAGAGAGAGAGAGAGAGAGAGAGAGACGCTATAAATTTATTGAAGTCAGGTTTTGTTAAAATAACCAGAGAGAGAGAGAGAGACCTTACCTTACCTTACAGACCTTACATCTTGTTCGGGTTGCCCCAGGTCCCTCAGTGTGAGGCACCTCTAATGTCTACCAGAGAGTTGCTAGTACATCTTCCGGTATATTTTGCATCTTCCAATCTTGATGGTCTGGGATGCAGTTTAGATATTTGTCGAGCTTATTCTTAAACACATCTACGCTCACTCCTGATATATTCCTCAGATGAGCTGGCAACGCATTGAATAGACGCTGCATTATCGATGCTGGTGCGTAGTGGATTAATGTCCTGTGTGCTTTCCTTATTTTCCTGGATAGTTTTGGGCACTATTAATCTACCTCTGCTTGCTCTTTCTGATATTTTTAGTTCCATGATATTTTCTGCTATTCCTTCTATCTGTTTCCATGCCTGAATTATCATGTAGCGTTCTCTTCTCCTTTCTAGACTATATAATTTTAAGAATTGTAGTCTTTCCCAGTAGTCTAGGTCCTTAACTTCTTCTATTCTAGCTGTAAAGGACCTTTGTACACTCTCTATTTGTGCAATATCCTTTTGATAGTGTGGGTACCATATCATATTGCAATATTCAAGTGGACTACGAACATATGTTTTTATAAAGCATAATCATGTGTTTCAGCTTTTCTTGTTTTGAAGTGCCGTAACAACATTCCCATTTTTGCTTTACATTTTGCCAACAGAGTTGCTATTTGATCATTGCATAACATGTTCCTATTCATCGTCACAACCAAGGTCTTTAACTGCTTCCTTATTTGTGATGGTCTCATTATTATGGTCCCTTATATGCATATAGCTTTCTTTCTCTGTCTCCATAATTTATTGATTCAATTTATCAGAGTTAAATACCATCCTATTTACCATCTGCCCAATCATATACTTTGTTAAGGTCTCTTTGTAGAGCGTTCCTATCTTCATCACAAGTAATTTCTCTACTTACTTCTTGTGTCATCTGCGAAACTACTCACTACCGAATCCTTAACATTATTGTCTATGTCTTCAATCATAATAACAAACAGTATTGCAGCTAACACCGTACCTTGCGGCACACCGGATATTACCTTGGCTTCATCGATTTCTCGTCGTTTTGCAATAACTATCTGTTTCTGTTGTGTAAAAATTCTTTTAACCATCTTCCTACTTTATATCCACGATATTGTGTTTTCTAATTTTCTTCGCTAATATATTATGGTCTACTTTATCAAGCTTTTGCAAAGTCTAAATAAACCACATCTGTTTCATTTCCGCTTTTCATATTTTTGAATATGTTCTCACGGTGGACTAACAGTTGGGTTTGTGTACTTTTTCCGGGTACGAAACCATGTTGTCCTATTAAACAAATTATTTTTTTTTATTAAATGTTTCATAATATTTTTCTCATTACCCTTTCATACACTTTCATAATATGATGTTAGACTCACAGGCCTATAATTACTTGCCTCTAGTCTTGATCCACTTTTGAAAGTAGGGGTAATATATGCTAATTTGTGCTCATCATAAATCTTGCCTGTATCTACACTTTGTCTTAATAATATTGCAAGTGGCTTTGCGATAGAATGAACTACTTTCTTTAACAAATAGCAGGAATCCATCAGGCCCTGCAGCAGCTCCATTTTTAATTTCATTAATAGCCTGCACAATATCAGCTTCATTAATATCTATGTCAGCTAAATATTCACTATTTTCATCCCTTACTTCTATATCATTATCTTCATTATCTATTCTAGGGGTGAATTCTCTCTTATATCGTTCTGCAGTATGTTGCAAATTTCCTTTTTGTTTTTTCATTCGTTTAATCTCCCTTCAATTCTCAGAGGGCCTATTTCTATTCTTCTTTTATTCATCTTCTTTCGCATATGAGTATAATGTTGTTTGGGGTTTTGCTTGATATTTAATACGGTTTTTTCTTCCAAGTCCCGTTTTTCATTTTCTTTTGATTGTATAATCTTTTGTTCTGCATTTTCTATCTTACTTTTAGTTCTATAACTTTCCATGCATTTTTTTCTTTTGCAAGACCTTTTTTTCCACTTTCTGATTTTCTGGAACAAGATCCTTCTGTCTCTTGGTATGCATGAATGATGTTTACTTTTCTTCTTCGGTATATATTTTTATTTTTCTAGTTTCTCCAATATTTTATAATATCTCCGTATTTACCCTTATGTCATCACTTACGAAAATGTATCCCAATCTTTGTTTAATTCTTCATTTATTTCTGACCATTTTATATTTTTACTGTAAAACTTGTATTTTCCATATCCTTTCCCACTTTTTCATTTCTTGCTTATCTCTATTTTCACTTGCTTTGGAATGAACTGTTAATTCTATGACATTATGGTCTGAAATACTCGCATTATAAACTATTATTTCTTTAACATAATTCATCTCGTTCACAAATACTAGGTCTAAAGTATTTTCCTTTCTTGTTGGCAGGTGATTTATTTGTGAATGTTGTATTCTAGTAGCATATCTAATAGCTTTTCAAATTGCCTCTTATCTTCTGCACTACTATTACTCTCTTTTTTATATGTATAAGTACAACCACAATCTCCTATTCGTTCTTTCCATCTACGAAAGGAAAGTTGAAGTCACCAGATAGGAGAATAGTCCAGTCCTTGTGATTTCTACATATATCATCCATTTTTCAATTATTAAGTCAAACTCTTTAGTATTAGGAGGTCTATATATTACTATGTTCATCAATTTTTCAGATTCAAATTCTACCGCTATTAGTTCAAATTCTGAGTTACTATATTTCTCATATATTTTTTCCTTGTTTTTTGTCTTTCCCATATATTGCGGTTCCCCTTGATTCCTATTTTTTCTATCTGATCTATAAGTTTTGGAACCCTTTTATTTTGATCATCATTCCCAGTCTCTTGGGAATACCAGGTTTCACTTATATTCATTATATCTATTTTCTTTTCATTTTGGGTTAGTTTCTTTCTAAGTACTCTATTTTTCTTTTTGAGTTACTCGTAACTAAACCCTGCGCATTCATCACTATGATGGTTTGCGTGTTTTCTCCTTCATTAATACAGGTAGTAATAAGGATTTTCCCATGTCTCTTTCCTGTTCTGGTATGTTGTTCTTTTTTTCATTTCCAGAAATTCTGACATTAAAAAAATCCAACTTTTCCATAATATTTGATCTTCCTTCATCATAATTATTCATTTTGTGTCTGAATCTGCAATTTTCTCCGTGTTTCTGCAATATCCTCATTGCATAATAAATACAGTTATTATCTCTTGAGTAGAATTTCGGAGCTGATGCTTTGAAATTTTTGCTGACACCTCTGCATATCTCATTGGTGGTTTGCTTTTCTCTCTTTTACCTGATATTCTTGATTTCTCTCTTTATTTGTTTCTTTCTTATTTTGGATTTTATTACTTGGTTGGTTATTTATTTGATTATGATTCATGGCTACAGGGTGCATATATTTGCATTTTTTGTCGAACTTACATCCTTTTCCTTCTTTTAGGTTTATACATATTTTTTGGATGCAGATCTCTGCAATCATCCCCATATCCATCTAAGTATGCACATTTACCATATATTTCATAGTTTTGACATATCTTAGGATGTGTGTAGATAACATTCTCTCTCCAAATCTGCAATTCCCTCTTTTCAAAAGGTTGCAGATTTTGTCTTTCTTGTCTATTTTTTCCTCTTTCCCGTCATTGTATAGATCTGGGTAGAGCGCCTCTTCGGATTTGCTTTTCTGTTGTCATATCGTAATTTATTTCTTCGTAGGTATGCTGTCTTTATTGCCTCATATGTAGTATCAATGAGTATCTCTGCATCCATACTTTTATCTTGTTCTTTGTTTTCCTTATTTTTTTCTGTCATTTCATTTTTGTTTACTTCTCTTCCGTTTTCCTCTTCTTCTTTTTCTTCTTCTTCTTCCTCTCCTCTTCTTCTTCATCCTCAACTATTGTACATTCAATCTGATTTTAATAACATTGTCTATCCATGATAGACATGTTGAACAAAAAATTCTTGTATCTTTTCTCAAATCTTGTATTACCTCAGCACACTGTGGATGGGTCGGAATGTTGCATGCAGCACATTTTCTGATTAGGTTTTGTGGATTGACTATGCTATACCAAACCTTACAGAGAGAGAGAGAGAGAGAGAGATTAAATATGTTGAAGACAGATTCAGTTAAATTTACCAGAGAGAGAGAGATGAGAGAGAGAGAGAGAGAGAGAGAGAGAGAGAGAAGATAAATATGTTGAAGACACATTCAGTTAAATTAACCAGAGAGAGAGAGAGAGAGAGAGAGAGAGAGAGAGAGAGAGAGAGAGAGAGAGAGAGAGAGAGAGAGAGGATAAGTGGACAGAAACGCTATAAATATATTGAAGTCAGATTTTGTTAAAATAACCACAGAGAGAGAGAGAGAGAGAGAGAGAGAGAGAGAGAGAGAGAGAGAGAGAGAGAGAGAGAGAGAGAGAGAGAGAGAGAGAGAGAGAGGATGACAAAAACATCTGTAAACATTACAAGAATGTTGAAGTCTTAACGCATAAATAAACAATTCTGCGTGAGCATTAACTTCAAGAGATGTTTGGAGTGTCCTGAAGATATTTACACTTATTCAAAGGTAAGACATTGAGAAGACAAAGAATGATGAGACAAGAGAACACAGAAAATCGGTTTAAAACATCCACACTTGGTAGTTCCTTACAAATATTAAAAAAGATAAGATTTAAAATGTCAGGAACCACAATTAGAGGGAATTTGCTTAAAGAAGAAGATAGTTGAATTGAAATGACTCATGTTGAGTTGGTTCCCCCCCAAAATTTATTATTATACTGTCCCAAATAATGTACCAAAATATTTTGACAGAGCAAAGCAATTTCCCCTAAGTGTGGTGTTCTTTTATAAGACACTTATTTTACAAAGGAACAATGGCTTTAGTCACCTTGCCATCTGCTGTCATATCATTGATTTGTGAAGGAGGACATTGATGATCTATAGAAAAAGATTAAACTAGAAGTCTATTTTCCATGAAAAAAGTTGTATAGAGTATCTCGTCTTGAGGAGGGTTTCTTGATTACGACGTAAAAAATGTTACAGCTTTTGTTGCTGATTTGAATCAAGGGGTTATTTCTAGCAGGGGGTTGGGGGGGGGGGTGGGGGGGATGTGGAAGGGGGAGGGTGATAATTAAGGAAATTTCGTGGGCTAACTTTTTTTAATGAATCATCAGAGAGCGGATACTGATAGATGTTCATTTGTGGTGGTCTTAAGTGTAGTATACGATGAAGTAAATGAGTTTATTTGAATAACGTCATCGTGTACGTATGCGGATGGAGAAGTATTGCGTCCGAGTCATCCCTAATAATTCTTTTTAATCTATATTGCCAGACTTTTTGGTGTCTGCGAATACGTTGTACGTGGTTTATCTTTAC
>NC_061110.1:89676802-89696854 GCF_015104395.2 Macrobrachium nipponense | reverse complement strand
TCACAATAATAATAATAATAATATCAATAATGGTCATAGAGAAGATTACTGTGAGTGAGGGTAATATAACTAGAATAAATATCCAGCAATGAAGCCAGTCGAACGCGAGTGTTCCGCTCCCACCGCTGTGTGTACCCTGCTCAAATACACTCCAATTGGAGCAAAAATATCTGTTTCATCAAAAAGGAATCTCTATTTAAGTGTTGATTCAACATCCGTTAGTAAAAGTGTTAAGTAGATTTCATGGTTAACAGAGTATGTTAGTATAGGTATATATTTCTTTCTTTATTTTTTTTTAGCTTTTATTTCATTTACATCCGATGCAAATTAGTGCAGAAGAGTCGTTGAGAGAGAGAGAGAGAGAGAGAGAGAGAGAGAGAGAGAGAGAGAGAGAGAGAGATTGTTATTTAGGTGATAGGGCCCTTTCTCCTAACATGACCAAAATAGTAACGTTCTCCCTTTGAGAGAGAGAGAAGAGAGAGAGAGAGAGAGAGAGAGAGAGAGAGAGAGATTGTTATGTAGGAGATTGGGCCCTTTCTCCTAACATGACCAAAATAGTAACTGGTTCCCTTTCCCTTTGAAGATAGAAATAGTGAAGAGTTGTGTGTTTGAGAGAGAGAGAGAGAGAGAGAGAGAGAGAGAGAGAGAAGGCGTGTGCTGTGATATCGACTGGCTAGGACAAATATTGGCTCACGGGGCCTTCCATTCTGATATACCTACAGAAGACAGGATATTTTATTCAGACGGGAGTGAGTGAGCAGTTACTCAATGGATTTTTCGTAACCTTCATGCATACCATTATACCGAGTCTACGGGGGGTCTGAATGCAGTTGGTCTGCTGGTGTTATAATTTACATACTGGTTGTTAGTTGTTATTGTGCATATCTCTGTTGAATTTCAAATATCAGGTGCAGTGGGGTTATGGTATCAACTAACGGATATTATAATTAGAACTTTTTATAATCTTTGTAAACCTTCTATATACAATTATGCTGCAGGGAAAGGTATATACCTACGGTTCATTCCTACACTAATAAGAACTTGGGACTAATGATACTTTGTTTATAATCTTGTGCTCCTAAATGACGCTTGAACTGGACTTAATCTACCATGCAGGGCCACGGTCATTCTTAACTGAAAAGTATTATTTAAAATCTAGGGTGAAATTAGCTTGCAACACTGCTCGAGAACTTTTCCAGATCATGTGATAAAGAGAATATCATTTCTTCCTTTTTCGTTTTATGAAATTTTCTTTCGCCCAGTTAACATTACGAGAACAGCTGCGCATAAAATCTTAAAGTAATTAAGAACTGGTTTCACAAATAAACTGCTGGTCTGATTGTGAAATAAAAAAAAACGTTAGGGAGATTACTACCAAATTATAAAGCACTTTTGTACTCACATGCAATATTCTTATATCAAACTACTAAAGAATATGGCTACGAATATTACGAATTTGGGAGGAAAATGATCAAAATGAACGTGAGACCTTACCAAGAACGTCAGCCTCATTAAGGCAGACTGAATGTGATTAAACAATGCCTCCATCTATTGACATATATACATAGCATCATCCAGCTGCCTGACGTCATCAAACATACGTCAAGGCACAGCTGCTGATACTAAGTGACAGTCTACGTTAACAGCTGCTTACATTCCCATCTACAAAGTTGCTCGAAATGCTCGTGGGGAAATTCTCAGTCTTACGGTTGTACTCAACTGCTGGCATTGGCCTTCTCAACTTCTGCAGAAGTGTGCAATTGCTGACGTTTTGACTAACACCTGCTGATATTCTCAACAATGACTGACTGAGAAAAAATGCTATATTCTCGACTACAGCTGTGCACAACTGCTGCCATTCTTGACAACAAGTCTGCACACAGTAGCTGCTGTTTTCAGCCACAAGTGCTGACAGTCTTAACCCTATAGTTTTGCATAAATGCTGACAATCTCTACCAGATGGCTTACACAACTGTTGGCATTCTCTACCGAATGGCACAGCGCAGATGCTGACATCCTCAACCCTGTGACTTTACACAACTACTGACATTGTCTGACAAGCAGCTTTGCACAGCTCCTGACAGCTACGTAAAGTAAATTTTAACAATATGACTTTACACAACCGCTGACATCCCCTAGCAAACGGCTGAGTGGAAGTGCTTGTGTTGTCAGCCGTAGCATGACTGTAAGCTGACATTCTCAACCATGACATTCTAAACCACATAGCTGCAAGCAACTAAATAGTTATTTCACCCACTTCATGTTTCAGCCGTTATTTGTAACTTGAAAGAAAAATATACAATCAATCGTACCCAATTCGGAGTTTTCTTAAGTGGCTAGTGATGTAGTAAATAAATGTTAAATATGAATTCAGAATTCATATAAAAGCTGTTTATGATATATATATATATATATATATATATATATATATATATATATATATATATATATATTATATATATATATATATATATATATATATATATATATATACAGATAACGGTTCTATTTAGTATCTTTCTGAACTAAACTCTCATTAGCAATATTAATTAAATTAAAATTATGTTGAAAACTAACGAAATTTCATAAAAAGAACTTCTCGTCAGAAGCCATAAACTCTTCATCTTGTACGCAATTACCCAAGGTACTAAAGAAGTAACAGCAATCAGAAATAACTAAAAAAAAAGAAACTTACTGTAGGATAAATAAGATTTAACGTTTTGAAATTCCTTTTGAGAGTTACCTCACAAAAAACTCTCAACTTAACGAATGGCCTGGGACATAACGAAATGTCTTCTAAGCGAGCGAAGGTATCGAATTGGTCAATGTTACGGTATAAAAAATGCATTATGCTCATACGAGTGTTAGATTCTTTAATCTGTTTACGAATAGAACATAGGATTTGGTCCAAAGGCCAATGCTGCGTTGGGACTTAATTAATGACGTTATTCAGCGCTGCAACAGAAATGAACGCTACGAATCAATTATTAGGAGAGAGTGGAAAGGAAGGTGGAAGAGAATATGAACGGTGGTACAGCAAAAGGAATGAAAGGGGTTGTAGCTAGGAGCCGAATGGATGCTGCAAAAAACCTTAAGTAATGCCTTACGGGGAATCTGTTTCTAAACTCCACTGTGCGCAGTGGAATTCTATCATTCCTAGTCATAAATTTCAGAAAATCCCCAGTAAATAGAGGTCTGCTGTACAACTACCAATTTACCAATAATACATATGTACATATATATATATACATACATATATATACATGTATATATGTATATATATATATATATATATATATATATATATATATATATATATATATATATATATATATAACAAAAATTGTGCATACATACATTTCAGTTTTCTGCATGGAAGCACTCCATCAAAGCAACATGCTCAATGCATAACGATTATCAATGCCCAAACGTGTCTGTTCTTAATTTTCCAATAACCATTCCGCCACTTCCTCGTCTCTAGAACGACTAATACCTTTAAAGTTCTGATTATCTATCAAAGGAGGTGCGGTAGGTTTCTCTCACATCATTTCATTTGTGAGAAGCGATTGGATAGATATACGGCTATTCTGCGGAGCTTTGAGTTTCGTGTTAGTGGTCTAAAGTCGGCGTTATTTCCAGGTTTTTAATTAGGATGGGACGTCAAGTTTGTTCAAAACCCTTTTTCTCTGACTGACTGTTGGTGTTTCAAGACCAGAGCACCAGAGTGCTGGAAGGATTTTGTTTACTTTTTTTTGCAAATTCTGCTCTCTCTCTCTCTCTCTCTTTCTCTCTGCTCTCTCTCTCTCTCTCTCTCTCTCTCTTCTCCCTCTCTCTCTATATATATATATATATATATATATATATATATATATAGATATATATATATATATATATATAATAGTATGGTATATATAATATAGATATATTATTATATATATATATATTAAAATAATGCTAACCCTTGAGCTCTTCAACATAACTTTTGCCTTCGTCTCTCTCTCTCTCTCCTCTCTCTCTCTCTCTCTCTCTCTCTCTTCTCCTTTTAAGTACGAGACAGCAGCCCATTTGTCGGTCTCTCCGTCTATCCCGTGTCGAGTAAATAGAACAATTTCTCCGTAAATTACAGCAAATTTTAGGGTTTCAGCGGCAGCGATGCACCTGGTGAACTCATTTCATTGAAGCTTCCAGAGAGGGCGTGAAAAACTAGTGAAGTCTCTCTTTCCTTTGGGAGGTATATCCATTACTCGGAGTCAGACGAGTCTGCTTGAGGGGGACTCCGTACACAGAGAAGCAGCTGTTTCAAGACACGATTCACGTGTTATTATTCACTTCTATCATCGCTGTTATTATTACCCACCGTTATAATTACCATTCAGTTTTATAAAGCAACGCCATTATCGTACAGAACTAATCACACTGACTCAAGTCATTCTTCTATTCGGTTGATCCAAACTCTAATCAAACATTTTAAGAGTTTAGGCATTTTAGAAAAAGTTGAGTATATCTTAGTTTAACCAGACCACTGAGAGCTGATTACAGCCCGAAGGATTAGATGCTTTTACGTGGCTAGTAACCAACTGGTTGCTTAGCAACGGGGCCTACAGCTTATCGTGGGATCCGAACCTCATCGAGAAATGAATTTCTTTCACCAGAAATTTATTCCTCTGATTCCTTGTTGGCAGAGCGGGGGGAGGGAATCGAACCCCGACCCTGAGATCGGTAGTCGAGCACGTAACCGACTCGTTAAATGAGGGACTAAGCATTTTAGAGAGAGCTTGTCACAGCTTTCACATAAAGAAAAACTAGAAATTTTTAGCTTTTGAACATCTCTAAACCAACTTATTCCTGTCTCCGTAATATTCACCGTCGGAATCATGACAGTGCAATGCACTAACTATCGCAGCCTTGCAAAGGAATATTTCAAGTCGTCGAAAATATTGTCATTCATATTACATTTTTCTCCGACTTTCTTCGTCTCCTCTTCATCCTCTCTTCTAACTTTTTCAATTAAGACCGCCTTATCTATCACCTGGGACACGCCGACTGTTTTCCACACGACGGCGATGCAGCAGCAGCGACGCCAGTGAATTCAGCCGCTCAATGATTGGCTTCGATTCATTCTGGGACAGAATGTCGGCAGAAAACTCTACCGCCAAACGTCTCCCTCCCCCTCTCTCATTGCGAGGTCCTGAATTTCTGTCAGTTGATACGAAGTGCAATAAATCACTCTGGCGTTAAAGATTATCCCGCATTGCTTCCCTAATGGGGAAACAAAGGCGGAATCAATACACAGGAGAGAGAGAGAGAGAGAGAGAGAGAGAGAGAAGGGGGGGTTTCTCGTCCAAAGTTATTTCTCAGGCTGGCTTCGTAAGCAGGGCTTAATTTTCGTGGCCTGGCAACCTACGAGTCAAAATGGGTCTGATTTCTTGAACGGCGAGCTATTGGGATATGATAATGAATCCTTTAGACTGGCTGTCCAGGACTACTTTAGTTAAGCAATGATTTAATTCTTCAAATAATAATTGTTAGGCCTGAATACACACACACGCACACTATATATATATTAGGCTTTTCTTGGCTGCATACACTGTAAACTTTATCACTTTATCTCTTTCCTTAATAAACGCTCCAAGAAGAGGTCCATTGGAGGACGAAACTGTTGGGCATTTTCTGAGATAAACCATTTTCATTTTCCTATGTGGAATACAACTGAATTACTATATCCTTGTGCCTAAGAAGATTACCAGTACTATATATATCATATAGTCACCGTCACTCATTAGAAAAAAAATCACATATAACAAAGTCAAATCCATCATATTTTCTCCTTCGATAAATTTTCCTTCTCTCCTTCTACTCTATTCCGAACTCACAGTAGTTTTTCTGGAAGAATTCTTAATTCCCTCTTGTTCTTCTCTCTCGTTCAGCCTTCTGTTTTTGCTCCAATAAAGAAGAAGTTGGCTAAAATTCCTCCCTTCCTATTTTGCAAACTTTTGTATCCCTCGACATCTTTTCCACTCGTAATGGTCAGTTTTCTTTTTTCTCTTTCGCCTCTCCAGTTCAGCGAATGTCCTCTTTACTTTATCGTAACGAAAAACTATTTATTCCTGAGTATCCACAAAAGTCACACCATTCCATTACTCAGTCAGCCATTTGTAATGAGGGTCCCACAAAGTTGTGAGGTTTTCTTTACTGTTCAAATGCAAAAGGGCAAAAATAGCCTTTTTGAGACAGCTACGAAAGTTTTTGAAAAAACTTTTATTTTCCTATAAATGCTTGGCTTATTACAGTCCATTTGCATAATCTTCGTGAGTACATAACTTACACTTGTGATTCACACACTTTTTTTTTTTTTTTTTTTTTTGTATCTTAACTGGCATAATCCTTCGGTTTGTAAATGCATTAAATAAATATAAACATATATACCCACCTCCCTCTTCAGAACTTTCGGACTTAACCAATCTTTATTCTGTCTGTATTCTCAGGAGGAGGCTTCGTTTGTATTACAAAGTTTTGGGTAATGTTTCACTCACATTTTTCAAATTCCAATCCCTCTTCATGTTCCACCAATCATTCTCCGTTTACATATCTTCTTACGCATTGCGACACGTGGAGACTCTTGCATTAACTTGCATAATTTCCATTCAATAGGTTCTGCATCTTTAAAAAAAATCTAGTGCCTATAACTACGTTAACCTTTTCCTGTCACAACTTTTGCCATTATTTTGCAATTCAGAACCATACTGTGTGTATAAGCTAATGTTCAGGAAACCTGATCCGTTATAAGTGATACATTCTCATTCGTGTTCTGGACTTTCTGGAGAGCGTATCACAAATTTCTACCAACTTCTTGGTACGTTGCTTTTCAGTGATTGGTAAGTAATGAGGTTTATCCCACAGGGCGAGGTGATTGGTGGGTAGTGAGGTTTATCCCACTGGGCGAAGTGCTGGACCCTATCATTGCAGTTACTGATACGCACATTACCTATCATAGCCTTCTTGTTTGCTCTAATACTAAAAAAAGGACCTGCAACATGTGAATTTTAATTATACGAGATTTGCATGATTATGACAACACTTTTGAGAATCTGGAATTCGCGACATCCCTCTGTATTTCGCTTAGAATCTAACGAGCCTTCGTGAAAAATAAAAAAGCTATGACGTTAGTGTCATGACTATGTTTTTTAGCCACAACATCTCATATCCGTCTCTACCTTACCTCGGTCAAACAATGAGCTCAAACGCTCTGCTCCATTCTGTATAATTCTAACGTTGTCATTTAATAACCTAACAAGTTGACGTACATTGAATAACACGAATAGTATCGGTAACTAAAAAGGTTGACAAACAATAGAGAGTGAAATAGAAAAACGAACGATTTCACGACTGAATGCGACCTGTGCTGAAATAAAATGCGGATTCCGGATAATGAGAGACGTGGGTGGGGGTTGTCACTGGCGCTAAAAGAGAGGCGGAGTGAATTGATTAGAGAAAGGAAACCAACGAGGAGATGGAAATCCTTCAAATTCAAGTCCTGAGGATTAAATGAATCGATGCTAATCCCGACGAGGCTTCGGAGCCGCTGCTGAAGCTCACAATGAACATCAAAGTTTTAAAACAGTAAACGGTTGTGATAACCACAACATCAACAAAAAAACAACAACAACAATGATAGCAACAACAAAAAACAACAACGATTGCAACAATAATTCACAGAAAACAACGAAACTTTTTCATCGACAGTGATGACATGACAGTTAAAGCAACAAAAACAACAACGGCAGGATTAGTGAGGTTATTGTACCGAATATTTTCGGATTACTTTCAGTGTCATATCTTGGAATTCCAAGAACTACGTCACTAAGGACGGACAAAAGGTGGATGGATCTACTTATTGGCGAAAGGAATTTGTTTAAGCATTTGGTCAATGAAGCCAGGATGCTTTTGTTCTAGATTTGATTGAAAATGGAAAAATGAAACAGTGAAGTGAAATTTTCTTACTTTTAAGACCAGAGAAAAGGGAATACATTGCAACTTAAGAAACACACGCACAACCACATACACACACATATACATACACATTTGTTTATATATTTCTCAAATGCAATGTAATCTATTTCCTCGCTTTAACACAAATTTCACTTCACCGTGTATATATATATATATATATATATATATATATATATATATATATATTATATATATATATTCTATATGTGTATATGTATATTCTATAATATTCAAAGTACAGCATTCGAAGTCATACAGTGCTCTGTACATCTTCGAAAGCTTGTACATTTCGAATGAAAAAATATGGAATCTAACCATCTCGTACTATTGAGGCAGAAACGAGTAATGTGAATATTATATATATAATTCTATATATATATATATATATATATATATATATATATATGAACACAAGAGACTATATAGCAAGATATAAAAAATTCTAAGTTTAAAAAAATTTTCGAAAAAAAAACCTTCGAGTCTTTCGACTATACGTTTTTCACTGCAAAATCCTAAAAGCAAATTAAACCAAATAAACGTCTTAGCATTCTTCGGTGTTACTTTGTTTGGTATTCTTTAAGTTAGTTTGCTTTGTTATTAGTGTAATTGTGACTTCAATCCCGCTAGCCTGTCTCGGAACATCAGGTAGAGACACATAGGCGGTGCCAACTACTGAACGGAGGAGAAAAAGTTTGCGTCCTCTGTGGGGTAGGCGGAGTTGTGTGCTTGAAAACCCTTCCGAAGGCACGAGTTCAAATCCTGCTTGACAGCTGAAGTTCAGCTCTCGTATTGTATTGTCATGTATCATCATATATATATATATATATATATATATATATATATATATATATATGGTATACATACTATATATATGTATGCATATCTAGTAAAAGGAGCCCATAAAAACGCCAAAATATAGAGAGAAAATACTATGTTTTAGAGACTGCTGTCTCTCTGTTCATCTACCTGAAGATGGAATTCTGTTGTAACAGAACATTTTTACCAGTCACGTATGTATGTGTATATATATATATATATATATATATATATATATATATATATATATATATATATATATGTATATCACATATGTATATATATAATATATACAATAAGAATATATACATACAAATATATTTAATATATGTGTGTATGAATGTATGTATATGCAAATATATACAAATGAACATATTCTGTTGTTAATTCATAATAATTTATATGAAATCTTTCCGTAAAGTAAGTAAACAAAATAAAAATAAAAAAGTATATATTAGAAAAGTAGCAAAATGGTATGTGTAGCAATGAGCATTACTTCAGTAAAATTCATATATGTACTTAAAAGCGTATTGCTCTCTCTCTCTCTCTCTCTCTCTCTCTCTCTCTCTCTCTCTCTCTCTCTCTCTCTGAAGGATGAAAACAATAACCGGTTTTAAATCGTTATAGGGTTGGAAAGTCAAAATTAAGTCTTTACATTTGGGTCCGAGTCGAAGGAAGATGAGAGAGGTCTCTTAAAAATAGTCTATAATAAGATAATTACATCTCATAAAAAAAAAAGAAAAAAAAACATTCAGAATCGTCCCCATCACTGGAACCACGCCAAAACTACATCGCCTGATTCTCTCGGACGGGAAAAAAATGGATAAAAACACCCACCACATTAACCATAATGAGTACTATTAGCGGAGGCATAAAAGTATAGTTTATATATATATATATATATATATATATATATATATATATATATATATAATATATAATATAATATTATATATTAATAATGTATTATTATATATATATATATATTATAATTATACATATAATATACATATATATATATATATATATAATATATATATATATAATTATATATTATATAATATATTAATATATATCACCGCCTGATTCTCTCGGACGGGAAAAAAAATGGATAAAAACCCCCACACATTAACCATAATGAGTACTATTAGCGGAGGCATAAAAGTATAGTTTTTATATATATATATATATATACTATATATATATATATATTTATATATTTAATATATATATATATAATATATATATATATATATATATATATATATATATATATATATGTGGATATATATATATATAAAAACCCATATATAATATGACCGCCTGACTCTCGGACGGGCATGGATATACTTTCCACATTACCCATATGAGTACTATAGGGGGGCATAGTATAGTTTATATACATATATATATATATATTATATATATTATATAATATATAACTATATATATAAAACAAAACAGTTTACGGCGCATGAAATCAACAAGCGCCGACTACTTGGTTTGTAATCTATGTAACATTTACAACACTAAAATCTTTGCCCTAGATTTGAACACCATAATATTCTTTTTTGCAAGCTTGAATTTCGGATCGCGGCCGCTGTAGGCTTGTTCCACATCAATAGGGGTTTATCCTCTGAATAATAACAATAATGATGACAAAAACAATATTAAGCGCTCTTCACACATTTGGGGAATAAAGGAATCAGTCCTCGTCTCTCGTTCCTGATATACGCTTCGGTAAAATAATTTTGTTGTTACGCTTCCTCTTTAAGAAGTAACGCCATCCCCTTCCCCCCCTCCGACTTTTCCCTCCCCCCTCCCCCAACCCCACCCAAGCACCACCACCGTAAGGGATGCGTGCTTTCGCGCTTTTCTTCTTTAGTAAATCTGGGAGCCTAGAATTCATCTGAGAGTCGTTAGCAGGTCGACTGTACTTCGGAGGAGAAAGTACTCGGAAGTAATCGTTCTAATGTTGTTACTTGGCCAAATTATGCGTTGTTTTGGATAAGAAAAGGAATTCTAATATGAAACAGGACTTAGGAATAATGGAGAACACTTGATAATGTCCTTCCTGCCAAAAATATCAACACATTTCTTAGTAGAGAGCTTATACATACATACATACATACTACTACATATATAATATATATATATATATATATATATATATATATATATATACCATACACACATACATACACACACACATATATACATACATTGTTAGCTGAATCGATAATGTCGGTAAAGTCCTGATGTCTTCTCTGTCCGCTGGGCGGTGGTTCGAACCCACGAGAGGACGAAATTATTATCAACTAAAGAATTCCCCTTCGGTTTACATATATGAAGATATATTAATTCCGAGGTAGAGCGAATTAGATATTAAAAGACATTTGTAGCTCGAATAATTTATATGAATCACTGGTATGTGATAATTATTCATATATATACATATTCTCACCCACTGTCAAAAAACATCCAAATTTTCCCATGAATTTGACTCATTTTACCAACTAACTAATGGATCGTATGAATTACGTCTTTGGGGAGAAAACCACTATAGTATCTACATTCAAATATTCGCAAAAAAGAATTTCACTGACAACGGGGAGACACAAAGAAGCATCAATTTCCGTAAATAATACAAAATCATAGCTTGTTGCTATTACGGTATAGGATGGACAAGGACCCCTTTCCCCCTTCAAAATCCTAGAAAGAGTTAATGAAAAGATTTCTATTCTTTTTTTTTCCTTCCTCTCTTCCTCAAGAAATTCTAATATAGCTCTGCAGTCGCGCGGCAGCTTCCCCTTTGAAGACGCGTTATTAATGTAAGTCCTCGAGAAAGTAGCCGAAAAGTAGAGAGAGAGAGAGAGAGAGAGAGAGAGAGAGAGAGAGAGAGAGAGAGAGAGAGGAATGTCATCATAAGTGGTCTCTCAGCAACAGCGTGGAAGTGGAACTTCACGAATTTATCAACGAATGAAGGAATGAAAACGAAAGGACGGAGGCTACAAAGAGCTAAAGAATAGTGACAGTTTTTTTTCTTTTTTTTAATCGCTGTTAAAAGACAGCTTTGTATATCCTGCTTTCTCAAGACTAAGCCAGGACTTAATTAGGGTCTGAAAACGGAAATTATGAAATATCTTTCAATGGGAGTTTTCCAACGTATATTCAAATACAAAAGGAGTGAACCTTCATACTTAGATGCATGAAGATGAATGGAAGATTCAGCTGTACACTGAAAAGACGATGAGGACGACGAGTAAGATTTAAAGTGTTCCTAATTGGTTGCTTTTATAATAAGCTAGCTTGCGTCACCTAAAGTCATTTATTTCATGAAGAAAAGCCTACCATGACAAAATCCACTAGTATTATCTTATAATCAAATACAATTTTCATGATCTCAGTGTGCTGCCTATAATTGAGATAGTATTTCTAATAATTAGGTAGTTCGCGTCACCGAGAGTCACTTATTTCATGAAAAGCCTACCATGACAAAAAACCTAAAAATTTTCTTGTAATCAAATACAATTTTCACGATCTCAGTGTGGTACCTATAATTGAGATAGTATTTCTAAAAATAATTTGACACCCGACCTGTGAATTTCAAGAGGTCCCACTTGAATTAAATAAAAAAAGAAAAGCCTGCCAGGGGATTGTTGCCCCGTTAGCAATTTACAATTCAACCTGAAAATGGCTCCTGCTTTTGACAGCTTGAAGTACGGTCTGTCCTCTTGAGAGACCTCCATCAACCATTATATTCAGGCTAGTGAAGTTTACGGAGTTGGTCGAAAGAGCTGACGCGCGGTATTAAATCCTCTAGTGTTTTATTTCTAAGGTTTTCATAAACCTTCGGTAGCTTTAATAACATGATCTCAAATAGCTTTGTATGGAGGACTTAAGACTATTATTTTTACAGTGATAAATGAATGGTATTTATATGCTTTCCAAACAGAAAAACGCTTATTACAAACAAAACAAGCTTTTATGTAACTGTTCTTCTCCATATTGCAGAGTATATATACACACGCACACATATATAATATATACATATAATATATGTGTGTGTGTATTTTATGTAGTATATGGCTGTCTTCGTCTGTTTTTATTTTTCATGTTCGATCTGAGTTTTCCGAGCATACATTTTGCATATTAGTGGTTATCGGAAAGGGTACACAATCAGCATTCCTCTCTCTCTCTCTCTCTCTCTCTCTCTCTCTCTCTCTCTCTCTCTCTCTCTCTCTGATGCTAATGTCCTTTTGATCACTCCCCCTACCAAACAACTTTGTCGTGTAAACTAATGCTCTCTCTCTCTCTCTCTCTCTCTCTCTCTCTCTCTCTCTCTCTCTCTCTGTCCTCCGCAGATGCTCATCTCCTTTTAATCACTCTCTCCAACAATGAACCTGGTTTACAGCATGGGATAACGCCTTTGTATTCGTGCCGGGAAATTTGCAACTTATTTTCCAACGTTTTCCCAGCCGGTAATTGTCTGTGAAAGCATTGTATCTCGAAAGAAAACAACTCTGTTATCTTTCTCTCTTCATTTTCAAGGGTCACGTATACTGGCGCCATAACGGCACTGGAAGCGTGGCCAATGATCGCCTTTCCTAATACCAACAAGTATTTTGGGAAATTAGATAATAATGTGACTGTCTGAACTTAGCTTATGAAAGAGGAAAATCAATCGTTGGGGCAAATTCCTACAGATATCTGTACATACCATTGCACTGCACTCATTGGTACGTTATTTACACTTTATATATATATATATATATATATATATATATATATATATTATATATATATATATATATATATATTACATACCTTAGATATATATAATATATATATAATATATATATATATATATATATATATATATATATATATATATATATATATAGATATAACTTCATTCATCTTTTTTCTAATACCTGATCCTATCTTTTCGTATTTCCCTTCGCCTTCAAATGAACCATCATAATATAATAATAATAATAATAATAATAATAATAATAATAATAATAATAATAATAATAATAATAATAATAATAATAATAATAGGTAAACATCAAAAGGAAATGTTACAAATGGTGTTTTTAGTTAAACCAAACTTGTCAGGTGTTCCTAGGAAAGCGATATGGAACCTTTTTGCTCTCATTCTTTGCTATTACCAGATCTATTATCTTGAAGGAAAAAGAAAGAGACCGCACAGGTTTAGGAGGAAGATAAAATCCCTTAATAGTTTTAACACACACAATATTATTATTATTATTATTATTATTATTATTATTAATATTATTATTATTATTATTATTATTATTATTATTATTATTATTATTAATTATTATTATTATTATAGTCAAAAGATGAGCCATATTCATATGGAACAAGCCCACCAAAGGGGCCATTGTCTAGAAATTCAAGCTTTCAAAGAATAAGGTGTTCATTCGGAGGAGGTAACAAAAGGTAACATAGAAAAAGGAGATCAGGCATTAAGAAAAACAATTAAATTAACAAATTAACAAGTAAATAAAAATCTAAGTCTCATCCGTAAACGCGGTCTGAGGAATATGAAGGCGAACTCTAAAAAAGCCAGTGGTTTATTTGAATATACAAAGACTGAAGAAATAACACCAAATTACTCATATTTCTCTATATGTACAAAGACTGCAATATCATTGTCAAACGCTCCATATTTATTCTGCCTTCGTTAGAAGATTGCTTTGCTGTCTGAACCTCAACAGCTTCCAAGGAACTCTAAATTGTTGCTCGTTTTTCACAACCAACAGTAATTCTGATTTCGACTTCTTTTACAAAAATTCCCTATTGGCCATCTTGACAAAGCTTTATTCCAACAGGGAACATCCTCAGTCACTTTCCGAGCTCCTGATTTCGCATCGTGGAAATTCATATTTTTTAGGTTATTTATTGCCCACTACAGTAATTGGTGCTTTTCATACCCTTGGGTTTAACTGCTCACTGCAGGACCTGGTGTCTTTCATATACTTGAATAGTTTGCTCACTGGATGACCATGTCTTTCATACATGGGAATTTTATTGCTCACTGCAGGATCTGGCGTCTTTCATATCCTTATACAAAATTGTTCACTGCAGGTCCTGGAGTCTTCCAAACCTTGGATTTAATTGCTCACCGTAGGACCTGGTACCTTCCATATCCTTCCATCAAATTGTTCACAGCAGTTCCTGGAGTCTTCCAAACCATGGATTTAATCGCTCACCCACCGTAGTACCTGGTGCCATTTATACCCTTCAATTTAATTGCTCACTACCGGGTAACTGTGCCTTGCACTGTTTCTTGATCTGCCATGCGCAGTTTTATCCGCTTTTCGTGAGGTTTCACCATTTATAATTCCGAGTGGGTTCCTGGGAACTTATAATTACGACAGGTTCCATAATAACAGTAAATCCTCATGTTGCCTCATGGTTATTTGCGTAAAATGCAAAGCGAAACAATAGTTAATTAGCACAAGAACAAAGACTCGTACACAAACAAAATACTGATTTCAATCAAATTTTGATGGTACATTTAGAATATGGATTGGATTCTGGGAAATAAAAACATGAAGGATGGGTCAATTTCACTCTGCATTCATTTTCATTTCTGGATTATAAATTCATTTCAGTAATAAACGTTCGCCGGGGATCGACAAATCAATGTATAAAGTTTCCTGAAGCATCATGTCCCTGTTTTTTTATTAACCAGTAGATTCTGAATCGTAAACCTAGATTTTTTTTTTCAGAACCGAAAGAGCTAACCTACGGCATTTGAAATACCCGCATAAACCTTATTCTCTTCTGATATTTTTACACCTGAACCCGAAAGATAACTCGTGTTTTGAACGACACAAACGCCAAAACAATGTCTGTCTATTTTCTTCCACCTATTCACCTGGGTCAGGGAATATTAATGAAGCGACGCACCTCGTAGCAGAGGAGCGGAGCGAACAGAAAGGTGTATAAAGGTGCATAGCGTGCAGCTTTGCAACACGCTTCGCTCTGCAGTTTCTGTTCGCGCTTTCTTTTTCATATGGCCAAATTCTGTTATATTCCTTCCCTGACGCAACGCCACAGGGCTAATTAATTATATGCAGGACCCTTGCAGTTGCATAAATTCTCTAATCACCGGCCAGATTATAGGCTTCGGACCACTGCTATTGATTCCGCGTGATTACTGAATTTTGGGAGAGGAAAGAAGAGGGCAGGAAAATGGTTGATTTCATAATCTGATTTTCACTTGAATGAAATTTTCAAACGGGCAAAAATAAAAACATAAAAATAAAAACTCAGATAAAAAAAAAATTTGGTAAAAAAAATTAGTAAATTGAAATCTCTTGCTTTTAGTAAGTGCAGGAGCGCGGGTTGTGTTTGTCGTTTAAAAGCATTATGGAGCGAAAATACAAAGAACTACCATTTATCAAATTAGGGGCGAAAAACAACGATAAACAGGTAATGAGTGTGCACTTGAACATCAACGCTTATCCGGGTATCCGGGTGAAGCACTTAGCGAATAAAGTCGTTTTTCTACGACAAAACTTGAATTCCAGTTACGAGTTTTTTTTTCTTTACACACCAATTTGGCAGAAAGAGAGAGAAAGACGAGACTACAACTCCACAATGTTTTAAGCCTGGTGTTTTTACACTGGAAAATAATAGAAAAAAAATCAACAGAATGTAGCATTTCATACTGTTTTTCTATTAAGAGCAACACTCACACGACAAGAGTTTTAGCAGATGTATCGCGGTTCTGTTGGTTGGCAAGAGACGCTAGCTGCAGCCGGACTAGTGAATTAAAGGTGATGTCGAGCCAGGTCTGAGAGACGAGTAATTGAGTCGAATTTTGCGACTGTTCACACCGATGTAAACAGAATGTAAACATGCATCGCCCAATACCCACTTCAAATACTATTGACCGACTTAGAATAGAATAAAATATAAAATGGAGGGCCTACGGCCAAGCGTTGGGTCCCATGAAGTCATTCAGCGCTGAAACGGAAATTGGACAGTCAAAAGGTTTGGCAAGTGTAACAGGAAAAACTCAAATTGTTACGAGGGGGTGACAGTAAGCTGCAAGAAAGAATATGAATGGAGGTATAGTAAAAGGAGTGAAAGGGATTGCAGCTAGGGACCGAAGGAACGCTGCAAAGCACGTTAAGAAATGCCTAGAGTGCACCGCATGAGCTGCACTGTTGGCATTACCCAACCCACATACGGGTTTAGAATGTCTTATACTTTGTTAAACATTTCTGACGGTACTAACACCCCCCCATCCCCCCCTTCCCCCCGGCCGGGGGCATTTTACGAGTCCATAGCCCTTGTAGTGGGCGTCTTCCATATGAATTGAGTTCATCATCTGGATGATAATAATAAATAATAATAATAATAATAATAATTAATATATATATATAATATATATATATAATATATATATATATTATTATATAATATTACATATAAGGTACACAGTACGTCGTACCTCTAAGTAAATTGGGATACAATCCACAATGATGTAAAATCCTTCTGTAGTTTTATAAAATGAGTTGGCTGTACAAGAAAATATATATTTTATATAACTAACCAGAAGGATTTTATATATATATATATATATATATATATATATATATATATACATATATATATATATATATATATATATATATATGTATGTATGTATACACGAGCATATATATTGTATACAAAGATATAAGGTCCTTCAACTGCTTTATAAAAAAAAAATTGAGTGAAATCACTTGCATTCCATTTCCTCGACGTTCGAATTTTCATTAACTTCTACTTTTCCATTCGCAGCTTTTCATTCTCCTTTTTTTATACTTCGCCTTTTATCATATAGGTAAGTTTTACCGATTTGCAAACGTCCCTCAACCCCCTCCGCCCGCCCCCCAAAGTTATTGGCTTTTCCCGAATCACTCGGTATTTCGCAACATAGCAACGAGGCTCAGGTGTGCGATTCCTTTTCGTTTTCACACCTAAAGAGGAGGACGAACATATGCGGATATACACTTCAAACATACATACATACATACATACATACATACATACACACACATATATATATATATATATATATGTACTTACATTATTATATATATATATATATGATATATATATATATATATAGTTGTATATATATATATATATATATATATATATATATATATATATATATAGTCTTCAGTCGGCTATTTTTAAACAATTTCTGGAACTTGCTGTGCAAGACTCCATGTTTGTTTTTAACCAGCAACTCTATTCGCAGTCGATGGAGTTGCTATGGGATCCCCTCTAACCTAGAAACAAAATTTTGAAATCAATGTGATTCTTCCTTTAAATCAGCATACTACAGGAGATATGTAGACGACACTTTTGCTCTTTTTAAGTACTCTTGTCAATGCACACAGTTTCTGGAATATACTAATCAGCAACACGAAATATTCAGTTTACGATGGAGGTGGAGAGCAGAGACAGTTTGCCATTTCTCGATATCAATATTACAAGAAGCAATTCTGAATTCACCACAACTGTCTATAGAAAAAAGACCTATACAGGTTTAGCTAACAACTATTACAGTTCATGCCAAAGAACCTTTAAATTAAACACCATTTATACTCTTGTCCATAGAGCATTAAAATATTCGTCTAGCTGGCCAACTTTCCATAATGAATTAGTATTTTTATTAGGTTTTTTTTTCAGAAAAATTCCTACCCCAAAGACGTAGTCCGTTGAATTATCAATAAACTTTTAACTAAATTTCTCCAGCCACCATTGCCCAACTTTGATGTTCCTAAGAAACTGTTCTTTATTTCCATCCCTTTTGTGTTTGATACAATATTCTCACGTAGGCTAACACAGATCATTGAACAAGAAATTCCCTGTCTTCAATTAAAACTTATCTCTAATATTTCATGCAGGATAGGTTCATTTTTCAGCTGTAAAGATCGCTTGCAGTCCTCCAAGAGATCTAATGTTGAATATAAATTCACATGCCCTGGATGTCCGGGCTCTTACATCGGATCTACTCGTAGGCTATTGCAAGTGAGATATTGCAGCCACATGGGTTTCATTTTCGTACAGGCCAGAGAATTAAACAACCAGAGTGTTCTAACATGAAAAATCGTGCTGCTATATGTCATCTAACTACTCTGGAGTCATTACTTACTAAAGGCTAGTTCCCTCTTTGAACAATAACACCACGGCTTCATCTCTGTATTTAGCATAACTGACTTTTTGTTTGAGACGTCAGGTTTTGCCATTCCTTCTTCGTCTTTAGCCTTAGATGGTTGATGTCTTAGTTCTCTCTCTCTCTTCTTACAGTGATTTTTAAAAATAATTAAGTTTTAACTTCTGATTTTCTTTTTAAATCATTAATTTTTAATTACCTTGTAATTTTGTGAATTCCTTTTTATAATGTATTTAATTTTATTGTTCATAGACTGATGATGCACCAAGAATTGTGCGAAACGTTTTTAATAAACTACGGCCTTCTACTGATGTATTATGGTACCCCCTGAAGTATATATATATATAAATATATATATATATATAGATTATATATATATATATATAATATAAAATATATATATAAAATATATAATATATATAAATATATATACATGTATATGTATATATATATTGTACATTTATGTGTTATATAATGTATATATATATATATATTATATCTATATATATTATATGTATATATATGTACATATGTGTATATATATAAATATATATTATATATAATATATATATATATTTTATATATATTATATATAGTATATATATATATAAATATTCAGAGAGAGAGAAGAGAGCAGAGAGCGACCCGAGAGAGAGAGAGGCGAGAGAGAGAGAGAGAGAGAGAGAGGAGGAGAGAAGACTCAAATCAAATTTTAATTTACGTTCCTTGTCTTCAGCTTTAACAAAAGCTAGAGTGGGAATAATTTTCCTATATATATATATTTATTTCTCTCGTTTCTTCTGATGAACTTCGCGCTTTACACCTAAGCCCCGATGTACGAAAAAAATGTAAACCCGGGTTTACAAAGCCTCACTCCTAATTTGATGACTGATGCAACTACCTTTCTCTTTCTTTCCAGTAGTCATGTCGCTCCTGGGAACAAAGGATGTATCCAAAACTCGTCAGTCCTTCATGTTTTGTATGTTCCTTTAATGTTCCATTAAGTGGCA
>NC_061110.1:89664302-89671802 GCF_015104395.2 Macrobrachium nipponense | reverse complement strand
AACCACATTATATTGTTTGTTTGTTTGTATGGTGTTTTCACGTTGCATGCAACCAGTGGTTATTCAGCAACGGGGCCAACGGCTTTACGTGACTTCCAAACCACGTCGAGAGTGAACGTCTATCACCAGAAATACACATCTCTAACGCCTCAGTGGAATGCCCGGGAATCGAACTCGTGGCCACCGAGGTGGCAGGCCAAGACGATACCGATCACGCCACTGAGGCGCTGAAAACCACATGATATCGAGAAATTAATTTCTAATCGCCAGAAACAAATTCCTCCGATTCCACGTTGGCAGAGAGGGGGGGGGCCACGTAAACTACTCGTCCAGCGGGGAACTATAGCCTTGGCTCTAAGAGCTGATTTGCATATGACGTCTTTGTCCACTGACAGTTATCATGGCCAGCGGTCGCCGAAACAGAGTCAAAATCTAGATTCTAAGAGCTTCCCTGGAGCCTCTTCTCAAGCCTTGTGTTCCCGTCCCCCACCCCCATCCCCCCGAATTTTCTTTGGCTGAGAGGTTGGTCTGCAATCACTGGCAAGGACAGGCCGGTTGACTTAAGGCCTGTGTTATGAGTCGACGGGGAATTGATTTTACCACCTGACTACCTTGAGTCTTATATATAATATATATATCTATATATATATATATATATTATATATATCATATACTATATATATATATATATATATATATATATATACTATATATATATATATATATATATATATATATATATATATATATATATATATATATATATATATAATATTCGTTGTTTTTGTAAAGTTTCTAGTTTTATTTTTTTCTACTATACTCTTCACTAGTGATATATTTAGAGCATTAAAACGTGAGGTTAACCGATGTTGTGTATACATGCATAACAAACAACATATATTTAATATATTCATATATTTATATACATATATATATATATACATATATATATATATATATATATATACATACATATATATATATATATATATATATATATATATATATATATATATTATACACACGATGCCTTGGTACGCATAATTACAGATATAAAAATGCAATAAACGCAATTGGAGAAGGTATATCGAAAATGAGCAACCCATGTTATCAGTATAAAAAAATAAATACTAATAAAAAAAGCAACTGCCAGAGTTTAAAAGAGACAGAAAAAAAAACACATCGCCGGCCAAATGGCAAAATGGTTTTGGGCGAGATGGTTCCAGCCAGACGTCATGCACAAAAGCACCACAACGCCGGCAAGGCGCAAGATACTCTAAGTTACACAAAAGACAATACAACACCAATTATTCTCTCTCTCTCTCTCTCTCTCTCTCTCTCTTCTAAAGGTTTTCCTGTTTCGCTCTTTATCTCTCTCTCTCTCTCTGTTAATCCATTATTTTTCATTGTTAATCCTTTATTTTCTTTATCATATCTCTCTCTCTCTCTCTCTCTCTCTCTCTCTCTCTCTCTCTCTCTCTCTGTTACTCCTTTTTTTCTCTGTTAATCCTTTACTTAATATCATATCTCTTAAATATTTTATCTCTCTCTCTCTCTCTCTCTCTCTCTCTCTCTCTCCTCTCTCTCTCTCAGTAAAACCTGCTCCTACAGATAAGTGAGCACACAATGTCTCCTAGGATGGACTAACAAGTCTTTGAGACATCCTAATCCTTGTAACTCTCATTAGGGCTGGCTCTCTCTCTCTCTCTCTCTCTCTCTCTCTCTCTCTCTCTCTCTCTCTCTGTTAACCCTTTATTTTTCATTTTTAATCCTCTAATCTCATATCTCTTCAATAATTTCTCTTTTTCTATATGTCATTAAGGTGTTTCTCTCTATCTCTACACCAACCACTTTTAATCCTTTATCTAATAACCTGGATCCTCTAAAAAAAATTTTTCCTATCTTTCTCTGTAATCCTTTAGTTAGTGTCCTAATCTTTCTCTTAATTATTTTCTTAATATCTCTCTCTCTCTCTCTCTCTCTCTCTCTCTCTCTCTCTCTCTCTGTTAACCTCTTTACCCCGTTTCCTCTTCTGACTCTCAAAAAGAATCAATAAAAGAATATACGAATAATTAAGTAGATCAATCTTCTTGAAGAATTCTCACACCATTAAGTGAGTGACCGCAAAATAATTGCTCTGAAAGCCAACGTAACCAAAAAGGTCAGATCAGGTAAAATATCCACTAACACACACGACAACACACGTATAACTTCAGCTCTCACTACCAAACAAAATATTCCCAGAATAATTCAAAAGCCATAGAGGATATTCGAATTGAATTAGGACTGAATTAATAGTTGATTAATAAGGTATAAACTCAACTCTCACGAGTGCGATGGTGTAGATACGAATGGTCAGGTACAGTGGTAACCTAATTCACACTAAAAGGTGGCAGAACTTAGCAGATGTAATTCCAGCGTTTAACGTGGCCCGTCCGAATGCGCCAGCAACGTAACCAGTATAAAGTCCAGAAAAGCCCCAAACTTAATAAAATGTGATAAATGAGAGGAACGGAGGAGAAGGGAAGGGAGGGGAAAAATGTTGGAAGCAGCAATATACCGAGAGGATTATTCTAACGTGTCAGTGGTGGTCCCCGAATATCTGGGGAGCGGAACTTTCTCATTGTTAAAGCTGCAGTGAGCCTTCCTTCTCTCTCTCTCTCATCCTCTCTCTCATCTCTCTCGTCTCATCCTCTCTCGTCTCTCTCTCTCCTCTCGTCCTCTCTCTCTCTCTCTCTCTCCCTGTGTACGACTGGGCTTCCCCCTCACACCTCTGAACTCCAAAACCACCGAGGGAAAGGTTTAGGGGTTTTAGAGCGAAAAATATAACTGAAATACTGTTCATTTCTTTCCGTTGTATTAGAGGCCGGGTCCTCCTCCTCCTCCTCCTCCCTTTGATGATATTATCACGTTGAAATTTTTCTAGGTTCTACATCATTTGACACACGGTTTTTAACGTGGAAATATCACTGCTCTGTTTCATGATTCTTTCTTGGCCTCATCTCACGCTTTTGCCACAACCTACATTTCCAGCCATTCTTCGTTGATTGCCTTTCAGTTTCGTCATTGTATAAAGAGCAGTTTCATAATCTATCCTTCAATAAACTGGAAAGATTTCTATTTTTTTCTATTATTTTTTTTTCAGTATTACCTCTAAAAGCAAGGCTTTGAAATCTGAACTGCAGAATAAAGACAATCACTTCTGCATCTTTTGGTGCTGCGAACAAAGATCCTTAGAAATCCTGGACAATCTTATGTAATAACATCTTTATAAGGCGATTCTTTCTCATCAAGTCCCATTTAATCTTTGCAAATACGGTTCGGTTCTGCTGCAGTGGGGTGATTCGATGAGAAAAGGGGACGAAAGAGGGGAAATGAAGGGAAGAAGTCGGGAAAACTTGGGCGAAATTGAGCAGTTTTTCATATATCCAAGTTGTAAGAAATAGAGCACAATTTTGAAGTTTTCTAGGGTGATCAAGTTGTCAAGAAAAATTGGCAAAATGTCCCTGTTGTTATTGTTGCCCCAAGTTGTAAAAATTTGAATTTTGCAGTTTCCGAAGTTGCTCAGGTTGTCAAGAAAAATTGGCAAAATGTTCCTGTTGTTGTAGTTACCCAAGATGTAAAAATGTGAATTTTGCAGTTTCCGAAGTTGATCAAATTGTCAAGAAAAATTGGCAACATTTTTCTGTTGTTGTAGTTACCCAAGATGTAAAAATTTGAATTTTGCAGTTTCCGAAGTTGATCAAATTGTCAAGAAAAATTGGCAACATTTTTCTGTTGTTGTAGTTACCCAAGATGTAAAAATTTGAATTTTGCAGTTTCCGAAGTTGATCAAATTGTCAAGAAAAATTGGCAACATTTTTCTGTTGTTGTAGTTACCCAAGATGTAAAAATTTGAATTTTGCAGTTTCCGAAGTTGATCAAATTGTCAAGAAAAATTGGCAATATTTTTCTGTTGTTGTAGTTACCCAAGATGTAAAAATTTGAATTTTGCAGTTTCCGAGGTTGTTCAAGTTAAAATAGAAATTAGGGAACATTTTGCAGCTTTTAAAAGTCACTCAGGTTACATCATTATTAGAACTTTAACTTTCATACCTAGGAATCTGATCACGTTACCGCTTCGTTTGTCGAGTCATTTTAAATACTTGTCACAAACAGAGGATGCACATGAATAATTGATTAATTTTTGAGAAATAAAGCAAAAGAAAGGTAACCACGAATTGCGCAATGAATAATGATAAAGGAAAGTTTTTGAAAACTTGTAATCCAATATTTATTTATTTATTTTCTATTTTGTTTTGCCATTTCATTAAAGATGAGAGAAATGACTAAATTTGCTACTGATTTCTTGTGATAAAAAAACGAATCTAAATAGTTCCCAGAGAACTTTGAAACGTAATTCTATATTCATATACCCAGTCTCTTATCCTCATTAAGGTTAATGTACTGAAAGGATACAATCTGAAGTCGCTTGTGCTGGCAGAAGCGAGACTTTCTCAAATACTGAAATGTATTCCGGAACCGATATGTCTATTCAGTATCTCCAGGTATTCCTTAGAAAGTTGGAAAGTTGATAGCAATTACATCCTGACTTAGTAGAATCTAAGAAAGAGCGCGGATCCACTTGTCGAAACTGCAGAGCTGGAGGAGGGCCACACAAACACACACACACACACACACAGAATTCCGAGGGTATTTTTGAACTGTCTTCAAGGAGTGCTTTCCTTCTTCATTTTAGATTGCACGAGTCAGCAGGTCAAAGAATAAGTTCTGCAAATGAACAAACCTCGGCCAGCCAAAATTCAACTTGTATGCTAAGTACTCAACCAGAGGTTGATATTGAGAAAAATTTCTAATTACCAGTTCCTTAGTCGCAATCATATCTACGCAATTATCGATCTTGTACTACAAGATGACTTAGCAGTATAGTTGTGTACTGATGGAATAAACACTTTCCAAATTCCCTTCCACTACTTTAACAAACGGGCGAATATAATCGTATCATAACTATTAATAGATATAAAAGCAATGTCCTCTATAAATTTGATAAAACGCCCACCAAACCAGTTTTCTAAACTAATCATAATAATACCTAGCGCATCCAGTCTTAATGTAATAAAGCATTACTCCAATGCCCGCCGTCCCAATTCCGTCCAGTGATACCATCTCTTATTTTCACGAGTTTCCCACGAGCGAGACACAAGGAAAATAAAAAGAAACAGTTATTTACAACTTTCGTACGTAGCTCACGAAAAATGCAAAGCACCGCACGAAAAGAAAAGAATGATCTGATGTAAATCCGATATTTCTGGAAGAATTTAATTCTTTTGTAGATCACGAATTTGTAATTAATATGTTTTTTTTCATTTTGCTAAATTACTCCAAAATTCAACTAATTCATAATCTTCTTGTCTGTCACGTTGAAATGGCATCATATTTTATTTATGTAAAATCATAACGGCATAACTGCGCAAACACAATGTCCACACTGACAAACTTCCACGCAGAATCTTTGCATGAACAACTTAAATATCAACTTGTTAATGAATTCCAAATACAGTTTGTAAACTGGTTCATTTCTTGAGAGAGAGAGAGAGAGAGAGAGAGAGAGAGAGAGAGAGAGAGATTTTTTCAAAGATACAATATCCTTCCTTATTA
The DNA here is from genome assembly GCF_015104395.2 of Macrobrachium nipponense. Lineage (NCBI taxonomy): Eukaryota > Metazoa > Arthropoda > Malacostraca > Decapoda > Palaemonidae > Macrobrachium > Macrobrachium nipponense. The sequence goes on along the minus strand of NC_061110.1, from coordinate 89,666,144 downwards.
GAAGAGAAAGTTTTTTTCAGACACAATCATATGCTTTTTGAGAGAGAGAGAGAGAGAGAGAGAGAGAGAGAGAGAGAGACAGAGAGAGAGAGAGACAGAGAGAGAGAGAGAGAGAGTTTCAAAGATTCATTATCCTTTCTTTTTAAGAGAGAGTGTATTTTCAAAGGAACGTGAGAGAGAGAGAGAGAGAGAGAGAGAGAGAGAGAGAGAGAGAGAGAGAGAGAGAGGTGGGGTCTCAAAGATTCATGACCCTTTCTTATTAAGTGAGAAAGTTTTCCCAGAGGAACAATATTATCCTTTTTGAGAGAGAGAGAGAGAGAGAGAGAGAGAGAGAGAGAGAGAGAGAGAGAGAGAGAGAGAAACACGAAATAGCCCGGCATCATTATCAAGAACGTCATGCAATGGAAGCCCATTTACAAATAACAGCCTGCATTATGATGAGACGAAGAATATCATCGCATGTTCGTGGTCGGTTCCCGAGGGAGTGGCTAACGGTTTCTGTCGTATTTAGATTCACAATATGTAAAATAATCCCTTTTTTAGGATATTTAGTTTTTTATACATCTATTTTTAAAAGATATTTAGTTTTTTATATTTCTTTTTCTTTATGATTTACTGTCGTATATAGATTCACAATATGTAAAATAACCCTTTTTTAAAAATATTTAGTTTTTTATACATCTTTTTTTAAAGATACTTATTTTGTATACAACTTTTTTTATGATTTACTGTCGTATTTAGATTCACAATATGTAAAATAACCCCTTTTTTAAGATATTTATTTTATATACATCTTTTTTTAAAGATATTTATTTTGTACACATCTTTTTTTTATGATTTACTGTCGTATTTAGATTCACAATATGTAAAATAACCCCTTTTTAAAAATATTTAGTTTTTTATACATTTTTTATATATGATTTACTGTATTTGTGAATTCCCTTTATATAATTTTTTTTCTTGTAATTGGTTTAGTCATGGTAAATAAAATACCTTTTTTATGTTATACATTCTTTTTTAAATTTATTTTAATTTCAACCCCCCTTATTTATTGTACACCTTCCTTATAATCTGCTTAGCCAAGGACTCTCCCAAAGTCTGCCAATTTTATTAGTTAAAAGACTTTTTTTTATGTAAAACACCCTTTTTGTGTTATAAATCTCTTTTTATGAGGCTTTTTCTGTGTAAATACTTTTTTTTCTACACTTTTTTTTTCATAATTCACCCAAAAGCGACCCACGTTGACTAAATGGTGGTACTCGTCTCTCCTTAATAGTAACATCCATCCAAAGCAAAATAAAGTCAGAACAAAGAAAGAACGACTATGTTTTTCTAAGCCGAGATTGTTGTTGAAAGGGATCTCCTTTCAAGAGCCCGAGATTAAGAAGAAAAGGGGGGAAGGGGGAGGGGATGGGAGGAGAAAGAGAGAGAGAGAGAGAGAGAGAGAGAGAGAGAGAGAGAGGAGCACTTGGGGACATTTACTGCATGTCTCTAAAGGGATGCCGTAAGTTCTTGCGGGATCCCAACGGAGACATAGTTGATGCCACCTATCTTCAGAGAGAGAGAGAGAGAGAGAGAGAGAGAGAGAGAGGAGAGAGAGGTGTCGCTCTAAATCCGCAGCCCTGCCCTCTGAAATATATCTTTGTCGTTACTGTATATCATATCCTCCTTCAAACGTATTATCATGGTACAACAAAACTCATATAACATACAGAAACAACAACGACACAACAAAATACAACTGCTTTTGTTGCATGACACATTGCTAGCAACTTGCAACACTGTTTCCTGCAGCAGAGTTATCGAAAAATCAGATCAATACATTATTCATGCGAGCTCCGA
>NC_061110.1:89651802-89661802 GCF_015104395.2 Macrobrachium nipponense | reverse complement strand
GATGAAATTCTAAATCAGTGGCTGCGCCGCCGTCGATAAACTTTTCTCTTTCTGAAGAAAGCAGAGATAGTAGAAATCGAATATAAAAATAATGGAAACAAGACCGGATACTTTGATTATAAAAACAGCACTCTTTGTTGTGCCTTGAATCTAAAACATCGGACTGCTAGCTTTAGAACACGAAAAGTGTAATTAATAACTTATAAAAAAAACCGGGAAGTTATTTGTTCTTTCTTAAAACACAGTCGTGGAATACACTCGTGGTATAATTACTCCCCCCCTCATACTTTAATTCCCTATCTCGTATATACTCATTTGTTTAAAAATATACGATGGTAAAACTACTTGAGCTTACCACGGCTTTGGGTAAACGTGTCTTATTTTCCTGGCTTAGTTATTATGTGCGTTTTAAGCGGTCTTTTAAAAAGACGCAGAGTAATTCTATTTTCACTTCACATGAACTCGTTTGGTTTATTACCCATTTCATTTTTTACTTTGGACTCGTTCACTGTACTGTAAGGAGAGATACTTAAAAAATGCATCTGGTCATCTTACCGGGTCGTGCTTATATGTCATTTCTCAAAAAAAAAAAAAAGGTCTTGGATCATAAATCTTATAGTTTTGTAAGTGAGATTATAAATTGCATGGTCATTAAGTCATTAATAATTCCTCCTTTAACTTTTGAGTGTTAAACAGATGTATTACTTATGCATTCTTTTACAGCAACGATCTATAAACTCAAAGTCAACTAACGGTGTACGCATTTCTAAATTTGCAGACATAAAATGTTTATCAGTTTTCTGTTCATGTTCGTCGTTCCTGAAGAAAACGTAAAGCAAACTGTCCTTCATATTACCAACACGTGCGGTGTCATTCTGATCCCTAGTTTCTTGACGCTGAAGAACTATACCCAAGATATTTATTGACATTTCTGCCCAGTACATTAAACGTCATCCAGGAACATTTCTGTCTTGTCCTTCAGCGAACTTGGTCAAGGTAGTGGCTACCACTTATTTGCGCTAAACTGCCAAATGTTACAGCTACATTCCTGCGTTCAAGGTCCTGGGAATATGGAACAAGTGAATGAATTAATGCGTAATACAGGTATGCAAGCACAAATGCCTAGGAAGAAAGGCTGGGGAGGCAATGGAGAAATTTCCTAGGTTCGGACAGGCAGTTTTGTTTCTCCTTGCTATTCTATTTCCAAAAGACAAAAACTATACTAGTTAAAATAACGCTTTTTGCTACACTAACCCCCAATGATTTACATCCAGCTATATGCTATGAAGTATCTACCAAATTACTATTGACTTAGCTCTTAGACGTGGCCACTAGCGAAAACACGAATTCTCGAAAACCGAAAACAAAGAAAGACAAAATTGGTTAACACTGGCTCATTTCTTCCTGTTTTTTCAAAACCCAACGGAAACTTCTCTACTTTACTCCCGTGTGAAATGTCAGTGAATCACGATAATCCAATCGCAGCAGAGTCGTTATCGAAAGAAGCAGTATTTTAACGCAGAAGTGTAAAAGCGCTTTTTTTTCTCTCCGGCCAAATTGCTTGAGGACTGTTGGGTTCCAGGTGTGGTTATTACAACTCGCTGGGGAGCGGTGTAGATGGCATTTTGAAGGGCGGACGAGTATAATTGCCACGTAATTGCCACGTAATTTCCCTCCTTTGTATGTAGGGTAATAGCTGTATTAAGAGCATGATTGTGATATTTATTCCAGTGATGTTGGAGGGGGAGAGAGAGAGGGCGAGGAGGAGGAGGGGGTAAGGGGAGGGAAAGGGGAAGGTGTGGCATAACAGCTAATCTCTCAAGTAGTGATATAATTGTTTCCTTACAGATGGAAGACGTAAAAATAATCTAGGAGCAAATAAAAGAAACGCGATCATTCCGCTACATCAAGAAGCCCCTTCTTCCCTTCTTCTTCTTCTTCTTCTTCTTCTTCTTCCTTCTTCTTCTTCTTCTTCTTCTTCTTCTTCTCCAAATCGAGGGGGAGCTTTTAAGAACAGAGCCAAATAAAAAAAAAAGAAGTGAGCCTTCGACTTCCAGTGCTTTCAGGAAGAGTGGCGGAAAGTTCAGAGGGATTAGACAAATTGCCTTTGAATGAGAGGAGGAAAAGTCCCAAACACAGTTGTGACATTCCGAATGTCCTTAGACAAGGTCACATAAAGCTCGAGTGAAGTGAAATACAAAACACAGCATACAATATCCAGACTATCGACGCCACGATTCAGAAGCAGATCCAGCAGACTGAGTAATGCGATAAGTTTTGATGACCCTGAACGTTAACATTTTATTCTAATAACACGTTGCATGTCCTCTTTAAGCGACAAAATCTAAAACCTGCATGGAAGGGCTAACTGACAAAGAAGCAGATGGAGACTGTGTCTGAGAAGATCTGCATTTTCTATGTTCAGAAAAACAAACTCATTAAGCTCTCAAAATCATCACTTTTGGATCCAGAGATAGCTATTCTACTTACGTCGTAAAAATAATAATAACCAAAAAAATCTTATTAAAAAGGATTGGTGCATCAGCTCAATTAATTTTGTATAGTCTTCTCTATTTTCCTTATCAAGGATTTCTCAGTGTTGCTTGCCAGTTTTAGCAACACTGAGAAATCCTTGATAAGGAAAATAGAGAAGACTATACAAAATTAATGGAAATGATGCAGCAATCCTTTTTAATAAGACTTGTTTAAAAGAGGGTCTACTCCCAAGATGTAGAAAAAAAAACAGAACATTTAATGTAACTTAATGTAACCTCACAAGGGATTGAGGAAAGTATATGTACCCTACACTTGAGTTACTTTTCCATCAAGTACTGCATACACGAGACAAAACCTTGAAAAGAAGCGAGTCATTCTTGGATAATTTACTGAACTGGGATCGATGAGGAATGTGCTATATTTCGACAGCGAACAAGCAATATCGGAGACCCGTTACTAAACGAGTTATGTGTGTTGTGCGTTGCGCTGGGTATACGTTACTGGTGTTGACTTGACAGAAACTCCGAAACGAGTGGTGAAGCCTTGATATTTCTCGAGTTCAAGGAGGTCTTTTATAGATTGTGTATGTGGCGGAAAAGAGAGTGAATGTGCAACACTTTTACTAGATAGTTATTTTACATCTCTCACTGTGGCAAGACCAGATGCGACGGTTTATTTCAATTTCTGCCCGGCTCTGTTTTATGCTATTCATGTACGAAATTTGCGAAAATCTGTCTATAATGCTGAAGAATACACTGAATACCCACATTTGCCAATGACAAAATTCGCCACGTTTCGTTAATTCATTTTTCTTCTATTACTGAAGCAGTCATGAAAATTTTTAAAATTCTGGTCGCTGTCTGGAATGATAAACACACGGCGGAAGGTTGATAATAAAGTCGGATAAACTAGAGGAAAAGGGACGAAAACAAGTGCGAGATAAAAGTCATGGCCCAGTAAAACAAAGGAATAAACGACTATTAGTTCATATCAAAGGTCCACATAGCTATTATCACGGACCAGAAGACATCATGGAGAAAAGACAGTAAACCACAATTACTGGATGGAATATGCCATTGCTCTTACAGTGAGAGAAAGAGACTCCAGTCGTGTCTAGATTCTCCGTCAAGAGCTTGCATTACGTAAAGAGCAGGGGCGGAAGAGAGGGGAATTCGGCGTGGGCGTCACTGTACGAGAGAGAGAGAGAGAGAGAGAGAAAGATAGAGAGAGAGGGGAGGGAGGGTCACAGAGAGTTGTTACACGGGGGAACGAGAGGTGGGCGGGAGGGGGGGGGGGGGGGGGGAATTTTTGGAAAGGCCATAAGAATAAAGGACCTCTTTCTTTCCCTTTCCTTCATAGATAAGGCAGCAGTGCTTGTAGTATATCAAACAGAGGACGATTCATACCAAATGGAGAGAGTAAATCAAGAGGCAGATGACGCTGGTAAGTGCCTTTGGGGAAGAAAGATCGAGTACAGTAAGGAAAGAACAAAGAACCTTTCCATTAGTCCGGCAGTAAGGAGTGGTCGATTTTTTTCTCTCTCTCTCTCTCTTTTGGGGGTGTACCATATCTATGCCATAGCATTTCCTCTCTTCTCTTTCACTTTCTTGACGAGTTTTTGAGTTAAATGGTTTACAACGGCATCTTTAACTGATCCTTCTCGCTCTTCGAATAGACTCCAAGTTTTTGGCTTTCATCTAAATTAGCTGAATGACCTACTAAGAGGTCATTCAGCGCTGAAAGGAACATTGGGGAGTAAAAGGTTACAAAGGTGTAACAGGAGGAAAACCTTTTGCAGTTGTTAGAAGAGGCTGGAGGAAAGTAAGACGGGAAGAAAGAACATGACGAGAGGCACAGTAAAATGAACGAAAGGGGTTGCAGCAGCAGCTAGGGGCCGAAGGGACGCTGCAAAGAACCCTGAGTCATGCCTACAGTGCACCGTAGGAGAGGTGCACTGACGGCACTCCCAAACCTTACGGGGCAGACGAAGTGAGGATTTTAGCATTCGACAGACATCGACTAGTAGTCCTACGTAATAACGCTCTGCCTGACTTTCCCAGTCCCGTCCCAGGACCCCTCCCAAATTGAGCCATCTTTAATCGTATCATGGCCCTTGCTTAATCAGATCCAGCCCGTGCCTCAGATATTGGGCCATTTTCTCTCTCCCCCCTCACTCTCTCTCACTCTCTCTCTCTCTCTCTCTTCATTCAGTTTATCCTGCCAACGTTCTTTCTCTCTCTCTCTCTCTCTCTCTCTCTCTCTCTCTCTCTCCCTATTCAGTTTATTCCCCCCCCTCTCTCTATTCAGTTTATCCTGCACCTCTCTCTCTCTCTCTCTCTCTCTCTCTCTCTCTCTCTTCAGTTTATCCTGCCAACGCTCTGTCTCTCTGTCTCTCTGTCTGTCTGTCTCTCTCTCTCTCTCTCTCAGAGACGTGGTTCCTCCCGTACCATTCGGGTTGGAAGGTCGGGAAAATACCAGAATCGTGATTGGGTCGTGTATTTTTACGGGCGTCTTCGAGAGCATTCGAACTGCAACCAAAAACTGATTCTTTTGCTAGATACTGTGATGATTTCGTCCGTTCTTTTCTTGTTAACAGAGGTTCCTGCCGTAATATTTCTGTGATTCATTCAGGAAATAACGAGATTACTGACTAATGACCTATGAATTTATGACAATCAAATCATATCCGCACAATTGACCAAGACATAACGAAATTATTGACTAGTCCATGCGAGTATTTTATTGTTTTACAGTAATTAAATTAGATTCACAGATCTGACATTTCTAGTTTATTATCCTCTTTACTTCCGCCAGTGAACAATTTGCTAATCAAATTCCGTACGAGTAAAACAAAAAGTAAGACCGCCGCGATTCAAATAACATCCCATGGCATCACCACGATATCTAAATCGAAAATTAGGCGACAAAGAAACCCGGAGGTCATATCCCCTCCGACTACGAGACTCTGATGGGATCCTGAAACCTAGAGAGACGGAGTTTATTTGGGAACCCCCCCTTTTTGACCCCTTTTCCCGTCTAGGGCTTCCTTCCTTTCCCTACCTCCTCCTCCCCCTTCTCCGCCGCCACCACCGGGCCGTCCCTCATCGTCGTCTGTTGCTTGCGCCTTCCTTTCGTAGCTTCTGGAGGAAACACAGACGCATATTTATGGGCTTGATCTTCCTCGGAAGGTCCTCGGCACCACCACCGCCGTCCGTGACGGTGACATTAGGGCTGAGTTGCCCGGCGGGGTGCAACAACACTACCAAACACGCCACTCACCATCGATTGCCGATAGCCCTCTCTCTCTCTCTCTCTCTCTCTCTCTCTCTCGTTTATCCTGACTGCTCTCTCTCTCTCTCTCCAGTTTATCCTGCCTGCTCTCTCTTTCTATTCAGTTTTATCTGCCCCAAACCCGCTCTCTCTCTCTCTCTTATTCTCTCTCTTCTCTCTTTCCTTTCTCCTCCCCCTTCCTTTCTGCTCTCTCTTTTCTCTTTTCATTTATTCCTGCCCTCTTCTCTTCTTACCCTCTCCTCCTTCTTCTTTCTTCCTTCTTTCCTCCCTCTCTCGCTCTCTCTCTCTCTCCTCTCTCTCTCTATCTTATTATATATATATATTAATATTATATATTATATATATATTAGATAATAATATTCGTTGCCTGTTCTCCTCTCTCCTTCTCTCGTCTCAATCTCCTCTTCTTCTCTCTCTTCTCTCTCTCTCTCTTCATTTACCCTGCCAACGCTCTGTCTCTCTCTCTCCAGTTTATCCCAACCTGTTTCCTTTTTTCCCGCATTTTACCTGTTTCCTTTTTCCCGCATTTACTATCAATGACGATCAAATGGCAAACTGCAATACGCTTTCAAATTGAGTACTAACAAACAGATAAATTATGTACAAACAGGCAAATAAATACAGACTCTCAATCCCATCACGTCAAATGGAAATGAAAAATCACCAGAAGGAGCACTTTCTCTGAAAGCTGACTTCTCCGTGAGGAGGCGATCTTTAGTTGAAGGAACGAAAGCTCCATAGGGAGTGAGAAATACGTGTAATACTACATTACTTTCTCGTCGATGCAGTTTCTCTCTTCATGCCTTTTTGATTTGTGGCCAACATGTAACGACTGGGGCAGTCCTCTTTCACTTGAATTCGATAAAATGCCAACATGAACGACTGGGGCAGTCCTCTTTCACTTGAAATTCGATAAAATGCCAAATGGCCGATAGTCACGTAGAGGATTGGTCATTAGCAGAATTTTTCTAACTATTTAATCACTAATGTGGCTATAACAGATGATTATTTGATACTGATGAGTAGCAGTCTTCGGAGAGGCTAGCTACTGCCAAATTCAATTTAATAGGCCGTTTTTCGTTATTTTTCAACATTAGAATACATTCGTAATCACTTCATCTTTCTATATCAGCTCGCTGCTTTCACACAGCTGCAACATTCTGCAATGAAAAAAACAGCAATGGAGAAAATAAACTCAATACCAATATATATATATATATATATATATATATATATATATATATATATATATATATATATATATATATATATATATATATATATATATATATTTTAATAAAATATACAAGCTACTTATGGCTTGCGACACAAATGCCTCAATTTGTGCACTGGCATTGCTTATCACTAAGCCATAAAGTGGTTCACTCCCATCCAATTATCAAGAATCAAAAATAAAAGAATAAAAATTGTTTTAAATTACACATTTTAAGAACTGAGTTAGTCTGCATTGGTTTGGTTGCGCTCTTCAATAAGCGCCGTTCGTTTATACATTTTTTTTGTACTTTACTCAAGTATGTATTTCAGAAACACGAATGATTTTCCGTAGTAACTTGTTCTCTTTGTAAAACCTTTTTTTTTTGTGAGGTAAACGACTGAGAAGGCCGCCCTTTCAAGACACGCAGAGGAGATTCATTCATGATTGTATGAATCCCATCAAAATGCCCCAACCCCTCTAGCTTCGCATGGAGAATTTGAAATGAAATCAAATGTGACAACTAACTGTCATTTCCTAAGATACTAGCTAGCATAACCTTACCTAGCATCGTGTGACCCAAGTCAAGGGCTAATTCCGACTGACGGACAGAACAACTGGGTGATCTGAAGATACCGGGGAATATGGTCGAACATTTTTTATTCACGATGTCTCCTCTGACTCTGGGTGACATGACGTGGGGAATTTTTTTTCTTTTTTTTTTCTGAGCAGTGGCAGAGGCTCCGTTGTTCCAAGGCCATTGTCGTGCTGTCGAGCCTCACGCTGATGTGAGCGGCGTTTTCCTTTTTGCCGTCAGTTTTGGCTGATGCGGCATGCTGTCTAAAACTCCTCCGGTACCTGATGCTGTCCGTGGGAGAATGCGATGTCTTCTGTCTGGGTTTCCGTCCAATACTTACGATTTATGGAAGGTCTGTCTATCATTTTTTTTTTCGTGAAATAACGGTTTACATTGAATATCGGCCATTTACGAGTGGTCTATCTGTTTTCTAATAAATATAACTATTTATACTTTAACTGAGCATAATTCGCCGAGAAACTGAAAGAGCCTCTATTAAAGTGAGATGATCTGAGCGCATTATGTTGAGAACATAAGCTCATTAAAAAAAAAACTTACGTTAACTTCAGTAGCATAGCAAAGGCAAACGAAATATAATTAGCTTTGAGGTATAATTGTGAGTTACGATATCGTAAATTGAAACCCTACTTTTCACTGCCTCTCTTAATGAGCAGAGAAATTAATTACGTCCGGGCAATGCCATACATCGCACTTTGGAAAATGGAATAAATCGCATATGCAAACAAAAAGAACAAAAAAAAGAGCGATTCGGATCCGTGGGAACGCGAGTGGCTGTCAGCTCAGAAAGCTCGGCCAGTATATACACATACTTTGGAGGAATGGCTAGAGAAATATAAATTTTTTTTAAAGGAGGCTAACATTAAGCATAACGATGAGTTGTAACGAAGTTATTACTAATCCCATTATTGAAATTGTATCCTAATGGAATAAACAGAGAGAGAGAGAGAGAGAGAGAGAGAGAGAGAGAGAGAGAGAGGAGAGAGCAGGAGAGAGAGAGAAAGATTTATTGTTTTTTTGTTTTAATAGTTTCACGGGATTCACACGACCCATGAGTGCATATACATATATGAATTTGTGTGTGTGTGTGTGTGTGTGTATTTGTTGAGCAATATTAGTATAGCATGCTAAAGATACAGACAGACAGAACGAGTGACGGACAGTAGAGGGAGGTAGGAAAACAACTCACACAAATAATCTATTTTCTTCTGCACTTGCGCCGACATTTCTTTATCCACAAGGAAAATAAAAAGCAGATATCCACCCTGGAACGTTCCTGCATCCATAAGAGAAACTGTCGGGTCTCGAAACTGAGCAGAAGGTGAGAAGTGAGTGAGGAATTGAAGAGAGAAGAAGAAGAAGAAGAAGAAGAAGAAGAAAAGAAGAAAACATGGAGATAAAGCATAGAGGGAAGCCGGCGCTATCTGAGGGGGTAATGACAAGGCCACGCCCTTTTCCGGGTCGATCGAAAGTGATTTTCGAAAGCGAATGGGGTACATTACTCAAGGGTCATTCGGTATACATACATACATATACATACAGGTTGTCTGCATATATACATATCACACACATATATATCTATATATATTACACCTGATGGTGTGTCACCATTATGTGATCAGCTGACAAGACAAGGTCGTCTTTCCTACCCTTTCCTTCCCTCTCTCTACTTCCAAGGACCCTGCAGAGAACAGGGAATAACAAACCACTGTCGGTGTTTTTTCTCTCCTCCCCCTATTTTTCTGACGCAGATGGCATACGACAAAACGACATAAATCAGACGCCGAGTTTATGCCGAATCGGCCTAACGTGATATTACCCTCTCAAATGTGAATGACTTTTGTGTGTGTTTGTGTCCGAGTATGTAAATGTGCAGTCACATCCTCGTTTTACAGATTGTTTCATTTAAGCCTTAAAACCTTCCTTATTTGTTCAAGGATTTCCACGAGTTTTGAAATATACGATAATGTGCACATACGGTTCTGGGCGATCGTTATAAAGTCATGTATAAACGTTATAAAGTCATTTATTTTATCAGATGGATACCATTAATTATCTATTTATCCACACACACAAACATACATATATATGTATGTACTATATATATATATTATATATATATATATATATATATATATATATTATATATATCTATATATATATAAATATATATATATATATATATATATATATATATATATATATTATATCTATATGGACAGGCAGACAGACAGATAAATATAAAGACAGACAGGGTCAAGTTCCCATTTCAAACTATAATAATAGTTTTTTTTTTTTTTATTACATGTACGTACATTTTATTGGGGTGGGAAAAGTGTGGTTGGGGGTGGAGAGGGAAGGGCGCAAATTCCACAGTCGTCGTTCTGTACAAACAAACTCCCACC
>NC_061110.1:89631802-89646802 GCF_015104395.2 Macrobrachium nipponense | reverse complement strand
GTAAAAATAGCTTTCAAGAAAAAGGCCACGCCCACCACCGTCGGGACACCAAATGGGAAAGATTTCAGAGATGCAAAGATTTTAATACTTTGTTTTCGAGATTGGATAATGTTATGTCTTTGTTAAAGCCTTCTCTCTCTCTCTCTCTCTCTCTCTCTCTCTCTCTCTCTCTCTCAATCGGAAAGGATATTATCGTGCCTGTGAATAATTTTTCTTTCTTATTAAGAAAGGACAATGATGTGTTTGAAAAATTCTCTCTCTCTCTCTCTCTCTCTCTCTCTCTCTCTCTCTTACACACACACACTGAGGGACCTGGGGCAACCCGAACAAGATGTAAGGTCTGTAAGGTAAGGTCTCTATTAATAAGAAAGGAAAAAGTTGCATCTTTGAAAAATTCTCTCTCTCTCTCGGATGGACTAACAAGTCTTTGAGACATCCTAATCCTTGTAACTCCTTGTAACTCTCTCTCTCTCTTTCTCTTTCTCCCTCAATATTCTCCTATTGTCCTTCAGTTCACGTGAGATCTCCTACAACCTGAACGAAAGTCCACCAATATGCTAAGTCCTTTACAACATTCACTACTTCTATATAACACTCTCTGCCAACAATATTCATTATCGTTTGAATATTATCAACTTGACATCAATCGATCATAGAAAACTTTTGGGACCATCTCTAGGTTATTGTCTCTACTGTGTATATTCCATATTTATAGCCGGGAGCTGAAATAAAACTTATTATTATTATTATTATTATTATTATTGTTATTGTTATTGTTATTATTATTATTATTCATACTGGTTTCTGTCCTGCCCTCTCCTTCAGTGACCAAAGCTGAGATCCTACTTCTTTGTTCGTCCTGAAGTTTTTTAATTCCTTTATTACTCTTAAAGTAAACGAGGGAAAAATGCTTTTCAGTAAAATGAAACAGAAACCTTTCTTTACTGTGTCATTCATCAATAAAAGAAAAAAAAACCGAAGCAACCGCTTGTAAACATAAACAACAATGGCGAGCTTTTCATTAACCTCCAGAATGACCTTTCAACCTTGGCTTGTTGTTGTCTTCCTCTTCTTCTTCTTCTTCCTCCTCCTCTTCTTCTTCTTCCCTGGAACCACCACCAGCAACTGTGTTAGTATGGCGTGAGCACCACGGGCTATTGATTTTTTATTTTCATTGATGTTGTTTGAATACGAAAGGATCACCAGCCACGTAAATGTCGAGACCCGTTTGTAATTAACACGACACTCGGGTATATATATATATATATATATATATATATATATATATATATATATAATATATATATATGTGTGTGTGTGTGTGTGTGTGTGTGTGTGTGTGTGTGTGTGTGTGTGTGTGTATGCAACATTGGCGTCTCATGCACCATCTCTGTGTCCACAAATGTATCCATTCACCCCAACGATTTCTGCAATCAGACATTTTCTGCAGTAATTACGTGGTCACTCTTTGCTGAAATATGAAGAGATCCGACAGTTTCGTCTCTTGTCTTCGAACAGACAGTAGTATTCTTCCATCCTCATTTCTCTTCTTCATCTCCCTCTTCTGTTCTTCAAGTCCACCATTTTCTGATTAGAACTTCTCCCTTATTATATTCTTCCTTCCACGACGTCTCGACTTCAGCATTGGAATCGTTTCTGCAAACCTTCGTGCTTCGCCCTTCTTCTTCTTCTTCTTCTTCTTCTTCTTCTTATTGATCGCCTTACTGGAAAATGGATCCAGCATTGCTCAGGGCTTCCTTTGAAATGCAATCATTCTGATTGTTCGCAATCTCCCTTATTACTTCAAGGACAATCATAAAGCCTACAGTGTTTCATTCAATTCAAGATAATTGACAATTGCATTTTCATTTTTTTTTTTCACTGCATGACTTTTTTTTTTTATTTCTTGAAACAAATAATAATGTCATCATAAATTGCTTTATGCTTGAAGAACCAGTATTCCTTTTTTTTTTAAGATATCCAGAGACTTACATTTGATAATAGTGAAGGCTTTGAAAGGCCTGTAAATAATACATAATATCATATGATATATATATATATATATATATATATATATATATATATATATATATATATATATATATGAATAATTATCACATCACCGTGATTCATATAAATTATTCGAGCCACAAATGTCCTTTAATATCTAGATCGCTCTTCCTCGGAATTGATATATTTTCATATATGTAAACCGAAGGGGAATTTTTTTATTTGATAATAATTTCGTCCTCTCGTGGGTTCGAACCACCGTCCAGCGGACAGAAACGAAATCAGGACGTCAGTGATGTTATCGATTCGAGGTGGAGAGATTTAGATATTAAAGGACATTTGTAGCTCGAATAATATTTACTATATATAATATATATATCTATTTCTATATATATATTATATATATATATATATATATATATATATTTTATATATATAATATATATATATTTAAACTAAATATAATATATATATACATATACTATTTAATATATACTATATTATATATATGATATAAGCACACATGAATATACATATAAAACAGCGCACCCATGTCCCACCCACATCCGAAATCACACGCACGTTCGGAACGTGAACTATCATTGCCAGTAACTATCCATGGCTTCCTGAAGGAGAGATTTACCCTTGACTTCCACGGCCCACGCAAGCCCTTGCGAGAGGGTACCGACTTGATTCAAAGTCCTGCTTACATATACGTTTTCGAGCTCAGACGCAGACAGTCCTTCAGGTCGCCAGGTCCAAAGGCAAAGTTCCTGGTGGAGAATAAGAGAGAGAGAGAGAGAGAGAGAGAGAGAGAGAGAGAGAGATCACGGGCCTCTCGCATGTATTTCGGTGAAGACTAATATATCAATAAACGTCGGAATTTGTCAGAATCGTGCGGTTCAGGCTTAGGCAATTAGAACTTTTATGAACCTTAAGCCTTACTTCTTCTTTCTCCGTTGGACGTAGCGACTGTTCATGACGCGTTGGATCAATAAGCATTAGGGGGAAGGAAAGGTGGATGGTATTTCCTACCATGTATGGGAGAGGTTCTCCATACAAGCTTGTTCGCCTCCAGGCGAAGGACAATGGAGGACAATGGGTTGGAGGGGCTTTTGCCTTTATTCATAAACAAATATATTTCTAGGTTCATCTTTTCATATTAAAATTTCTTACATTTCACTTGTGGGACATCAATGAATTAGATGTGACTACGTGCTATAGTAGATTCACATCGACCGTGCATTTGACGTCTAGGACAGTCCCTTACGACGCTCCTGATTGCCTGTTGATAAACCAATCACAGGGCTGGAAACTCTTAGTCTCTCCAGAGAGGTCACATAGGCAGGATGTGTGTTCCACCTCTCCTGAAAGACGTATCCCTTAGGAGAGGTGAAACATATATCCTGCCTATGTGAGCTCTCTCTTGAGAGTGACTGTTTCCAGCCCTGTCATTGGCTTATCAACAGCCAATCAGGAGCGTCGTAAGGGACTGTCCTAGACATTAGATGCACGGGTGATGTGAATCTCTATAGTACAGAAATAGGAAACAAAAAGGAGGAAGATAATGCAAAAGAGAGAGAGAGAGAGAAAAAAAAGTGCAATTCACTCACTATTCTCTTTATTGTTTTTCCAAACCATCGTCTTTTATGGAGTCATTTCGTGTCATACGAAGACTGGTTCAGTGGTAAACAGTTTCGTTTTTCTGCAGTGTATCCAATTGGTCTTTCTCAAAACAACATTGTAACACCATATCATCTATCATTATCAAACGACATACTTGACTACACAGAATATATTCTTTAAAACGTCAACTTACTAATGCAAAAAGCCTGGTGAGCTCTATTAGTCAGCAATCAAATTACTATTAATTTACATAATATTTCGCGTATGTCCACCTCACTTCAAACAGCGGTAGCTGAATGCTATACCTTTCATAAAAATCCATTTTTAACAGTAAACCGTGCATGCACAGTGCATGCAAATATCTCATCAGCGAGCGAATAGCACTAATAATTACACTCTGATCTGTGAGAGTGGAAAGTAAGATGGGACGAAAGAGAATATGAACAGGGGTACAGTAAACAGGAATGAAAGAGGTCGCAGCTAGGGAAGGGGGGGGGGGGGCGCCGAAGGGATGCTACAAAGAACCTTGAGTAACGCCTACACTGCATTGCATGAGGAGCATTGACGGCACCTCCCCCCCCCCCCCCCCCCCCCCCCCCCCCCCCCCCCCCCCCCCCCCCCCACCCCCCCTATATCCCGCGAGACGAGTGTTTTAATTCATTACATAGGTTAGAAAAATGGAAACCACTAAATAAATTAATTTTTGATAACGGATTTAGTCACTCAAAATAATTTTTAACAAAATTATTTAACAAACGTGAATTGTGAATGTAATCGTGAAGGAAAGAACAAAATATCTGTAATTACGTTAGCGCTGTCTGGCCATGAGATATCCTGAAGTGCAGGTCACCTTTAAGAGACGATGCTAAACAGGTCTGCACAATTCGCTTCGGATAGCAGAAACAGGATTTGTGTTTCTTTATTATGTAAAGTTACCCTGACCATGCACCATAAGGCATAGAAAAAAATGTATAGGTAAAGTCTATCTCGCAATTATACGAGTTCATGACATGGGATTATATTGGTACACAAATTTGCACTGCGCATTTGCATACGAAGAAATAAAAAGTAGGTATGACTTATTCATTCTACACTAGTTCAAGTAATCTGGTTTACTTAAACACTCTGAGTATATAATGAAGATACACGGGAGAGAAAAACCTTTTAGGAAAATGGTTTTTAAGATTAAATATTAAGCCACATATAATCCAGTCACTGTACCCTAGGCGTAAATGATTCCCAAAAGACATCATAGACGATGAGTGCACCTACCCACAGCTACGTAGATTCGAACCTATGTCCCTCGTGTTGTTATTTGCATTCTTTTTCCATGTCGTAGTGCTTAATGAAGTCTAAATCAGCGTTGGTGCATTTATCAAATGTGATTTCATGTGGGTGTACGTTTATCAGCGAGGTACAGTGAATTCGATGCTATCATTGATGCCTTAATGTTTTCAAGTACGAAATTATAAACAGAGTATATTACGGTTTGTAATGCTAACTAGCTTAAAACACTTTTTATTACAGGGGATACTTACAGCAACCCCTTCAACTTTCCGTGGTTTTAAAAACATCAAATTTGATTGTCACAAGCAGTTTGTCTCTGAATGCCGGGTAATTAAAAGGGTTTAATAAAATCATTTAGATTTAAACAGACAAGCACATATTTGCTTTCAAAAGTCATCGTGAGTCAACGCTTAAATCTGGGACCAGAATTCGTTTGGCCTGCAATGAAAAAGAACCTTATAATCATAAATAACAACAACAGGTCACAGTCCTTCATCTTCTTGAACAGCAAAAGGATAAATCTGAATACGACCTAAAGATTGTCAATTGTAAGAGCGTACTGAAGTCTCCTCCCACCTTTCCTGATTAAGGGTTGATGTTCAGGTGTTTTTGTTTTTTTCTAAGAAAACGTGAGCATCTTAAAACCCTAGAAACAAGGTGAAAATAAAAAGCTTTCCAATACAGAAAAAAGTACCCGAAAATAAAAGCTTTCCAGTACAGAAAAAAAAGTAGCCGAGAGAAAGGGGGGAAGATCAGAATGGATGGCCCTGGAAAAGCAAACAAAGCTTTCTCTATTCATCTTGTTTTTATGGCGTGTTTTATTCATCTCCTCTTTGAAGACAGGAAAAAATAGATCTCAAGAATGTGGGTATTATCAATGAACGGAGGAAAAGTCCCCTCGAATCCCCTGAAAAGACTTTTGACAGTGTTTCTTTTTTTATTGGCAACGCATTAGAAAATGAAGAGCAACAGGAGAGAAAATGTAAAACATTATATATCAGAAATATTAGAATGTTGAATTTGGAATAGTGTTTTACTTTACGAAATAGATTTTCCTATGAAATTTTTCAGATTATCACCACAAACTGCCTATGGATTTGTGCATGTGTGCCATTTTGAGAAACCTTTTTAAATGGCTCGGGAAGGATGACATAGTCTAGTTATCTGGGAATTTAAATGATCTACCATTATAATGATGGTAATGTGTCAGTAATGAACCTGGTTCTTCTTCTTCAAGAGCCCGTGCTGGCATACGGCTACCTTAATCTCCAGCCAGAACAACAATCCCATGATAATTTTGTTATCTTATTAGACAAGTAAAGGATTTTTTTCCAGTTAATATACAATAAGATCATAAAATACAATTTTATCCTAGGTGTCAAGAGAATTGTCATACCTCTTAAAACAGAATGTTTTCCATAACAGGAAGACAGGAAAAACTCCTTTGAGTTCTAATGTGCGTGTATATATATATATATATATATATATATATATATATATATATATATATATATATATATATATAATATATATATATATATATATATATATATATATATATATATATATATATATAGTATGTATGTGTGTGTGTGCGTGCGTGTGTGTGTATATATATATATATATACCCTATATATATATGTATATCTTTAATTAGAAGAACAGGTATACTTTCGACACATTCATAAAAATAATTGAAACACTACCTCTCAAACATCATCATACCTCCCTTACTACACGAGCTTGATCAATCACTCTGTGACATACAAAATACTAAACAGACAGAAAAAACAAAATCATCCTTAAACAGACAAAGTTTGCTGACTGATGACGCAACATCCGTGACTGGACGACATTGATGATTACACCTAACACATTAACCATCCTATTCAATTAGCCAGAATATGAGACGTCACGAAACCGGTGCTGCAAAAACCTGAATGTCCCTTAATGACTCGTGCGCTGCGTGAGTTCATAATCCTGACAATGAACAACTACACAATTGTTTATTTGCGTAGGAAGAATAGTCACTACAGTAATCCTTGTGCTTACGTGCACTCACTGCAGACAACCATTATCGATCTGTATTTAGGCCGGAGGGTTTATAGGAATAAATCGGTGCTAATTTATATTTCATGGAGCAAGCTTTCTTAAGCTACAATAGTTTTTACAAATTGTTTCCATAATCTTTTTAGCAGTTACTGGATGTGAATGGTACTTGTTTTGTCTCTCAAGTTATTTATGCAGAGAACTAAACCGTATTATTTTCAGGGTAAATTGTTGGGAATTTCATAAAAAAAATATACAATTTGGACGTTATTCAACAAGGAAACTCTGGTGACTGATATTTTTATATAAAGACTTTAGTAACAACGAGTGTTTGTATATACCCACATATATATATATATACATATATATATATATATATATATATATATATATATATATATATATATATATATATATATGCATATATATATACACAACACTTTCGTGCACATACACGCATAACTATTTGATGTTTATCTAAAGAATACTTTAGATAAACATCAAATTTCTCTCGAGTGAGCATTAACCTTTTTCACTTTCCACTCATACATATCAGACCCCACTCACCCCAACCCCCTACCCCAAACTTGGGGGCTTAATCTCTGACAGCAAACCCATAGCTCCGCCTCTTGAAAGCATGATGGTTATGGACCCGATTTTATGAAAACAGAGCAAACTGCGGAATATGGTGTTTGTTTGTTCTGTGTTTTTACATTACATGGAACCAGCGGTTATTCAGCAACGGGACCAACGGCTTTACGTGACCTCCGAACCACGTCGAGAGTGAAATTCTACCACCAGAAATACACATCTCTGACCTCTCAATGTAATGGCCGAGAATCGAACTCGCAGCCACCGAGGTGACAGGCCAAGACCAAAACCAATCATGTCACTGAGGCGCTGGAATATGGTGTGGAAAGCGGCCGATCTTGTTCCGGAAACCTACTGCCTTGCTTACTGCTACGGTAACTGAAACTGATTGCGTGTACGAAATTAAATATTCAAGGCGCTGGCTTTTTTATGTAATCCTTAAAGCTGAACTGTACACCAGTTTATTGGGGTTTATATACATCCGTCCGATTCGACA
This sequence comes from Macrobrachium nipponense, assembly GCF_015104395.2. Classification (NCBI taxonomy): domain Eukaryota; kingdom Metazoa; phylum Arthropoda; class Malacostraca; order Decapoda; family Palaemonidae; genus Macrobrachium; species Macrobrachium nipponense. Next base: position 89,638,743 of record NC_061110.1, on the reverse strand, counting down.
TAAATGTTGTTGTGTTGTTATTGCAATTATTATTATCATTACTATTACTATTATTATTATTATTATTCAAAGAAAATTCATAATCACACGAGTCAATAAAATGGGAAAGTAAATCCACAGTAGTATGGCTGTTTGATTTTGTTATTTGAATTATATATAACAGAAAGCTTTCGATGACCTGCACGGCCTTCCTTGTCAATCCTTTCTGCTGTATACATTTTAAACAACAAAATCGAACAGGCATACCACTGTGGATTTAATTCCAATTATTATTATTGTTGTTATTATTATTATCATTATTATTATTATTATTATTGTTGTTGTTGTTGTTGTTGTTGTTGTTGTTGTGTAGAAATGCCAATTACGAGGGCACAAGTCATGTTCTTTAAGATCCACAATAATATACTACTGCTACCATCAGCACATTACTGTGGATATTAAAGAACATTATTATTATTATATTATTTAAACATTGACTTCTTCACTAAAGTCGCACCAGGTGAACCTCTCGTAACATAGTTTTTCAAGGTCACCAAATTCTTGTCTTTCAAACAGCGTTATCATTTATTACCTTGAAGGCAATGAACGAAAAATCACCCTTTTGAACTTGAGACACCACTGTGACCGATACTCCCTCCAGAAGTGGGTGGGTATGCCCTGCACTTAGTGTTTATGTTATTCATATTCGTCTCCATCCAAGTGTTACTAATCGCCTTCTGAATGATGCAATTCCACGCTCCTTGGAATGCACTGCCATCTTTCATTTCCTCGTAGGATATGATGCGGAAGAAACTATTTCCTTGGTGTTACACCTCGCCAATGGAAGAGGTGGTCAGAAGCTGGATCATAATTGTTTGTTCTGGATGAATACAGATGGCTCGTCATAAATTCTGCTGGCTCGGAGCTTCGACAAACAAGGGGAATAGATCATAATGAATTTCGGTGTTGCTTGCACTCGCATGATGGACAGTCATCCTACATTGTTATACTCTCGTTCTCATTTGGTAATCAAATCTCTCTCTCTCTCTCTCTCTCTCTCTCTCTCTCTCTCTCTCTCTCTCTCTCTCTCTCTCGTCATTGCTTTCACTTCAATTGAGAGAATAATCTCTGTTTCCAGCGATTTCTAGTCATTGGGAAGATAGTTTTCCGTTCCGCTTTCTCTCTCTCTCTCTCTCTCTCTCCTGCCTTCATTTTAAAAACAATTTCCTGTTGAATTCATTCTTTGAATAGGACGACTATTTTATTTACTTTTCCAAATATTTTGTCTTGTAAAAAAAATTCTTTTATAAATCTATGACTAAAAATTCTCAAGTTTTTCCCTTCCTTTCACATAGAAGACATTTTTGTTTTTTGATAAACTAATTTCTAAATTTAATTGTTTTATGTTCAAATTTTATTTTGGGGGGAAAATCCCCTTTCTCTTTACTTTTGACTAGACTGATTTTTTTCTTTTACAATTTGATTTCCCACTGGAAAAACAACTCTTTCATCTGGTCTTCCTTCTAAGGGAGAAACTTTTCTTTTCACTAGTGATTTATCGGGAAAACTCTTTTTCTGTTTTCCTTCTTCCTCTCTCTCCTTGACAGAGAAAAACGTATTGCACTTTTCTTTTTGTTTTTGTGTGTAAATCATTTAGCATTATTTTTCCATTGAATAAGTAATCTCTACTCTGTTGAGGAACTATTAGACAATCATTATTTTTTATGACAGTTGCAAAAACTTCTCCAATTGTGATGTTTTTTCCACCTGAACCCAGACTTTCTTTTACATTTTTTTGGTAAATAAATCATATTTCCAGGTATTTTTTATTCCTTTATTTTTTTTTGAATAATTATATTTCCTGACCTTCTATTTTCCTTTATTTTAGGTAAATAACATTTCCAGGTCTTTTCTTTTCCTGTATTTTTGGTAGATACTCATCTTTCCAGGCCTTTTATTTTCCTTTATTTTTGGTAAATACTCATCTTTCCAGGTCTTTAATTTTCTTTTATTTCTGGTATTCTCTTCTCCTTTATTTTTGGTTAAATACTCGTCTTTCCAGGTCTTTTATTTCTGGTAAATAATAATTTCACGAGGTCTTTCCTTTTAACATTATAAAGTCTTTTTTTCTCTCTCTTTTACTCTACTGCTGATCTCATCTGGAAATTCAGTTTCTTCCGAACTTGTCAAGATTTGGACGAAAAAATTTTCACTCTTGTTATAAACGTCAGAATATTTTAAGTCTAAATTTTCTTCTACGGATTTTGAGGATAACTTTCTCCAACGTTTTTCCTTCCAGCCCTTCCTTCCTTCCTTCCTTCCTTCCTTCCTTCCTTCCTTCCTTCCTTCCTTCCTTCCTTCCTTCCTTCCTTCCTTCCTTCCTTCCTTCCTTCCTCAACTGTGTTTGAGAGACACCGAGGAATCCCTGAATGTCCTAGGAGTTATGAATGAAGCCGTGAATGTCCCTAGAAGTCTGGGATTTCTTTCGATGCCTTAAGTTATTCATGGTGAAATATCTGGTGTCTTACTCATTCACTTCAGTTAAATTTCAGAAAGAAAACATTCTTGTTTTCAGGTTATGTAGGAACTTTTCAGTTCTGAAACTTTATGTTCCATGAAGGCCCCCGGGGTGGTAATAATAATAATAATAATAATAATAATAATAATAATAATAATAATAATAATAATAATAATAATAATAATAACCCACAAGATTACTGAGTATAACTTGTTTACTTGTAAGTATTTACATTGTGTTTTACTTACAAGTAAAAAAGTTATACTCAGTAATATAATGGGTTTATTTTTTCATCTTCAGAAGAAAACTAGAAGTAGTTTTTGTTTGATTCAATAATAATAATAATAATAATAATAATAATAATAATAATAATAATAATAATAATAATAATAATAATAATAATAAATATTGTTGCAGGTGACGGTTTGATAAATATTTTTGTAGTCCAATAACATATTCAGTGTTATTTTGTTTCACGTGTGAGTGCTGGTACTTTTGCAAATACTGTATTTACAAAGAGGCAAAAGGCCTAATTATAGTGAATCTGGATCATTACGGCTGTAAAATAACATTCTCAAGGATAAAGTTAAAACTTGCATGTTAATAAGCATTTAGAAGCGACAAGAATTACAGTCCCATGTGATATTTGTTATTTGTGTGCAATAATCCATTAATCTTACGTCAAGTTAACGCTTGACTTTTCCTCGCTGGGCCGCTGGTATGACAGATGACTGGCTCTGTATCATGGTCAGTTACTGTTGCAGTGTGGGGTTAGCGGTGGGAGGTTGAAACCAACATTCTTTGGAGGCTTGAATTTCAAGTCAATGGCCCGTGCGCGCTTGTTCCATGTGAATCGGTTTCAGTATACCAAATAATAATAATATAATAATAATAATTTGTGGTAATAATGTCACCTTGGGCGCCTTCCTATTACTATTTGCATATCCATTTTATAAACTGATATTTAATAAGGTCTAGCAACGCTAGCGACTGGATTTCTTATCTTTGCGGTCAAAAAAAAAGGCATCTCATTCAATAACTCAAAAGTTACACGGTCGCTTCTAATGGCATTCAAACCGAGCAAAATACCATATTCACTGTAGGTAGATTCTGAACCCAATGGACGAGAGGAATGACGAATTACTTGACGAAAAGGTTATGAAAATCTACCAAGTTCCGTTCCAGGTTTAATGTCTTTAGAAAAAAAAAAAAAATTCTCCTTCGCCTTTGTGTCAGATACTTTTGCGCTTACAGGTCAAAGCTTTTCTCTCAAGTGACAAAAATAAAATACTATTCCCTCTCTTAAAAGTAAAGACAGGCATGGAAGGGGGAGCACTTTCATCAGATATTCTGAAACGTTATTCGGGGTAAATTTATGCTGACACTTGGCTGATCTCGGGTTTCTTCTCGAGATAAAATATTCCCTTTGCCATTATATGCGAAGAATAAGCTTTCCGCTCTCATTTCTGGAAGAATAAAAGGTCACGAGGGGTAACAAATGAATCTCGGGAGGTGGGGGGAGGGGGTTAGAAGAGGGGGAAAAATGGAAATGAAGGGCTGAACTGTATTAGATCCACAAATCTAGAAGCGAGTAAGTGCTACTGTTGGAAATAAAGCACCTTGGTAAAAGGATTCACTTCATGATCAGACTTCCCAAAAGTAGATACAAGCAACGTTTCATTGAATATTGACTCAGTGCTTTAGAATTCACTCACGTACTCCGTTTCAGAAAGTCATTCATGCTCAGATGTAACGTCCGCTTCCCTATAAATAGCGTGGCAATTAACCTAATACATGTTGACTTTGTAATATCAGGCACAATAATTACATAAGGAGTGGTAAGGTATCCTGAACCAAATACTACAAACTAACAAACACACACACTCACTGGGAAAGTGGAAAAATGCTATTTACGAATGGGGAAAACAGTTACAGTGTTCAGTTACAAGAATACGATTTTGAATAATTAAAAATACTCTGCAGATTGTATGTAGATTGTATCTATATTGTTAAATTTACGAGCAAAATTTTACTTTAATCAGTGCAACAGATTAAATACTCGTTCATCATTTCCGGACGGAAGATAAATCTAACAAGTCTTGCCTTCAGAAAGAAGGGCGATACACAGACATCTCGACATAGACAACAATGATCTTCTATACAAACTCCCATCGAACATGAATTCTCCACTTCCCATCGCTAAGGTTTGTTTACAAAAGAGGGCAGTGTTTACACCCATGTTAATCCAGTATTACCACATCAACATCATGAATTGGAAATTTACGGAGATCGTCCGCGACAAATGTTATGGGGGGGTCTCACACCTGCCATACCAGAGAACATGTAACAATATTAACTGTTACTGTGATGTCACGGATAATTAGGTTAGGCTGGTTTTAGACCACGATCAGGGAGATGCTGTGCTAGAGATGCTGTGCTATAAGAGGATGCTTCCCAGGCAAAATTTGGTCATTTCAGAGTCTCTGTACATTCAAGACATATAACCAAGTCTTTTTTTTTTTAATCTTTAATTTCTATATAAATACTTCACGGTGAATTTCGAATGAATACGTCGATTTCCATGCCTCGCCCATCCGGCATCTCTCAATTCCAACTGACAGGAACTGTTTGTCCTCTACAACTTTCTATATATTATTGCCAAATTAACATTTCTGTCCTGAAGAGTGTGAAAATGGACAGAGAAGTTAAGTAAATATATTATATTCCATTTTTTATGGACAGAGAAGTTAAGTAAAAATATTATATTTTATTTTTTAACTGAAACTCTGGATCTCTCATGTCCAGCAACTCGCAGTTCCAACTGGCGGTAACTGTTAGCTCTATGTAAATTTCTCTAAGTAGAAAACTACCAAAGGAACACTTCTGCCCTGATGATCCTGATGATTGTGAAAATGTACAGAAAAGCTGAGTAAAAAATATATATTCATTTTAACTCAAAATCTGGATAAATTTCATTACTAATATTCCCAAGCACTCCTTTTCCACAGTCGAACAACACATCCTGAGAACATGTTGAGAAGTTGAGTTAATAAATGTGTATCTTATCTCAAAATCTGGATAAATTTCATGAGGAATATTGCAGAGCAATCCTCTTGCACGATCGACCAACACATCCTGAGAAAATGTAGAGAAGTTGAGTTAAAAAATGTGAATTTTATCTCAAAATCTGGATACATTTCATAAGGAATATTGCAGAGCAATCCTCTTGCACAATCGAACAGCACATCCTCCAACAATGTTTCCTAGATAAAAACGTTCATTTCGTCACGGACGCCATTCGAGGAGGATAAGTCGAGTACTTCCAAAATAGCTCGGGAGATTAGCCCCTGCAGCTAGAACCCTGGAAGGGGTTATTGGCCGAGATAATGCCCCATATTAATTCTCCCTCGGGACAGGATCACTTGTTACCCCATCTCTTTCATGTCACATTTTTTCCTGCGCGTGTGTTAAGTGAACGTACCTTCTTTTCTCCTCTCTCTCTCTCTCTCTCTCTCTCTCTCTCTCTCTCTCTCTCTTTAAAGCTGAGAAAGTCTCTCTCTCTCTCTCTCTCTCTCTCTCTCTCTCTCTCTCTCTCTCTCTCATCGAAAATCCTTTTTAACGACGCCTTGCAGATTACGGTGAACATTACCTAGGCTAAGTATTTCAGCAAAATTCTTTTTAAAAAATAAGAAAAAAAAATAAAAACTTTAAAGGCTTTTCATTTAGGAGTTGGAAAGCACATAAGTGGAAGTGAATACGTAAGATTTTTTTAGGAGTTTATTAATCAAGCAAATCATTAAACTAAAGTTAGAGGAAATAACGTGCAAGCTAAATAAGGGAACAAATTATGTGCAAAAATAAATAAAGAAATAAATAAATAAAAATTGAGAGACAAGGAAATTCTAGCCCTTAAGCTCTTCCAAGTTTCAAAGATATCTCTATGCAAAAAAAAAAAAAAAAAAAAAAAGCAACCTTCTCATATGAAGGGCCCATCTTTTTAGTCCCATTTTCGGGACATCTGAGAGGGGCATTATGATATAAATATTAAGAGAAAGAACAGAGCAGGATCTTGAAAACAATGAAAGTTCTATTCTTCTTTTTTTTTTTTATCATGGACGCGCGCACTGGCAAAGACAATATACCTTTGCATGAATAGTGTTGCGTAATTTTAGAGATGAAAGGAACCAGGGCAGACCAGAGGAGAAAGATACGAGATCCTGAAAAGGCGGGTGGGAGAAAGTGAGCACAATGATGCACGCACGTTGCATGAAAAAAGGTGAGGGTGCGTGTGCAAAATTTCCAAGGGGAAAAAAGGCGTAATACTGTAATGTTGCATATCTGCGTGAGTCTGCGTAGAATCCGTACGGCTACACAAACGCAAGCACACAGTGTAGACACACAAACACACACACACGCGCATACCAATCCGCTCTCTCTCGAAAAT
>NC_061110.1:89611802-89629302 GCF_015104395.2 Macrobrachium nipponense | reverse complement strand
CAGTAAGTGTCACTTAGGGCGTAATAGCCAAGTGATAAGCAAATAAAGAAAGATACCTATGGATCTCGTGGGAATGTTGGACAGAAATGACACTGACGTCCTGGAAAATTATGAACGGCAAGAAACGTGTTTTAAATGATTGTCGCTGCTATAGCAGATTCACATCATCCATGCATTTGATGTCTAGACCAGTCCCTTAAGACGCTCCTGATTGGCTGTTGATAAGCCAATGACAGGGCTAGAAACTCTCAGTCTCTCGAGAGAGAGTTCATATAGGCAGGGTGAATGTTCCACCTCTCTTTAGAGTTACGTCTTTCAAATGTATCAATGAGGAGAGGTGGAACATACATCCTGCCTATGTGAACTTTCGAGAGAGAATAAGTGTTTCCAGCCCTGTCATTTGCTTATCAACAGCCAATCAGGAGTGTCGTAAGGGACTGGCCTAGACATCAAATGCATGGTTGATGTGAATCTACTATACTTCAAGTTAACTCAAACAATCCAAAAGCATTGCTTCCTCGCGCGTTACACGAACTAAAGAAATGACAAGATGAAGTTGACGGTATGGCACAACCATCTTCGATATTGACCGGCACACTGTGGAACCTATAAAGAGGAGCTTTGTCGTTCCATTTACTAAAAGAGATATTTATGACACTCGAAGGCCTCAATATATCCGCGGCTGCCAGGACGGAACAAACATTGCAGCGTCTTCCAAACAGCCGAAGTTCCCCCCACCACGAAGTTTCCGAGACTTCCTGAAGAAGACGTATCCTTCGAGAGGCCAAATAAACACGGGAAGTTACTGCGCATCATCCTGAAAGCTTAATGCACCAGGCAAAGCTCGACATATCTCCTGGAGAGAGGTTGACTGATCTGTAGCCACGCCGTACCCAAGCAGCCTAGCAGCAGCAGCAGCAGCAGCTAGTTCAGCTTTCCTTCTTCTGTTTGCTTGTCAGGGCAACGTTTTCCCCGATGTATCGATTTCAAATTCTCCAGCCGCGTCTGAGATGATCCGAGGAAGATTCTGACGATTGCGTCTGTCATTTGAGACACTTCGACGTTTAGTTTTGATCTATTTAATTCCATGTCGTGGACAGACTCGTCCATCATGCTTACAATTTAAGCAACATCATGAATTCTACTCATCTACGGGTGTATGCTGGAAATCCCAAAGGCATAACTTAACTTTTGACCGTTCATTCTACGAGTATGTTTATCTCATTCACTGGGTAAGGCAGAAGAATGCTTCTTACTTGGCAAATAAAAACATAGACCAGTCACGGGTCTAAAGATATTTGTCCGAAAACAAAACCTATTGGCTCATGTTCGATTTACGTTAGGCCACCTGCAGGTTTTCCTCCTGTCAAAATATAAATTGTTTTTGCATTTTTTTTTTAAGTGTGGTGTTTTTACTCTGAATCTCTCCACATAACTACGCTCTACATTTTTATCAAAACAGCCATCACTCTGAATGCGACTCTTTGCATAGAAGTTCGGCATCTATTTCTAGTTACTTCAGACTGAAATCTCAACATGTGCTTAACAACAAAATAATCTAATTAGAATTGTCAGTTATCAAAATACTGCATCTGCATTGTACTAGATGTTGATATTCTCCTTGTGAATACAAGCTTGGCACTAATTCAGTAGTCACTTAGCCACACACCAATTAACGTAATTGTATTTTATGGGGGTAATGCCGATTATTTTTATGCCCATCTCGATGTGTGCAGTAATGCCGATAGACAAAGAAGTAATAAACAGCGAGTCGTCGAAATACAAAGAAAAGCGAACAGACTCAAGTTAACTCTAGCAGTCCAGTAATTGTCTAAAAAAAAAAAAAAAAAAAAAAAAAAAAAAAAAAAAAAAAAAAAAAATTTAAAAATCTCGTACGTATATACCATCATACATTCTCTGGATTTTAAACTTCTCATCTTGACAATCCAAGATTCCATCCCAGCGCCACCCCCCACCCCCACCTCCCAACCGCCCCTTTTCAAGACTGATATAAAATAACAATTTGCATTTTTAATCTATTTTATACGTGCTTGTGTATAACGAACTCTGATGTAGCCACTAATATCATAAATCAAAACGCTAAGAATATGATTTCTATTAGACTTATAATAATAATAATAATAATAATAATAATAATAATATAATAATAATAATAATAATAATAAAATAATAATAATAATAATAAGGGGAACCGAACAGATTCCCGAAAGCCATTTTGCTGTTTTTAAATTGAAATATATGTACATTTACATAGCTGTGGATTTGTTTCTCCATTTGAAGACTCGTGCTACTATGAGGAATTTTTAAAATAATAATAATAATAATAATAATAATAATAATAATAATAATAATAATAATAATAATAATAATAATCATAATAATAATAATAATAATAATAATAATAATAATAATAATAATAATAATAATAATAATAATAACTTGGCATATGCAGGAGCAAGATTAGTAGCAGAACTGATGGGGATTCGAACACCAACACCACCAGCACAACCAACCCAACAGAACCCAAAACAGCAACCTCTTTGGAAAAGGCGCCTGGAAAAGCAAATCATGGTGATGAGATCTGACTTGAGTAAACTGAAAGAGATGGCAGAAAAAAGGCTAAGAAGCAAGAAAACATGGGAGGAACTCAACGAGAAATACAAAGTACAAGAGAGGGGACTAAACAAAACAATAGAAGATGTAAAACAGAGGCTTAAGGCCAAAGCACATAAGATCCAACGGTACATGAACAGGAATAAGGGATACCAACAGAACAAACTATTCGGAACCAACCAGAAAAGACTATACAGCCAACTAAGAGGGAAAGACAACCACCAAGAAATTCCTGAAGCCGAACCAAGTAAGAGACTCTGGGAAAACATATGGAGCAATCCGGTATCACACAACAAACATCAACATGGCTCCAGGAAGTCAAGGAAGAAGAAACAGTGAGAATAAAACAAAGATTCACAGAGGTCACGACAGACAGTCAGACACCAACTAAAGAAAATGTCAAACTGGAAAGCTCCAGGTCCCGATGAAGTCCATGGATACTGGCTCAAAAACTTCAAGGCCCTACACCCACGAATAGCAGAACAACTCCAGCATTGTATCTCAAATCACCATGCACCCAAATGGATGACCACAGGAAGAACATCCTTAGTACAAAAAAACAAGAGTAAGGGAAATATAGCCAGTAACTACAGGCCTATTACCTGCCTACCAATAATGTGGAAGTTACTAACAGGTATCATCAGTGAAAGGCTATACAATTACCTAGAGGAGACAAACACCATCCCCCACCAACAGAAATGCTGCAGAAGGAAGTGTATGGGCACAAGAGACCAGCTCCTGATAGACAAAATGGTAATGAAGAACAGTAGAAGGAAAACCAACCTAAGCATGGCATGGATAGACTATAAGAAAGCCTTCGACATGATACCACACACATGGCTATTAGAATGCCTGAAAATATATGGGGCAGAGGAAAACACCATCAGCTTCCTCAAAAATACAATGCGCAACTGGAATACAATACTTACAAGCTCTGGAATAAGACTAGCAGAGGTTAATATCAGGAGAGGGATCTTCCAGGGCGACTCACTGTCCCCACTACTCTTCGTAGCAGCCATGATTCCCATGACAAAAGTACTACAGAAGATGGATGCCGGGTACCAACTCAAGAAAAGAGGCAACAGAATCAACCATCTGATGTTCATGGACGACATCAAGCTGCATGGTAAGAGCATCAAGGAAATAGATACCCTAATCCAGACTGTAAGGATTGTATCTGGGGACATCAGGATGGAGTTTGGAATAGAAAAATGCGCCTTAGTCAACATACAAAAAGGCAAAGTAACGAGAACTGAAGGGATAAAGCTACCAGATGGGAGCAACATCAAACACATAGATGAGACAGGATACAAATACCTGGGAATAATGGAAGGAGGGGATATAAAACTCAACGCCGGAAATATGATAAAAGCCATAAACACATGGGCAGTGCCAGTAATCAGATACAGCGCAGGAATAGTGGAATGGACGAAGGCAGAACTCCGCAGCGTAGATCAGAAAACCAGGAAACATATGACAATACACAAAGCACTACACCCAAGAGCAAATACGGACAGACTATACATAACACGAAAGGAAGGAGGGAGAGGACTACTAAGTATAGAGGACTGCATCAACATCGAAAACAGAGCACTGGGGCAATATCTGAAAACCAGTGAAGACGAGTGGCTAAAGAGTGCATGGGAAGAAGGACTAATAAAAGTAGACGAAGACCCAGAAATATACAGAGACAGGAGAATGACAGACAGAACAGAGGACTGGCACAACAAACCAATGCACAGACAATACATGAGACAAACTAAAGAACTAGCCAGCGATGACACATGGCAATGGCTAAAGAAGGAAACTGAAGGAATGATAACAGCGGCACAAGATCAAGCCCTAAGAACCAGATATGTTCAAAGAACGATAGATGGAAATAACATCTCTCCCATATATAGGAAGTGCAATACGAAAAATGAAACCATAAACCACATAGCAATCGAATGTCCGGCACTTGCACAGAACCAGTACAAAAAGAGGCATGATTCAGTGGCAAAAGCCCTCCACTGGAGCCTGTGCAAGAAACATCAGCTACCTTGCATTAATAAGTGGTACGAGCACCAACCTGAGGGAGTGATAGAAAACGATCACGCAAAGATCCTCTGGGACTATGGTATCACAACAGATAGGGTGATACGTGCAAATAGACCAAACGTGACATTGATTGACAAAGTCAAGAAGAAAGTGTCACTCATTGATGTCGCAATACCATGGGACACCAGAGCTGAAGAGAAAGAGAGGGGAAAATGGATAAGTATAAAGATCTTTTATAGAAATAAGAAGGATATTGGATAAGCCAGTGGAAATCGTACCCATAATCATAGGAGCACTAGGCATGATCCCAAGATCCCTGAAAAGGAATCTAGAAAACCTAGAGGCTGAATTAGCTCCAGGACTCATGCAGAAGAGTGTGATCCTAGAAACGGCGCACATAGTAAGAAAAGTGATAGACTCCTAAGGAGGCAGGATGCAACCCGGAACCCCACACTATAAATACCACCCAATCGAATTGGAGGACTGTGATAGAGCAAAAAAAGAAATAAATAAATAAAATAATAATAATAATAATAATAATAATAATCATAATAATAATAATAATAATAATAATAATAATAATAATAATAATAATAATAATAATAATAATAATAATAATAATAATAAATAGCACCATCCACTACTAGTAATATATGTCCCGAAAAATATCCAAAGAATATCTCAATTTTCGTATTTTTCACGTAATCAATCCGAGGTGTGCTATGTCCTTAATTACTTAGAATACAGTGTACTACTATTTCTATACGATGCAATGAAGTATTGAACTGGAAGAATGAATGTAGTGAATTTAATGAAAGTGAATTTTTTGTTCTCCGTCTATGTAAGATTAAACACCAATTGCAGCACAAACTGAATAGGACGTGTGATCAGCTACTTACTGTACACTCATGCTTGTCATTTAGTATATATGGGCCACTTGCACACACACACACACATTTAGATGACTGTAGGTGACACGTAGTACACGTCTACTTATTTAATTGTAATGCGAATGACGTCCACTGTAATTCATTTATCTGTCTGATGAAACATTAGTTGATTACAGGTGATGTTTAAAAGCTACAAGGAACGAAAAGGTTGGTACTTATGCATTCACATCTCATTCTGAGACACAGTTAAGACATAGTTTGTGAGGAAACATCCAGGATTTTAGGACAAATTTACATAATTCTGTGAGTGCATGTCAAGTGTTTACAAGCGAGCCAGTGATATATATATATATATATATATATATATATATATATATATATATATATATATATATATATATCATATATCATATATTTATAGTATATACACAAACTCGCATGCGTGTAAGTATTCATGTATGCATATATAGACGTATGTGTGCATGAGCGGGTCTTCTAACATGATTACATATATATATATATATATATATATATATATTATATATATATATATAATATATATATATAATCACGAGAGGAAGACGCGCACCATCCACCCACACCCCTATCCGTCAATGACGACGAATCGATGAGAGGAAACAAGAGGAGACTGACTGTTTGACTGACTGACTACTGACTGACTGACTGACTGGTCGAGTCAGCTGAACTGAAGAAGAGAATGTTTGTTTTGTGAGGGGGGCGGGGCGGGGCGGGGCAGGTCGGCAAGGTACACAGCACAGTGAGGGCGGGGGCTACTCACGCTCGGCACCAGCTGGTCGGTGGAGCAGACTCGGGTCACCTTGTTGCGGTTGAGTTGCTTCTTGACGAACCTCTCGACCTTCTCGTTGAACTTCATGAAGAGGCAGTAGGTGATATAGATGAGGAACAAGATGAGGGCCTCGTACCAGAAGATGTTGTTGTCCAGGAAGAACACCACCAGCAGCAGGAGGGAGGTGCTGTAAAAAGTCACGTCGCGGAACAGCGGCCACCAAGTGAGGTCCAGCACCGTCTTCGAAAACAACACACACATAGCGATCACAAACAGCACATTGAACACAGCCGAGCCCACGATGGTGCCGATGCCTACGTCGTCGAAGCTGATGAAGACGCCGATGACGGAGGTAAAGAGCTCCGGGGCGGAGCCGCCGGCCGCCATGAAGGTGGCGCCCGCCACGTCCTCCGAAATCTGCAGCTTCTCGATGATGACGTCGAGGGCCGGCACGAAGAACTCGTCGCACACGAGGGCCAGGGCCACGAACATGTAGATCATGCCCATGACGTGCAGGATGATGGCGCCCTGCTTGCGCTCCTCGGGCGTGAAGAGGTCGGGCGGGAAGAGGGGGTCATTCTGGGGCTTGGTGGCATTAAGCTCTTCCACGAGGGGGACGTCAGTCTCCTCCTCCGTGTAGAAACTGGTGGTAGTGGAGACCTGCTTGAGGCTTCGAGTCCGCACCACGTGAGGGTGAGAGAGGCGAGACGTCACTAGGGCGGCGGCGGCGGAGGAGGAGGATGACTGAAAGGACGGTGGCGTGTCCTGCAGCAGGATGCTGACACCTACGAAGGCAAAGGTGAACACTGTCACCCCCACCAGCTGGGGGAGACCGTGCCATCTGCGACGACGGCGTATGGAGGCGTTTTTGGGATGTAATGGCATAGCAGTGGTGGCAGTCAGTCACTGGAGGTGGTGACAGCACTGCCCCCGTGCCCCTTCTTGAATCATCACGCCCTGCACAGGGAGAGAGAGAAGAGAGAACAAGGCGTCAGTCAGAGCAATGGAAGGAACAATTCGAGGCTTTTTCTATTCTCTAAATGTACAGTAATATCACTTCAAATGCAAAGGACAAACAATCACGCCGGAAGCTGAAATCACACATTGCTAACTTATCTGAAATATGTTTATACAATGATTAAAGGCTGAGATTCCAAGCAAATTTGTTAGCAAGATTGAACCCCTCTGTATTTTCAACGATATCACAGCCTCGTTTCAATACACTGACTCCAAACAATAAAATTATTACTCTTTAGGGAAAACAAATGCAGTATTGTGATCAACACTCTTCGTACAAAATTGAAGCAAAAAACCACAACATTAAGAAATATAGTGATCAACAGATATAAGTTAACAATACCAATTTATGAAATGAATTCTACAGCAACATAAACTTCTAGTTTACCTGAATTTGTCATACTCTTCATTTCAATCTGTTTACTTTGGTAACACTAGCAAAATTTATCATCTATTCCATGTTCAAGCATCTTCCACAGTATTCTGATTAATCATTTTTCATTTGCCAATTTTGTACCAGTTTTTATGCTGTATTTCGTTTTGTGAACATTGAAGAACTTTCAGAACCTTATATTCAATATGCTAGAATCTTTTTTTTAGAATGATTTAGTAAACAATTTAGTCTCTTTGATAAATAAATATGTGAAAAAGTGACTATGTAAAACTTCATGTTGAATGCATGAAGGAGTCGAAGGGACATTCGTGAGGAAGTCTGCCAATAAATATGAATGTTTCTCCATGCAAGACTTGTACCGAGTTCCAAAAGTATATAAAAAAAAAAACATTTGAAAACAGTCATAAAATACATAAAAATGGTTCTGAACATTGAAAAAGTCTTAAAATATATATTTTTTAAATTCAGTCATAAATTAAATAAGAATGGTTTTCAAAATTGAAAGTGGTCATAAAATATAAAAATATAAAAAAAGATGGTTTTGAAAATTGAAATTAGTCACAAAATGTAAAAAAAAAAATGGTTTTGAAAAGTAAAAAAAGTCATAAAATACATGAAAAGTGGTTTTGAATCATAAAATATTTTTAAAATGGTTTCGAAAATTGAAGTCATCAAATATTTTTAAAATGGTTTTGAAAATTTAAAAACCGTCATAAAATACATAAAAATAGTTTTGAAAAATGAAAAGTCATATAATATTTCAAAAATGGTTGAAAACTGAAGTCACAAAATATTTTAAAAATGGTTTTGAAAATTGAAAACAGTCATAAAATATTTTAAAAGAGGCTTAAAAAATCTAAAAATGTCATAATATACATAAAAAATGGTTTGGAAAATTGAAAAAGGTCATAACATATTTCATAAATGGTTCATATTCGACTTCGGTTAAGCACCTAACAGGAGAATTGAGACTTATGAAAAAGGATCTTCTTATATAACAGTTTTGCTTTCGAAGCGTTTCCTACATCTCGAGCAAAAAAGAAAGACTTAAGGCTGAAGGCCTCAGACACCGTATCACAAATAATAATAATAATAATAATAATAATAATAATAATAATAATAATAATAATAAAGAACAGAAGATGATTGCGAGAGACATTAGTTGGGCGGAAGATCTGTGTAAAGACGAATATATGAATAATTGTATTTTTGTAGCGTTCATACACACTTTCTCGAATGCATGTTATTGAGAAATATGTAAATATATTTTATTCATTGTTTTGTGTATTCCTATGTATGTGTATATATCATCATCATCATCATCATCAGCCGTTGCTAATCCACTGCAGGACAAAGGGCTAAGAAATGTCCTTCCACTCCCGTCTGTTTATGGTCTTTATATGCCAGTCTATACCCGCAAATTTTCTTAGCTCGTCAACACATCGTCTTCTCTTCCTTCCCCTGCTGGGTTTGCAATCTATAAGGACCCATTCTGTATAATATATACATATACAATTAACGAGAAAAGGTTGACATCCCTATTGGTTTTCTATAAGACGACTCACTGAATTACTAATAATGATATTTCCAAACATGTCTCTCTAGGGGAAAACAACAACTGTCGTTAAGAAATAGAATCTATCCATCATTCAGCCGGGGGGGGGGGCGCATGGAAAGTGCTTGCAACCCCATCCCTTTGGCATAACACCCTCAGAAGGGGAAAAAATGTAAGTTAGCCAAAATACTAAAGAAATACTCAAAACTAAAACTCCATTCGGTGGCAAATGACGTTCAGGCTGTATGACAGATCTGTCAGAATCGTCATGATCGGCAGAAGTGTCGTTCGAATTAAGCTTCCTCTTTGCACGGGGATTCTAGCTAGTCAAGGGCATCAACGCTGCATCGGAAAGATCTAGTTACCTTCCTAACACAAGAGTTGGGAGCAAAGACGCCGCAAAGCTGTGTGCCTGGCAGGTGGAACCAGACATTTACCTGCGAAGGTGATATATATATATATATATATATATATATATATATATATATATATATATATATATGTATATATATATATATATATAATATATATATATATATATATATATATATATATATATACTCGTTGCCTCATACAGCGTAGGTAGGCTTGTTAGGTGACAGAAGGATTTTATTGTTTGTTCGAATAATAGCCTGCTTGTTTTTCCCCGAAGTGAGAGAGAGAGAGAGAGAGAGAGAGAGAGAGAGAGAGAGAGAGAGAGAGCTCTGAGCTTTTAACCGAACAATTTGTTCAGTTCATTCTCTCTCTCTCTCTCTCTCTCTCTCTCTCTCTCTCTCTCTCTTCGTGCTCTGCACGCACCCCACATCAATGTCTGAGTCTTCCTTCTTTTAAGCCTTTTTGTACTATTTTTCTTTTTCCCTCAAAGCTGTTTGGCAGTATGAATATTTTTGTGCTGGCAGCAGACCTCTCTGCTCTGTGGACCTTTGTACAACCTAGATCTGGTCTCACTGTGATTTATCTTTCATTTCTATTTGGAATTGCTGAGCATGAAGGCAGTGGTGCATTTCTTTCCCTCGTTGTCTTTGCAAATTCACTTTCTTCTTCTTCTCCTACTTCGTCTTCTTCTTGCACCAACGTTAATGTTTTTGCTTTTAGTTTTGGGTACATGACTCCAGCATGTTTTGTTCATGTTTTTTGTTTGTTTGTTTGTATGGTGTTTTTACGTTGCATGGAACGAGTGGATATTCAGCAACGGGACCAACGGCTTTACGTGACTTCCGAACCACGTCCAGAGTGAGATTCTATCACCAGAAATACACATCTCTAACCCCTCAGCGGAGTGTTCGAGAATCGAACTCGCGGCCACCGAGGTGGCAGGCCAAGACCAAGCCGATCAAGCCACTGACGCGCCTTGTTCACGTTTTTTTAATTCCGTCTCTCCAAAATGATTTACCATTTGGCTGCTATCAGCTTTCTTGCCAGGTTTCCATTAATAAATGAGACATTTCCGTCCTTCAGTCATGATTCTTCCAAGGTGAAATAATGCTGGAAATTGCGCAATTACACCATGCTTCAAAGCAGACAGGCAGACCTTCAGTAAAATGCAGTGCAAATACGCACCTGACTTTGTTCCGCTTCAAAAACAAATCCTTGAGTAATTCTTTACAGAATGAACGTATTAACATGAAGACGACCTTGACAAAAACAGCGAAGGAATGTCAATTCCCAATACAAGAGAGCTCCATTAACACGCCACATTATTCCTTGATGCATCAAAAAGACTTTCCATTTAACCCTGATACTTCACAAGGACTAAACACTCCAGACAAAAAAAAAAAAAAAAAAAAAAAAAAAAAAAAAAAAAAAAAAACATAGACGAGCAAACTGACAGACAGTTGTAAGAGAATCTTCTAAAACACGCCCTGCTGCAACCCACTTTCCCCCAGCAATGCTAAGCCGTCGCTTTGAGAAGTTTTGGGAAGTCTCTTACTCAGCAGGAAGTCATCCAGTTTCTTTCTGAATCTGTTCTGCTTACTTCGTGATCTATCCGTCAGCTTCCTCCAGTTTGGCTTTCAAATCACGGCTGGTTTTTGCTGTTCTCACTTGACGAGATCGTGGATTTCATTCGCTTGACTTCATTCCATTTCATTCTGACAGGCTCAGTTGATTTCCACTTAATATTGTTATAATTTGTGCCGTTTATGAATAATTATATTAAAATTTAAACAGCCATAGTCGCATTAAAAAATGCCTTTCCATGATTATAATAGCCTTGTAAATGACCTGATAAAGAATGCTACTTATCTCTGCAACTTTGTCAATCGTTCAACTCCTTTTCTCATTTGAAATTATTGAAAGAGTGTTGTCAAAGCAAAAATACCTTTCAAGGAGTATAGAGGCCTTGATAAATTACCTACAAATAATGCTACTTATCTGCTACACAGTAAATCGCTCATCTCGAACTCTCACATAAAATAACGTGTGAACGTCATGCCTAAACAAAACGTCACGTGGGTATATAAAACCCAGCCCATTGTCTTCAGCATATACGCGCTCGCATCCATAACTAGCAGAATTAATGGATCGGATAACGAGCTCGGTCTTAGGTCTTTGTTTCGTGGTGAAATCAGCCGGTGCTCCTGCGAGGGACACACTGCGTGTGAAATGTTCCCCGTGGACTATGTAGAGTCGCCAAAGTGAACACTGCTGTATTTCATCGTGGAGAATGAGCGCTTCTCTTTCAGGAAACCATTCGCCTCATAGAGGAGAATGTTTGGAGCCGTAGAGGAAAATGATATATTGCCAGAGAGAGAGAGAGAGAGAGAGAGAGAACGATAATATCCACAGAGAGAGCAGGGAAGCGATAATTTCCAATTTCCAGAGAAGAGAGAGAGAGAGAGAGAGAGAGGAGAGAGAGATAACAGGAAAACGATCATTTCCCCAGAGAGAGAGAGAGAGAGAGAGAGAGAGAAGAGAGAGAGAGAGAGAGAGTGTTACAAGGATTAGGATTTCTCAAAGACTTATTATAGTCCATCCGAGGAGACATCGCGTGCTCGAGAGAGTGAGAGAGAGAGAGAAAAAAAACGATAATTTCGAGAGAGAGAGAGAGAGAGAGAGAGAGAGAGAGAGAGAGAGAGAGAGAGAGAGAGAGAACGGGAAAACGCTATATTTCACAAGAAAGAGATAGTGAGAAAGAGAGAGAAAGAGAGACCGAAAACGATAACATTTAACCTGCCGAAACACAAGAGATCGGGAAACGGCGTATTCAGAGACATATAAAAAGTGGAGAATCGCGCCCTTAACGAGAGAGAGAGAGAGAGAGAGAGAGAGAGAGAGAGAGAGAGAGAGAGAGAGAGAGAAAGTCCTGCCCTGGGATGAAAACGTTACCAAATCAAATATACTGGCGGGGGACTGGATACATTAAAGTTCCGCAGACTTCAGGACTTTGACAAAAGGGTTTCAAAGAATTCGAGCATCGAAGACGAGAGAAGGATATACGTATATAAGAAATAGATACGCTGAATTACGAAGGGGACTTCCAGGGGGGACTGAAACGGAAGCGGAGGAATTTCCTAAGGCAGTCTCCTTCTATGTTTATAATTTAATTAATTACATTTTTATCTATCGATTTATTAATTTTGTTGGTTTATTCTTTTTATTCTCTAATAGTTGTTCTCTTCTTTCTTTGTTTATTACTTTATGCTACTTCTTTTTATATTGAAAACCATATTCTTTGGAATCTTGAATTTCAAGTCAATGGCTCCTTTGGTGGGTTTGTTTTATCTTCTGAATAATAATAATAATAATAATAATAATAATAATAATAATAATAATAATAATAATAATAAAGTGGAATGGACAAAGGCAGAACTCCGCAGCATAGATCAGAAAACCAGGAAAGAAATGACAATACACAAAGCACTACACCCAAGAGCAAATACGGACAGACTATACATAACACGAAAGGAAGGAGGGAGAGGACTACTAAGTATAGAGGACTGCGTCAACATCGAAAACAGAGCACTGGGCAATATCTGAAAAATCAGTGAAGACGAGTGGCTAAAGAGTGCATTGGGAAGGAAGGACTAATAAAAGTAGACGAAGACCCAGAAATATACAGAGACAGGAGAAAGACAGAAAGAACAGAGGACTGGCACAACAAACCAATGCACGGACAATACATGAGACAGACTAAAGAACTAGCCAGCGATGACAATTGGCAATGGCTACAGAGGGAGAGCTAAAGAAGGAAACTGAAGGAATGATAACAGCGGCACAAGATCAGGCCCTAAGAACCAGATATGTTCAAAGTACGATAGACGGAAATAACATCTCTCCCATATGTAGGAAGTGCAATACGAAAAATGAAATCATAAACCACATAGCAAGTGAATGCCCGGCACTTGCACAGAACCAGTACAAAAAGAGGCATGATTCAGTGGCAAAAGCCCTCCACTGGAGCCTGTGCAAGAAACATCAGCTACCTTGCAGTAATAAGTGGTACGAGCACCAACCTGAAGGAGTGATAGAAAACGATCACGCAAAGATCCTCTGGGACTATGGTATCAGAACGGATAGGGTGATACGTGCAAACAGACCAGACGTGACGTTGATTGACAAAGTCAAGAAGAAAGTATCACTCATTGATGTCGCAATACCATGGGACACCAGAGTTGAAGAGAAAGAGAGGGAAAAATGGATAAGTATCAAGATCTGAAAATAGAAATAAGAAGGATATGGGATATGCCAGTGGAAATCGTACCCATAATCATAGGAGCACTAGGCACGATCCCAAGATCCCTGAAAAGGAATCTAGAAAACTAGAGGCTGAAGTAGCTCCAGGACTCATGCAGAAGAGTGTGATCCTAGAAACGGCACACATAGTAAGAAAAGTGATGGACTCCTAAGGAGGCAGGATGCAACCCGGAACCCCACACTATAAATACCACCCAGTCGAATTGGAGGACTGTGATAGAGCAAAAAAAAAAAAAAAAAAAAAAAAAAAAAAAAAAAAATAATAATAATAATAATTGGGTAGCAATCTCAATCACGAGGGTACAAGTAATGTTCTATAAGGTCCACAATAATATACTGATGGAGGCAGTAGTAAATTTTTTTTTTTCTTTAATAAAGTTTACTACTGCTTCCATCAGTATATTGTGGACCTTAAAGAAGAATAATAATAATAATAATAATAATAATAATAATAATAATAATAATAATAATAATAATAATAATAATAATAATAATAATTGAAAAAGAAACCCACAAAATTACTGTGTACAACGTGTTTACTTATAAGTATTTACATTTTGTGGGTTTCTTTTTCAATCTTCAGAAGAAAACTGAAAGAAGTTTTTGTTTGGTTAATAATAATAATAATAATAATAATAATAAAATAATAATAATAAATAATAAATCAAGAACCGAAACATATGTTCATAAAAGAGAGAGACTGAAGGGAACGAAGCCATAAGGAGAATGGAACGAACCGTTCAACTCTCTTCAACTTTTATGGGAAGCAGAATTGGAAGGCTATTTAGAATGATTGAAAAACTTTCTCCACAACAGTACGACCCACAAAGCAATTGGTAATGCCTCCCCTCGACTGACTTTTAAAAGTTCCATCCATATCAGTCGGTGGGTAAGATCACATGTCAGGTTGTGTGAGTAGAGTTAAATGTGAAATTCACAGTCACAAGAAGACAGTTATGACCATGCCATAACATATTCTACATTTTCCAACCATTATTCATTACCCACCCAAGGTCTATAATAAAGAAGTGAATATAGTTTTCGTCTGCGGTTGAAATTCAACTCATATTCCTTCCCTTCCTTTCTAACGTCTTCTTCAGGTCTACCTTACATAAAGGCATCAAGTACCCAACTTCTATATCGAAATGATAATACAAAAAGACAAGAGTGAAATGAACCGAAACCAAAGGTTGAGATGAAGGAGAGAGACGGTCAGAGAGCATGCGAGGACAGTAATTATATTGTGCATAGAAGGCCTTTTTTTTATCAAAAAAATAGAAATTGACGTGTACACTAACAGGCTTTTCATCTACCATTACGGTAATATACGAGTTATATATATATATATATATATAATATATAATAACACACACAACCAACACACCACTATAATATATATATATATATATATATATATATATAGATATAGTATATAATTATATATATTATAAACATATTACACACATGGGGGGCACACACACATTATTTATATAACTTTATTTATTCATATATAATATATATTATATATATATATATATATAATATACACACACACACACACATATATATATATATAATTATATATATATATATAATATATATATATATATACATATATATAAGCAGGTGGATGTAAAGATTTCGCGTCGGGGGTGGCGGAGGAGGAGGAGGGGTGGGGGGGGGGGTTGCGGGGGCGTCGTTATTAAAAAGTCTACTCTTCCACAAGTATGACGTTATTAATCTTTTTTCTCTACCTTTTTTTTTTTTTCCTGGACGCACGACTTTCAGGTCTTCCGTCCAGTGTTCAGAATATGACACCTGAAAAAAGATTCTCAAAAACGCCAGAGGACAGGGTTAATTGCCAGGGGGCAACGTTCTCTCTCTACTCTCTCCTGTTTCCTCCTCTCTTAATCTTTCTCTCTCTCTCGTCTCTCTCTCTCAAAATCTCTCGTCTCTCTCTCAATTATTAAAATTTTCCCCTTTACCTGGCTGGCAGTTAAGCCAAGGGTAAAGTGGCTTTGCAAGTGTTTAAAGCCTTATCCCCCTAAGCGACTCAAGAAGACGTCAATACCTTTTTTCAGGACTTAAATTTCTCTCTCTCTCTCTCTCTCTCTCTCTCTCTCTCTCTCTCTCTCTCTCTCTCTCTGTTGACTTATCATCTGAGAGCGTTACCCAATTACGTGCTATCGTATTGCGGAAAAGCTATACAATGATTTTGACAGGCTAAAAATAATATTTCCAAAAGAAAATTTGACGGGATGAACGTATTTATTTGAGAGTGAATTTATCGGAAAAAATAGCTTTCTAATTTGACAGGAAAAAATAAAATCGTTTACAGTAAATTTGCCGGATAAAAATATTCTTGAGAAAGTGAATACCTTGGGTAAAATATTCCTTTAACCTTATATCTGACAGAAAAACATAAAAACATTTAACAGTAAATTTGGCAGGATAAAAATATTCTTTTGACAGTGAATTCCCAGAAAAACGTTCTTTTAATCTTAAATCTGACAGGACAAACATATTCTTTTAACAGTAAATGTGACGGAAAAATATAAAGAAAATGATTTTCATGAGACAAAAAAAAAATCAAAGTTAATATCTCAAACGTAAAAAAATCTCAATCCTTGAGATATAGAAAAAATGCTACCAAAACTCCTGGGCCTACACCGGTTAGTTTAAAAAAGGCTTTATATGCAAATAATGATAATATAGAGGATTACCTAACAGTCCTATCTTCGTTTTTGTTTTATCAAGGACGAGGTCCTTTTGTTGGAGGGGCATCTTAGCCTAAATAAGAGTAAGAAAGATCCTCTGTGTTCACTTTTAGCAGGGTGGCAATCCCCTTGGGCTTTCTGCAAGTTAAAAAACCAGTTAAAGAGGCATTGCTGTTCTGAAGAAATTGAGAAAATAACAAAATGGAGATTTCCTGGAAGCCCCCATAGGCTACTCTACTCGGAAACCAGGTTTTTTCTACCTACTACGAAGTCTTGGCTTTGTGTTCTTACAGTTTCCTCGCTAAGAATTCAAAAGTATTTTTACCCTCTTTAATTTTTTTTAATTCATTCTCATTTATTAATCACCCAAATTAAAAAGAAAAAAAAACATAAAATTACCGAGTATAATTTGTTTACTTGTAAGTATTTACACATTATTTTACTTACAAGTAAAAACAAGTTATTTTCAATAATTTTGTGGGTTTCTTTTTCAATCGTCAGGAAAAAACTGGTTTAATTTGGTTTAATCACCTAAATGGTAACTGGAGACACTAATACCTAACTAAACTTCTCCAATTTGTGGTATTATTCAAGTTCCAAGGTTCGCTACTGATCTTTATTTCCAAGACCTTTTACCACTCATTCAAGTCTTAAGACCTTTAAAATTTGTACAACCTTAAGACCCATTTAGCAGTTATCCAAGCCTAACACGCTTTAGCATTTATCCAAATCTAAGACTCCTTTTTGTCTAAA
>NC_061110.1:89531802-89609302 GCF_015104395.2 Macrobrachium nipponense | reverse complement strand
GACAGCTGTTTCGCCTTATGGCATTATCAAGCGACTACTGACTTACAATCTGACCTTTCGGCCTATTTATCTCATCGTGTGGGAGGTATGACCTCGAGGTATGGGTACTGGTTAGTCTAGGGATTAACAGCTTAAGGGCGTTGTTTTAGTTACAAAGAATATAAGGACATATGTACTGCGACAATAAGAGTGAAAGTTTAAACAGTGGTTAAATAAATATCAAAATACAATGCCATGTGCTAGGAGTTTTCCTTAATGTATGTTTTTTAAAATTTAATATGTTACATGTTGGTTTTAGATAAAAATTACAAAATTACATACAGGAATGAAAATGAATATAGAAATCTAAATACGGGAGTACAAATATATGTATATATTTTATAGCATGCATAAAGGTACAAGAGATAATTTCTGTTTATACATAAATGTGTATGATTTAAATTTGAGTGTGTGTGTGTGTGTGTGTGTGTGTATGTCCAAAATGGTCTACGTTGGTTAACGGTTGCTGATTCGGTGTTGGGCGGGGGGGGTCTCAGCGACCTGAGTAAGGATGTTACTTGACTTTCGCTGACGCTGGGTCTTCTCATGCCTCCAAGGGGTCGCGATGTTCTCGGTGGATTGGGGCGCGCTGTCTGGTCCCTGTTGGCTTGGGTATTCCTTCTCCTGCTGGAGGGGAGTATATGGTCCGATTCTTGTTGGACGTTCAAGGTCGGCTTCTGAATAGCGATGCTCACTGCTTCCGTTATTAAGAGGCGACCGTAGTTGTCTTCTCTGTGTACGACCTGGGTGCCTTCTATGAGCTCTTGTAGAGATGGCTTCCTGTCGTGAACATCTATGTAATGTTGATGGATGGCCCCTTGATTTCTATGAGCCAGCAGACGTCTCCGAAGGGTCGTTGTAGTGTGCCCGATGTAGTTTTGGCTGTGAGGTTTACACACCTCCTCTGGACAAGTAAATTTGTAAACTACATTCGTGCACATCTCCTTCGGTCCCCCCGGAGCGGTGCTGTTCTTCATTACTAGTAAGCCGAACGAGAATCGGAAAAAACTTCGTCGGTATGAAGATACCTGCAAGAAACTTATTGATGCCACTAAAGCAATTGCTTTTAACGAATATATATATATATATATATATATATATATATATATATATATTATAATCACGCGTGGAACAGAAATGTATTTCAGACTCCCATCGGGATCGAACCAAGGTCATTCAATTGACACCGCCCTTGCCTTTCGAATGAATGACTTGGGTTCGATCTTGGTGTGAGTCACACACACACACACACACACACACACACACACACACACACACATATATATATATATATATATATATATATATATATATATATAATATATATATATATATATATATATATATATATATGATTCTTATGCGTCTTTTCTTTATTTGAAAACTACGATTTCGCACCATTAATTCATGACGCAAGCTTTACCTAACGTAAGTCAGACCCAAAAACATGGCCCACAGTAAATAAAAAAGTGATATATTCAGCCTATAAAAACTCTACACAAACAGTTATTTCAAACCCGACTGTATGGCCCTTATGAAAAGGGCGAATGCAGTATAACGATAATAAGTCCATTTGAAAGAAAAAAAAAATGAAATGTCTGTCCTTTAAAAAAAAATGAATCACCTACGGTCTGCAGTATCACTTAAGTATCACTTGGATTGTAAGACGAATCATCATATCAAAAAAGGCGACCAACATTTACCTGGTACTGGGATTGCAGAGCATTGCTTCCTTTGTCTCTCGTTTCAGTCTCTGTCACACAACGGACTACTTGCGAATGCCAACACTTCTACTGTCATACGCGTCGAGGGCGACCTTACGCATAGCAAAACCACATCTCCAGTTTTCCGCAGAGATTTCTCTCTCTCTCTCTCTCTCTCTCTTCTCTCTCTCTCTCGTTTTATCGTCTCACTCGGCGGAGAAGTATCGACTCTCTTTTGTTATGGCAGTGGATCAGGATGATTTCCCCGTGTCACTAAAACACAAAGCACGATGAATCGGAATATTGTAGTGGACAAATAGAAGAAGAAGAAGTAGAAGACGCTGTTACTTCACCCGGAGGAACTTCTAAAGAACTGTGTTTTATCGAAGGGATTCGAGGACGAGTACGAGGTTCGATTCACAGCAACGAGGCCAACTGGCGTGCATATCCCAGAGCCAGACTCGAAATGGGGCCGCTCGACCGATCGACTACCACAGCGACGACGACGAGGAGGAGGAGGACGAGGAGAAACGGCAGCAGCAGCCGCGTCGGTGGAATAGAAGCAACTGAGAGAGAGAGAAAGAGAGAGAGAGGGCGAGAGAGAGAGAGCGAGATACTGGAGGGGCTTTGCACAAGTCACTATTTTGATCAATTATTGACTTTAAGCCTTCCAGGCCCTGAGGAGACCGCCACCACCAACACGACGGAGCTGACACTAGCTACTACTAGCTACTACTAGCTAGCTACTACTAGCTATCTAGCTAGCTAGCTACGGTCTGTAAAGCGCTGCTGCTGCTGCTGGGTTTGGTACGTTCTCCTACATCTACTTTTTATTCGCTAATTCTACTTTCATTCTACGGATTTTTCCTTCGATTCCTGAATGGGAATTCTCATACCTCCTTTTTATCTGCTTCTCATACGAGACCTTCACCTTACTACACCTACTTTTATCCACTTTTATTCTTCTTTTTCGTTTCATTTTCTCCTTCCACCACCGTACCCCTTTGATTCCTTCACGTGGAGAACTCTCATACCTCCTTTCAGATCTCTCTTCTCGTAGCGAACAGCTCTCCCTCCCTGGCTTTATCGATCGTGACATAATCACCACTACTGCATTAATGCAAAGGTAATCTGTAGCCATTTGGGCAAATCTGTATCACCGTCGTTGTGTGTCATTACCTGCGGGAAATTTCCTAACTAACGAAATGAACCGTAAATTTCGTGTCAAGGACTGGAATGGAATGATCCTACTGGATGAAGTGACGAAATACGTAATAGAGAATTGACAAAGAAGAGCCAGTCTATGATTCTGCGAATATTGTTTGAGAACTGATGACGTACCCTGGGAGTCAAGAATTGCCTCCCACACGCTTCTTTTGATCTAAGACCGTCGCATAGAAGGTATGGAAGATATAGAAAAGGTGTTTCTATTCTCGAATATAAATACAGAAGGGACTCTGTCATGACCTTGATGGCGACGGCTGAAGGCATGCGCTCGAATGCTCGCATTATGAAATATGATCATCATTATTAAGAGTACATCAGCTCCTCCATTCTAGAAGATAGCTTTAGAAATTCGGGCGGTATCTTTGATAAGCGTATATCCCAGAGAGCCTGAATCTGCAGTAGTTTCTACTCTGTGTATTTCACGTGGAAACAAAAACAAAAAGAAAAAAAAACTAATTTGGAAGAAGAGCTCTGATAAGGTTCACTAGGAGAGAGAGAGAGAGAGAGAGAGAGAGGGGGGGGGGGGTGCATTTTCTTAAAACTCCCGAGGATCATCTACGCCAAATGAATCAGGTCAAAAATAGAACTGTTTTCACGGCAAATCCAACCATCTCCTCCCCTACTCCATTCCCCCCTTCCCCAACTCCTTCCTTCAGTCTCCCCCCCCAACACAACCCCGCCCCGCCCTTCCCGGGCGAGATGGATTATCAAATTTTTAAGCTATTTATGAGCTTCCGTCTGCTTCAGTAATCTGTAGAAGTTGGACAAGAGCAGATGCGTCTCTTTCGTAATCATTTTTGTCGCCGTAATCTTTCTTATATTCGGTTACTTTTTACTATGTCTGTTCATTTATTTCCATTTCCTACTTTTTGTCAGTGGTTTTATTTGCCCTTTTTATGTATTAATTCATCTAATTTATACAAATTATACGTCAGCAATCAGACTTGTGTATCAAGACTGTAAAAACATAAATAGAGTCTTAGTAGGATTGCTATAGTAGATTCACATCAACCGTGCATTTGATGTCTAGGCCCGTCCCTTACGACGCTCCTGATTGGCTGTTGATAAGCCAATCACAAGGCTGGAAACTCTCATTCTCTCGAGAGAGCTCACATGGGTAGGTTCTATGTTCCACCTCCTGAGGGATCCGTCTTTCAGGAGAGGTGGAACATACATCCTGCCCATGTGAACTCTCTCGAGAGACTTTTCAGCCCTGTGATTGGCTTATCGACAGCCAATCAAGAGCGTCGTAAGGGACTGGCCTAAACATCAAATGCACGGTTGCTGTAAATTTACTATAACTCTGTTGGCTTTGTGTTTAAATATATATATGAAAAAAAAAAACACAAATAAATATATCTATTTTTCTGCTGATCGGCGGACGCCAGTGCGTCCTAGAAATAAACCACTCAATCAATCCCAAATATATTTCTGATGAACGGTTCCCGGGTAAAAATAAATACATCTCTCTCCTTTTTTTTATTTAATAAGCTCTGGCTTTACGTGGATCTATCAAGTTCCCATTACGGATCGTATCCCGGGGATTAAGAGTTAAATGGAAAAAAAAAATCTTTCCCTTTATCTTGCTCTGATATATATATGTGTAAGGATTGCAATTCTAATTTGGCAGGATTTTTCGTTTCTCTCTCCGCTAAAAGTAATTTCTGAAATATTTTCTTTCGGGCCAGAATACGCCGCCAAAGTGAATTACGTTTAGGCAGTTTTGTTATTTAAAGAATAACATACACGCACAAATAAATATATGTATATATGTATGTATGTGTATATATATATATATCTATCTATCTATCTATATATATATATATATATATATATATATATATATATATATATATGTAAGTATATATATGATGTATGTATATATATATATATATGTATGTATATAATATTTATTTATATAAATAAATATATATATATATATTTTTATATATATATATGTATATATATATATATATGCATATCATTATTTATATATTTATATATATATGTAAGAATATATTTACATATATCTGTGTGCGTGCAAATGCATTTCCTTCTCTATTTTATGTCTCTGCTCAAATAATTAAAATCAATTTCACAGCTAACGTTATATATTCTTATTCATTATAATGGATTAAAATCATTTCCAGAACATTCTATTTTATTCGCTCCATTTCTATATTCCTAATATTCGCCTTTTTTCTTTTCAACCGAATTCTGGGGAAGCCTCTTGATATGCAAGAACAATATCACAAATAAATAACAACAACAATAATAATAATAATAATAATAATAATAATAATAATAATAATAATAATAATAATAATAATAATATAATAATGAACCAAACAAAAACTTCTTTCAGTTTTCTTCTGAAGATTGAAAAACAAACCCACAAAATGTAACTACTTAGAAGTAAACACGTTATACACAGTGATTTTGTGGGTTTCTTTTTCAATAATAATAATAATAATAATAATAATAATAATATAATAATAATAATAATAATTGAGCTAAAGGTTTACAAAGTGTCATTCCCTTCAACCAAGTTTGTCTCAAAGAATCTTCTTCAAAATAATAATAATAATAATAATAATAATAATAATAATAATAATAATAATAATAATAATAATAATAATAATAATAATACACAAGCTACAAACACTGTCGACTAGAGAGCCGTGTGACCGTTTTCTCTTTTGTCCCGCTATTTTTGGCCCATAAAATTTGTGTGAAAATGTGCCAGCGCCATCTGTCGCGAGAGTTACACTCCAATATTGAAACGC
Organism: Macrobrachium nipponense; assembly: GCF_015104395.2. Lineage (NCBI taxonomy): Eukaryota > Metazoa > Arthropoda > Malacostraca > Decapoda > Palaemonidae > Macrobrachium > Macrobrachium nipponense. Next base: position 89,603,547 of record NC_061110.1, on the reverse strand, counting down.
GTTTCAGATTGTAGGTCTGTTCTTTCATCCTTTTATATAAATCTATTTTATCATATATATATATATATATATATATATATATATATATATACATATAGCCATATACATAGTATATATAAATATATACATACATACATATATATATATATATATATATATATATAATAAATCATATATATATATATATATAAATATACATATATACACACATATATAGCCATATACATAGTGTATATATATGCATATATATATAGATATACATAGTATATATACATACATATTATACACACATATAATCATACATCTGTCTGTCGTTTTCCCGTTTATGAAGAAGATCAGGATACTTGCTTAAAAAGTCAGGAAGGTTCTCACGTTTTTTTTTTTTATAATAGTAAAGATGTTGGTTTAAATCTGAGACCCTCGAGAGATAAATGTATTTAGCTATTTAGCTGTCGTGTGTATGAAAGGAATACTGGTTTATTTGCTCAGAATGCACTAAAACTGAATGAAAACATTCTGATGTTCATTATGTACTTTTATAAACGGTTTCAGAAAACAGGCAAATCTATATAAGAGTTTCGTCTTAAAAGCAACATACCAGCACATACCAGCAGGGTAGTTAGAAAACTGTTTCATTACTCATAGCAATAGGCTAGTAATGGTGGTATGGAGTTTAATAAGACATTCTTTGTAAATGGCTTTCGTAAAATAAGAAGAATGTGAATTCGAATGTCAACAACTACAAAATCTAAAGAGAAGGGGTTAAGAACATGAATCTGGCTTTTCATAATAACAGAAATCCTACCAAACAAGAATGGAAGAAGAAAAAGAGGAACTATCCAAAATGCTGCCATCACCTAAAAATCGCTGGCCTGACATATTACATATTCTGAAGTCAACGGAAAGATCGTATCTGGCTGTCAGGGAGACTGGCGTCAATTACGCTCTTGTACAGTAAGTTCCAGAAGTGAAGCGACAAATTTCAGAGAATTTCGTTCGAAATTCACTAACTGGCAACTACAACTCGTAGCTGAAAAACTTATTTTCTTTTTACAGGGAAAGCTCTATCACGCAAAATAAAGCTAACATATGATGCACAAATATCAAATCTATGATATTTATAACAATCATAAGAAAAAATTACGCTAATAGTAATTATTTTAAAGTATAGTAATTACTTCAAACCATAGACACGAAACAATTTGAAATTCCGGTTCAACACAGGATTACCAACATTACCAATGTATATTTCGAGCAATGTGGAAACAAATATTTAATATCATAGTGTATTATCAATTAGTTTAGCGAAGATGCATTAAACCATGTAAGTATCAATAGAATGTAAAGGGAAAATCTTTGCGACATTAAACATAATCAACCATGAATGCACCTAGATTCAATAGAGAAGTTGGGTGTGGTTGGTAGTTCTGTTTCTAGCTTCTAGGACCGAGCATAAAACACCATCTTCGAGAAAGGCTCTAACTGCTGCTGCTACCTTCAGTTGACTAGGCCTAGTTCCAGGCATTGCAAGGCTTACAATGCAGGGCCACTGTGTGTTATTTAGGCAAAGATAGAACCTTCAGGACCGACACCAGGACCTATCCTTGCACCTGGGAAACAGACTCGCTATATAAAAAAAATAAAAAAGACGGTCGCAAGCAACCAGAACACCCGTAAAATCACCACCTGGTTAAGTAGGGAGACGACAGACCACAACCACCCCTCCCCCCCTCTACCTCTACCTCTACCAACAATACTAACTCCACCTTTTTAACTTCAACCTTTTACATCAAATCTTCGAATCATATCCCAACCGTGAAATTTAAGACTGAATTTGCGTAAGTGGGCGTATCATAAAGGAGTGATATCACCCGAATTCATATTTCCACGGACAACCAGTAATTAGTTCGATCCAGTCAAGCATTATTGTATAACAGAAATTTACGAGTTTTTTGGGTATAGATATATATTATATATATTATATATATATATATATATATATATATATATATAAAGAAGCACCCGAGCATGACCAATAGGCCTAGTGCTCGATTCTTACAACAGACCTCTGGTTATTCCTGACTAGATAAAAGGGTTCCCTGAGAGAGAGAGATGAGAGAGAGGAGAGAGAGAAGAGAGGAGAGGAGAGAGAGGAGAGAGAAGAGAGGAGAGATAACAGAGAGATACTCGAATTAAATAAGGCTAGCCAAGCATACTTTCACACTCCGGATCGTATGGACAAGAATAGTCTCTCTTATGCACTGAAAAAAAAGTGTGAAAACCTACGAAAATACTAGTTTGGTGCGACCCTAAAACGCAATTCCACATGCAAAAATTTGCACAATTGAGAAATTTGATGACATTATTAACTAACAAGCTGGAAAATATATTTCCTTGATTCTTGAAATAGGCCATACCATGTAACCAATGCTAAACGCGCATATAAATTGGATTTAGTTTTTTTTTTTTACACCAACTTGTGTCTTATTTGTATTTCAATTAATCAGATGCTAAACTTTTCTTTGCTTTATCAAAAGAAATCATAATAACTTTCGATATACCGCTATAAAAGTAGAAAGTTAATTTACAAATATTAGGCCAACGCTTATGCACACGGTTCTTGCTGCCACTCTATGGTGAACACTTGATATCACACTCTGAGAACCGCAGATGTTTCCTTGGGGAAATTCTTTTTTTTTTTCTTTTCTTTCAATAAACAATTATTGGACTAACATTGATCATTCACTGGGAAATAGTTTCTGCGCTTATACACTTAATCACTGATATGTATTATCAAATAAATAGGATGACAATAATTGGAATAAGATATACTAACTGGCAATCCCACGAGTTTCTAAAGAAGTACTTACAACCAATTCTGAGATTTGTCGCTTCACTTCTGGAACTTACTGTCATCATTAATATCAGGTAGGTTCATTCACCTCTGCATGTTCTGATGTCACAAAGATGCATACACACACTCCTGAGGAATTATTTATCCTTTTGTTAACCTCTGGTTTGTATTTGTATGTGTATATGTGTACAACACACACACACTCATACACACACGCACATATATATATATATATATATATATATATATATATATATATATATATGAATAACTTTATCACGAAATGTATAAAACGTGATACTATGGATAAATAAAGGTAATGCCTCGTGTTTTCATTTTCCTCCGTGGCATGACCTTTATATATATATATATATATATATATATATATATATATATATATATATATATCTATATATATGTGTGTGTGTAATAGATATATATATATATATATATATATATATATATATATATATATATATGTCACTAAACCACAACACGCGAAGAGAATGGAGAAATTAATATATACATTTTGAGGCCAATGTATTTCTTCTACTGTTGTATACTTGAAGTTATAATAGTATTTGCCTCTTCGTGCAAGCAAGATCAGAGCATCCACAAAACGGAAGAGAGAGAGAGAGAGAGAGAGAGAGAGAGAGAGAGAGAGAGAGAGAGAGAGAGAAACCGATTGCCAATTTCTGAGTAGTACCTCTGGCTGATCGTGCCCGAAGAAACTGCTTTCTACGTCAGGGAACCGAAATGGGCTAAAAATAACCTCAATCTTGCCTGGCATTGTTTTTTTTTTTTTTTTTTTTTTTTTTTTTTGTGCAAAGGTCCGACGTGACGGGCAACTAAATGTCTTATACACCGAAGGGCTGAAGAAGGATAAGAGGCTGTGCGTATGTGTGTGTGTATGTGTGTAGGGAGAGAGGCCTAACCCTAAAGGAAGCAATATTCCGCCTCTTCAATGGGACATAAAATAAGCATTTCGGCGGCGCGATAGAAACAGTCCCTACAAAGGGCATTTAGGAGATTGCCTTCATGTGGGCGACTTAGCGCGTCGGGCGTGACAAAGCGGGAATATCTCACGCTTTCCTATGGTACAATACGTACTCATTCATGCCTATTCTCTGTTTTTTTTCATCTGTCCATCCGCCTGTGGTGTTTTTGTATGGTAACACTGCGTCCCGGGCTTTAGATAGTTACATTCAGCTTACATTCAACGATTATAATAATATCCTATTTCGAATATTAAAGGTGTAATTCGCATACAGTAAATTATTAAAACACTTTTCAGTTGCAAATGTACACCCAGATATCCTTTTATTTACCTAAAACTTACAAATAGCGTAACTATCTAAAGCCCGGGACGCAGTGTTACCATACAAAAACACCACAGGCAGATGGACAGATGAAAAAAAAAACAGAGTATAGAATGTCGCCTCGAATCGGCTTCTTGAAAGAAAGCGAAAATAGTTCTAGGTAGATCTGTCCTGTCGTTCAATAAATGATCATTTTACAGAGACATATCCACGTGAATCTTACGACAGGATTTTTCCAGACCGTAAGTGAGAATAAGTTATCAGTCACTACAACATCTAGATTTGCTGTTTTGTTTTGGTTTCCCGGACTGGGAAGAGAAAATCCTAACGCTGTTCAGTGGAAATGTAGGTTGCTTCTTCACAAACACTGCAGGGAATACAACACACAGCTTAAGAAATCGACCACAAAATTATGGAGAAATGGAAAAAAATGGAAATGTTGGTTTTTTGACAAACGCGAGAAGGTCATGTGGCGTGGGAGAAGTGCACACAAAACTTATTTTAATATCAATTCAAGAACAAAGCGTCATCTTGAAGTTTCACGCTCTCTAACAGTACATTTATGACGCCGGAAAATTTATACTCATTCATTCATACGTTTCACCGATACCTCACACAGTCCATCTTAGCCGTTGGAAAGGCTACGAAAAATGGAAACGCCTGTCATTCTTGTCTGTCAATAAATCTGACCCGCAAAATGATTCTAATTTCCCACCAGAGCTACCAAACCGGACGAATCCGGCAGTCGCAGGCCGCAATAAATTAGACAACTGATTAATTCTCTCTAGGTCGACTTCACCTGCACATTTCAATACCAGATTTTTGTCGGAGGCCGAGATCTGAGCTTTCGCTGGGATGAGAATAGTGAAATCCCACCTCGCTGACAGCGGTTCAGGTGAGGATCGCCACTCATTAGAGGCTCAATACAGGTAATGCTTAAACATGATAAAATATATTTAAAGGCTATTTTCTACTTTTGTGTTTGGAGACTGGTTTATAGTTGACTCTATATGCAGCAATGTGAAAAGAGAGGCAATGCCCAGAAAAAGAAGAGATACGTAATTAAATGTCGATCACATTTACCGTAGACACAATGTACATCAAGCATCTATTTTACAAATAAGTTGGAAAGCAGTCAAGGAAGGGACTAGTGCTCGACTCCACCGGCAACATGCAATCTTTTGAAAGCCGTCTTCAGTAATGAAGGAAGTTCAAGAAAACGAGCTGGTGCAATCCAAACCAACCTGTTCCAGCGCAGGCTCCATCACATGAATGGCTAAGGAAATAAGAAAGCTAATGTCGGCCATTGGAATCTATCCAGCCAACCAGGGCGTTTCAGGAGAGGAACACCAGTTGGAGGAAGGAACAATAAAATCAAACGACCCGGAGATCAGCATTTTCATTCACTGGTTTGCCTTAGAAGGAAGTCCACTGCGTATACGAAGATTGAGGTAATTATAGTTACTATTACTGCGCAGCACTGTGGATTTGAGCAACAGGGGGAAAACACACGAACTCTGAATGAACTCTGAATGAATGAATGAATGGATGTCATTTCTTTGTGTTATTGCAATGAAAAACATTCAAAGAACAATCATTAGGCATATTACAACAAGGACAAAGCTCAACAACCCTATATAATTTGAAATTCATCTTGAAAGGCCTAATATTCATACTGAAAGATAGATACAGGTTAGAAATGAAAAATACGAAAATTCTAAAGTTGGAGACGAACAGCGAGACGGAACAAAAATAATCCTTTTTTATATATCTCTCAAAGAAATTCAATCGCTGAGATACGAATATATCTCTGCTACATTGAAGGGGAATAAAATCCTTCCGACTCTCCTAGAAGAGAGAAAGGCACACTTCCCGACACAGAGAAACTGAAGGACTCTCAAGCCGCGGAATATGAGGAATTCAAACGCTGGAGTGATAGAAAAGGTGAGGCTGAAGTAACTGAGTTAGGACGACTTCTTGATTTATGTGCCTATGGGAGAGAAGGTGGCAGGCAATAAGTCAGCCACCGAGAGCAACGCTTGTGGTTTTATTTGGAGAGAGAGAGAGAGAGAGAGAGAGAGAGAGAGGAGAGAGAGAGATCGTCCTTCTTCTTGCACTTACTTCACCTCAGAAAGAGAAAGAAACTTCTTCTTGCACTTACTTTATCTCCGACGAGGAGACGAGAGAGAGAGAGAGAGAGAGAGAGAGAGAGAGAGAGAGAGAGAGTTACCACCCTTCCTTTTGCACTTACTTCGCCTCAGAGAGAGAGAGAGAGAGAGAGAGAGAGAGAGAGAATTACCACCCTTCCTCTTGCACTTACTTCACCTCAGAGAGAGAGAGAGAGAGAGAGAGAGAGAGAGAGAGAGAGAGAGAGAGAGAGAGAATTGATACCCTTGCTCTTGTGCTTTCTTCAACTTTTTTTACCAGCGCCACAGAAGTAACGGGGCCATCGTGGTACAAGTAGTACAAACGTCATCGTACTTTTATATTCCGCTATTTCTATTTTCATTAATTTCGTGTTTGTTCAGCTATAAGAAACGTTTCTTGCCTAAATACGGACTAACTTTGTACCAGCTACATAAGTGATTTATTTAGAGTAAGGCGGAATGACCAGATTCCTCAGTAAAAAAAAAATCATAATCAATTCATCAAGATGACTAGAATCACGTCACAGTACTACCATTGATTACTTTCGTCAATAATTGAGCCATTAGTGACTGACACTGAAGGTCATCTGTGTCTGCCTAACGATTGTTTTTGTTTTAGTGATTGAAGATTTATATCCCTATGACGTTAATGGTATCAGAATAGCAGAAATACAAGATTCTATCTTTGTTTCACAATGACCTTAATTGACAAATGTAAATGAATTCAGGAAGAATTCACAAATGGTTTGATAAGAGTCTGCGGAGCCTTTTCAAGGAACATCATTATTTTTTGTATTGATAATATATTATTGATTGATGCTAAATAATAACTTTTCATGTAGATACATATCTACACACATTATACATACATACATATATATATATTATATAATATATAACACTCACACGAAAGTCATTTATCAAGTTACAGTATGTATGTATGTATGTATATATATATATATATATATATATATATATATATATATATATATATATATATAATTTACCTAAATATAACATTTCCCTCAACAAGGGTGGCTACGGGAAAAAAATCATGATAACAATCGCTAACACATTCATTTGCACGCCCAGAGGCTAAATCGTGGGTGAACACCCTTTGCTGCTTACTAAATCTTACGACTGGTAACAAGAGAGCATAAATCATTCCCAACATGGTCTGGAAATGGTCTGGAAATGGACGTGGGGTATTAAATGATTATAAGAAGATTTATACGCAATTTTTTGTGTGGGTGCTAGCCTTACATGCTGTAATTTGCTTTCGCCCTTTAAGGCAAAATAAGCAATAATGGATTACGTAGTTACGCCATTGAAGATTATACGCAACGATGACATATGATTCCCTTGGAATAATGTATTGTAACTAATGCCTAACTGACGGTTCAATTTTTAGAAGGCTGGAAAGCTGTGTGGTTTTCTCTGGATACGGACAGAATGAAGGGCATTATATAGTAATGCTTTTTTTTTTAGAAGAATGAATGAATATACGATCAAGAATGACTGTGGAAAGTTGTCGTACTGATTAGGCTGAGAAAGAGTGAAAGATGAGAGTGCATATCAAAGTGGCAGAATGCATTACTGTCTTTCAATATATCATATCATTCTATCCGAACTGCATCTGGAAAAGGAAATGAGCCAACATGAAAATGTCATTACATCCCCATAAATTCGCTCCCCCCCAAAAAAAAAAAATTTAATTAAAATCACTTTTACGGAATGAATGTATATACACCGCTGTCAACAGCTACGATGGGGGTTTGGTTTGGGGAAATATTCGAATTAATGGCACCCGCCCGCCCACTTCCCCCCCCCCCCCCCCCCCCCTTCTTCCCCCCCCCCCCCCTCCCCCTACCCACACCCTCCCAAAAAAAGTAATGTGAATAAAGATTTCATGTCCAATGATGTGACACAGCGTTGGGGTGTAATGAATATCCGATATCACTCGAGAGAATGAAGGGGCTGCACCCTTGTGACCGAGTATTACATACGATAAAAAAAATAAAGAACAGACATTTAAATCAGGCAACCAACAGGGGACGGGTGAAATAATGCCCCTGGTATCCCCAGTCCCGGGTACCCCGTACCCCTCGTTCGTATTCAGACTGGGGGATACCTAGTAGGAATGAGAATCGTGTAGTTATGCCGAGAGATCTCCCATGTTTCTTTGTAGTAACGTTGTCATCGAAACTGAATGTGCTTTTTCGTGGTAAATGCCTTTCGATATGGTTACATTTCAAGAGGTTTACCTCGGTAGCTTACTGGTTTCCTTATAAAATTTATTACTGAGCCAAAGAGTAAGGAAATTAGCATTAAAATAATTTAGGATAGATATATTTTTCCCCTTTTATGCAAACTGAATAACCACTGGTTCCATGCAACGTAAAAGCACCATACAAACAAACCCTTTTATGCAAAATGGAAAGTCAGTCATAACTTTTGATTTATAATCAATCAATGTCAATACATCATGTTTTGAAAAGATGTCTCGTAATATTTCATTTAACCCTGATCTTATTTCATTTTGAGCATTCCACTTCTATTTCCATCTCACGACCTAACATTTCCTTTCATTTATCGCGATCCCTAAGCTGCTAGGTTAAGTTTATCATACAGTGAGTAATCAGGAATTCATTGCAAGTGCGGTATCGCGAAATATAACCAAATGCAAATTGGGCATTTCTGGTTGCACCGTAGACCTGTTTGATGGTGGTATACAAGTGCAGAATACGTGAATCTTCCTTTCAATATTGGTGGAGAAAGAAGCCACAATTTGCTTGACTCACTATGTGAGGGTTCATCACGCTTTCAGGGTTGGATGAAACTTTTCAAAATCACCTTAGCCCAACTTTCTTCAATAAATTTATCGTATTTCCAGTTATCAAGTGTGCCATATGATCTAAAAAAAAAAAAAAAAAAAAAAATAAAAAAAAAAAAAAAAAAAAAAAAAAAAAAAAAAAAAAAAAAAAAAAAAAAAAAAAAAAAAGAACGAAAGAAAAAAAAGACTATTCAATAAAAGTGTTGAAACAGACCTTACATTTTTAGGAAGATCGTTCAATTTTCAACTAATGAAATTCATTATAATCACTCGTTTTAAAAGTAAAACCCTCCGCTAAAAATGCAGGTAAATAGTAGCATAATAATAATAATAATAATAATAATAATAATAATAATAATAATAATAATAATAATAATAATAATAAAGGGGATATTTTGGGTGGAAATTATAGCACGAAATTAACCTAATGTTTCTGAACAAATTGTCACAAATAGAAACGTAATCAACTGACACATACTGTACTCCTTTCACTCCTTTTTTTTGCCCTGAAATATAACTGACACATAAAAGTTCTCTTATTATCCCTTCTATTTTGCTCTGAAATTTAACTGACCCTCATTTTGGTTCCTTCACTCCTTGCTTTTTCCCTGAAACCTGATTGACACATCATAGTTCTCTCATTCCTTCTTTTTCCTCTGAAACTTAACCCTGGAACTTGAAGATTCACATTCCCTCAGCCATCCATCCTTGGCTGCCACTCATAGAAGGACAGCAGCAGCAGCTGCTCTACTACTGTTGGTGGACAATAAGGCTCATCGATCCATAGTGAGAACACGGCACTTGCACCCTTCTTGAAGACTGGCCTTTTTTTTTTCTGGGGGCCATTCAGACTTGTGATTGATTATGCGTTTGTCCATATCTATGACTTCTTCTTCTTCTCCTTCCCTCGCGGCTCACATAATTCAAAGATTTCCTTCAATCACGATAAATGTCCTCCTCTCTCTCTCTCTCTCTCTCTCTCTCTCTTTCCACCCTGATTGGTCGTGAATCTTAGTTCCAAGAAATACTGCACTCGGCATTCTATTTCAGCATCGACTTTATTTAATCGTAATAAAGTTCCTACTTTCCCACTACGTTCCGAATCTTACGTTCTCATCGTTATTCCGACATTTGCCTCCTATGTCGTTCTTACGTTCCCTCCATGTTCCAAGTCTTACGTATTTATCATTATTTTAGCATCGAATCGATCTGATCATGACGTTCTTACGTTCCCACCACGAACGTTCCGGGTCTTACGTTCTCCTGAGTATTTTAGGCTCGCCTCTTAACGTTCCCACTACGTAAGTTCAAAATCTTACGTTCTCCTTATCTTTTCAGCATTTGCCTCTTATTTAATCGTGACGTTCTTACGATCACACTTCGCACGTTCCAAGTCTTACGTTCTGATGATCATTATCATCATCGTCATCATCTTTTTATCCTCGTTTGCTCATTGAGAGAGAGAGAGAGAGAGAGAGAGAGAGAGAGAGAGAGAGAGAGAGATTTTGTTCTTGAATTGAATACAGAATTTAGGCCAAAGACCAAGCACTGGGAGCCACGAGGTCATCCAGCACTGAAACGGAAATTGACAGTAAAAGGTTTGAAAGGTGTAACAAGAGGACAACCTCGCAGTTGCTATGAATCAACTGTTAGGAGAGGGTGGAAAGTAAGATGGAAGAGAGAGAATACGAACGGAGGTACAGCAAAAGGAACGAAAGGATGTGTTTGCTCTTGCCCTCAGTAACAAGAGAATTATGGTGATCAATTATATATCAACACTTGACATGTCCATTCTAAAACACTACATTAATCCATTCTGTAAATATACACTAATTATTTTATGCAATTCCAAATGCCTGTGTTCTAAATAATATTGTTTTTCCATTTCAAACACTAAATATTTCATGCAATTCCAAATTCTTTACCTAGAACATGACGCTTTTATTCTATACATTCCTTTCTCCCATTCCAGGCACAGCTTTTCTCTGTCCGCAAAATATCCTTCATCCATTCCAATTCCATCTTCCTATTCTCCATTCTCGGCCTTTTTTTTTAAATTCCCATTTTACTGCTATATACTGTCTTCATCGATCATTAATGATTTTAAGTGTTTATATTTTTTTTTATTTCCAATGCATTTCTTTCATGTCTTTTCCCTTCTTCTATTCACATCACCTCTGGCCATTGCAAATTGTATCTCTTGCCTTTCCGAATAGTATACCTGTGGGATTTAAAGATAATACAGGAATGCACTTTTTATGACATTCTGAATAGCCATCGAGGTCCGTTTCAACATGCTGAGACGCATCTAAAGACGACTCTTTCTCTCTCTCTCTCTCTCTCTCTCTCTCTCTCTCTCTCTCTCTCTCTCTCTCTCAACCATTTTACATATTAACTCATAAAATTTTTCCTTATCTTCCTTCTAAAACTATGCCAAGCTACAGACGTGATACAGACCAATGATTCCTGTTCTGCATAATGGAATAATACTAGACAGCTAATATTTTGGGAGATTGTCTCTCTTTAAACATTGCATTCATTTTAACTGTAAATATGAACAAATGTACATCTACACTATGAAGTATTATATACATATATATGCATATATATATATATATATATATATATATATATATATATATTATATTATATATATATGTATATATATATATATATATATATATATATATAATATGTTCAATTATTAGAGTAGACACACACATAATAATTATATGAAGACTTCTACGAAATATTTTCTTAACAAATGTTAACTGAGATGACATAGCCAAGACAAAATTCTTGACAATCTTTCGGCACCCCTAGGCACTCCAGGGTGCCACGGCACCCAGTTTGAGAAAAACTGATCTACAGCCTTAGGACATGGGCATTACACCCCTAATTAATTATATAAAAAAAAAGCGAAATGATAAAAATACATCATAATCCAGTTTCCATTTGCGTTCGCGAAAGAAACCGTCTTAATGTATGGATTTTTACAGCCATGTTTTAATACCATCAATATTCTTGTGGGCATATTCCAGAACTGTAACTGAGTACCAAGACCTTCAGTGGAAAAAGCGGGACGCCATATCTTAAAAACTAACCATAGAATCTTCTTCAGAAAGTATCTCATTATCTTTCCCACACCCATATGACGCCAATAATGTTTTTTTGAACTAACCTAACCTAACCTAACCTAACCTATCCTAGGGGCATGGCTAAAAAAACCTGGACAAGCTGTAGAAACAGGAAGGCGCTACCAAGTAACTTACTGCCCCGAATACATTGACTTTCGGATACACAGCGGAATATAAGGGTAACTCGGCGGTAACTCAACCGAAGTTCTGCCCGCCGAGTAGTTATAGTTGTAGTTGTTCGAGGCTGATTAATCTACTGTATTGTGTCTTTCCGGGGATGGTGCGGCTTCCCGGGTTTACGCTATGACTCTTATATATATATATATATATATATATATATATATATATATATATATATATATATATATATATATATATATTCATAGTGTACGTGTGTGTATATATATATATATATATATATATATATATATATATATATATGAGAGAGAGAGAGAGAGATAGAGTAGCATTAACTTCGGCAAACGTCGTGTACAGATATATCCTGACGAGAGCATTTCACCCATGTCAAACTTTGGTGACCTTGGCCTTCGATATGACCCTGAACGCCCTTCCTTTATTTGAACTTTTAGCGCCTTTTTTATATTTTTTATTCGTTCAATTTTTTTTTTTTTTTTTTTGTTTTACCAACCGTAAACTTTTTCTACACTTGGCCTCCCACATACTGGTACATCGTTGTGACAATATTTCAGCCATGCCAAACTTTTATGACCTTTGCCCTTTGTATGACATTGACATTAAATTGAATGTCCCCTTTTTCTTATTATTCGTTTCCTTCAGAATCCAGCAGTCTGAATTTTTTTTTAAAACCTGTCAATCAGGAGTAATGAGGAATGAAAGCAATGTCAGGTAACGACAACAGCGGCAACAAAATAAAACATATTTTTACAAAAGGAAAATGAACTCTCTTGAATCACGGACACAAGACTTTGGGTGCAATTTAGGACGAACGTGTTTGTTTGTATGGTATTTTTACGTCGCATGGAACCAGTGGTTATTCAGCAACGGGACCCACGGCTTTACGTGACTCCGGAACCAGTCGAGAGTGAACTTCTATCACCAGAAATACACAAATCTCTAACCCCTCAGTGGAATGCCCGAGAATCGAACTCGAGGACACCGAGGTGGTACGCCAACACCATACCGACCACGCCACTGAGGCGCTTGGACGAACGTGTCGTCACAACTGTGACGTCAATCTCAGCAATTACGAGCGAATAATAATCAAAAGTATGAGAATGAAAAAAATATATATGTCTGACTCTAATTAACTCAAAAGGACCGGCAGCGCTTATGAGTCACATAAAGCTGCATGTGATTCTAAACGTATCTGACAGAGTTTTCATCAATTCGAAGCTTCCACGAGAAAGTGAGAGAAAAATCATTCGATCTTTCAGTCCATAATCTCGTTAAGCTTAAACTTTTTGATATAGAATATAAAGCTGACACTGCTGTTTCCATGTGTTTACCGAACGCCAAAACCTGGCATAACCGTTGCTAAGCTAACGAAAGTCCAAAGGATATTAATTCCGTGACGTCACAGAGAGAGAGAGAGAGAGAGAGAGAGAGAGAGAGAGAGAGAGAGAGAGAATCTTTTTTTTGTTACCAGGATAACAAAAGTCAAAAGGCAATGAAATCCGTGACGTCAGAGAGAGAGAGAGAGAGAGAGAGAATCCTACTTTGTTGCTAACCTGTCAAAAGGAAAAAGAATACGACGTCAGAGAGATGAGAGAGAGAGAGAGAGAGAGAGAGAGAGAGAGAGAGAGAGAGAGAGAGAGAGAATCCTACTTTGTTGCTAACCTGTCAAAAGGAAAAAGAAATACGTCATGTCAGAGAGAGAGAGAGAGAGAGAGAGAGAGAGAGAGAGAGAGATCCTATTTGTTGCTAACCTGTCAAAAGGAAAAAGAATACGTCACGTCAGAGAGAGAGAGAGAGAGAGAGAGAGAGAGAGAATCCTACTTTGTTGCTAACCTGTCAAAAGGAAAAAGAATACGTCACGTCAGAGAGAGAGAGAGAGAGAGAGAGAGAGAGAGAGAGAGAATCCGATCTACTTTGTTGCTACCTTACAGACCTTACAGACCCTTACATCTTGTTACGGGTTGCCCCAGGTCCTCAGTGTGAGGCACCTCTAATGTCTACCGAGAGTTGCTAGTACATCTTCCGGTATATTTTGCATCTTCCAATCTTGGATGGTCTGGGATGCAGTTTAGATATTTTGTCGAGCTTATCTTAACACATCTACGCTCACTCCTGATATATTCCTCAGATGTCTTGGCAACGCATTGATAGACGCTGCATATCGATGCTGGTGCGTAGTGGATTAATGTCCTGTGTGCTTTCCTTATTTTTTCCTCGGTATATTTTTGGGCACTATTAATCTACCTCTGCTTGCTCTTTCTGATATTTTAGTTCCATGATATTTTCTGCTATTCCTGCTATCTGTTTCCATGCCTGAATTATCATGTAGCGTTCTCTTCTCCTTTCCAGACTATATAATTTTAAGGAAATTGTAGTCTTTCCCAGTAGTCTAGGTCCTTAAACTTCTTCTATTCTAGCTGTAAAGGACCTTTGTACTCTCTATTTGTGTAATATCCTTTTGATAGTGTACCATATCATATTGCAATAGTTCAAGTGGACTACGAACATATGTTTTATAAAGCATAATCATGTGTTCAGCTTTTTCTTGTTTGAAGTGCCGTAACAACATTCCCATTTTTGCATTTTACATTTTGCCACAGAGTTTGCTATTTGATCATTGCATAACATGTTCCTATTCATCATCACACCAAGGTCTTTAACTGCTTCCTTATTTGTGATGGTCTCATTATTAGGTCCCTTATATGCATATAGCTTTCTTTCTCTGTCTCCATAATTTATTGATTCAAATTTATCAGAGTTAAATACCATCCTATTTACCTCTGCCCAATCATATACTTTGTTAAGGTCTCTTTGTAGAGCGTTCCTATCTTCATCACAAGTAATTTCTCTACTTATTCTTGTGTCATCTGCGAAACTACTCACTACCGAATCCTTAACATTATTGTCTATGTCTTCAATCATAATAACAAACAGTATTGCAGCTAACACCGTACCTTGCGGCACACCGGATATTACCTTGGCTTCATCCGATTTCTCGTCGTTTGCAATAACTATCTCTGTTGTGTAAAAATTCTTTTAACCATCTTCCTACTTTATCCATGATTGTTGTGTTTTCTAATTTTCTTTCGCTAATCTATTATGGTCTACTTTATCAAAAGCTTTTGCAAAGTCTAAATAAACCACATCTGTTTCATTCCGCTTTTCATATTTTTGAATATGTTTTCACGGTGGACTAACAGTTGGGTTTGTGTACTTTTTCCGGGTACGAACCATGTTTGTCCTTTATTAAACAAATTATTTTTTTTATAAATGTTTCATAATATTTTTCTTCATTACCCTTTCATACATTTCATTATATGTATGTTAGACTCACAGGCCTATAATTACTTGCCTCTAGTCTTGATCCACTTTTGAAAGTAGGGGTAATATACGCTAATTTGTGCTCATCATATATTTCTTGCCTGTTATCTACACTTTGTCTTAATAATATTGCAAGTGGCTTTGCGATAGAATGAACTACTTTCTTTAACAAATAGCAGGAATTCCATCAGGCCCTGCAGCAGCTCCATTTTTAATTTCATTAATAGCCTGCACAATATCAGCTTCATTAATATCTATGTCAGCTAAATATTCACTATTTTCATCCCTTACTTCTATATCATTATCTTCATTATCTATTCTAGGGGTGAATTCTCTCTTATATCGTTCTGCCAGTATGTTGCAAATTTCCTTTTTTTTCTTTTTTTTTTCATTCGTTAATCTCCCTTCAATTCTCAGAGGGCCTATTTCTATTCTTCTTTTATTCATCTTCTTCGCATATGAGTATAATAGTTTGGGGTTTTGCTAACCTGTCAAAAGGAAAAAGAATACGTCACGTCAGAGAGAGAGAGAGAGAGAGAGAGAGAGAGAGAGAGAGAGAGAGAGAGAATCCTATGTTGTTTCATTTTCAACCAGTGTCTACACGAACCGACCAGGAGCCTGAGCGCTGTTGACTAACGGAGGACCACGGAATTCCAGAGGGAGCATTTGACAACGCCGCACACACTGAGGCATTTGATGTAATTCAGTGGCAGGGCGATCAACATTCCCTCAGAAATGAAGCGACACGCTCTCTTATCAATATTGGATGACCGAGATATCCCTGGGTTGGGGGAGATGATCACTTCACACGCGGAATCATGTTTGCGTGTGATGCTCGCGGTCTTTCGCGACATCAATCGCTCAAGTCACAACAAAGAGTCGTTTAGCGCAATTTGTTTCCTTTTCAATGAATTCGGGGATTAAGAGGATAGATCATGCTAAATGTTCAAGTCGAATGGGCAATGAATGTGAGTAAGCTTGTCTGACACCTCGCGAGCTGGAGTATTATTTACAATTTTACAGATACCCTAAATACTTCAGAAATTAGTCAATACCAAAACGTACAGAACTCAGAGTCGAATTGACAATTTTACAGATACTCTAAATACTTAAGAAATTAGTCAATACTAAAACGTACAGAACTCAAGAGTCGACTTCAACATAGCCGAAGAAATGTATAAAATCTCCAATTCTGTTTAAAAATGAAAGATAAAACACGAAAATTCGAAAAATAATGTTGGACGATGTTTTTAGCAACGACTTTGACAGATGATTGACAACTCAGGAAGCTTTCGTGGATATCATGGAAAAGTCTTAATTCTTTGACAGTAAATACGAACTATAAGGTGATCAATTCTATTTGGGCTGTTTAGATAAATCGTGTTTTGGTCTTTTCAAATATTTTCCACGCAAAACGAATAATTTTTTTGAAAGTGCGTCATTACTGAGAGTAAATGTTTTTATGTTTACATTTTTAAGGGCTTTTTGCCTTTCACAAAGCAGCTGAAGATTCAGTCCGAAAAGGAAGCGAAAGTGGTGCTTGGAAAATCTGAATCTTAAGTAACACGTTCCCCTATGACAGTAGCGATACTCGTGACGCGAAAAAAACACAAAGTTTTAGGATATTAATATGGGTTCCTTTCCTCAAAAAGATACTTTAGCTTGCCAAATTTAGGTCTATCTATTATTTGCATTATCAGTATCATAACAAATGGAAAAGATATTATAATTTCCCATAGAACAAGATTTTGTCTTGCCCAATTTAGATCATGCAACTATTTATAGTATTAATACCATAACAAAAAAGTTTCATTCCCCAAAAACGACTTAGCCTTCTCCACTTTAAACTTGTAACTATTTACATTATTATTATCATAACAATAAATCAATAAAAAAAGCCTTTCCTCCCGCCCCCCCCAAAAAAAAACTTTCCTTTGCCCAGTTTAGGTCTTACAATTATTTGCAGTATTAATGCCATAAAAAAAAAAAAAAAAAAAAAACAAAAAAAAAAAAAAAAAAAAAAAAAAGACACAATTTCATTACCCACAGGGACTTAAACTTGCCAAATTTAGACTTGCAACTATTTACATTATCAGTACCACAATAAATAAATAAAAAAGTTTTTCCCCCCTCCCCACCCCTAAAAGAAAAAATGACTTAGCCATGCCCGTTTTATATACTTCCAACCTTTTGTATCACTAATTCGAACAGTTGCTGTGGGAAAAAGTTATATCCTTTCCCGAAGCGTAAGTGCATTCCTTGCGTAAGTCTTTCTTCCTTGAGTAAGTCTTTATTCCTTGACAAGGAAGTCTTTCTTCCTAGCGTAAGTTTTTCTTCCTTGCGAAGTCATTCTTCCTTGCGTAAGTCTTTCTTCCTTGCGTAAGTGTGAATGTCTCTCTTCGTCCCTTGCGAACCGCCTGCTCTTAAATTGAACGCCCGTGAGAAAAAGGAAAGTTGCGTCATTTCGCTCCCCATAAATTCGATAAGACCGTATGGAAAACTATGTCGAGCGGGAAGTAATCTCGCTTTAATAGTATTTCTTTAAAACTAACATACATAAAACTTGATAAGAAAACTTCGTCTCTGTATGGTGCAGAAGACTGTGTTAGTTTGTCCCTGACATACATTCTAGATTATTGTCTTGCTGATGATGTTGATAATGTGTAAGAACCAAAAGTTATTGCACTCGTGTAATATATATATATATATATATATATATATATATATATATATATATATATATATTATATATATATATATATATATATATCGCTGGCTGTGACCATGTCTTGGTAATAAGACGGAAGTGCTTAGCATCCCTATTGTTTCACTTTTCCTTCGTTCGTATGATCATCACGTTTTTATCTTCTCGTGATTACATATATATGCATTCCTTCATTTATGCTCTCTTTCTTCCCTTTCCTCCCTCCTTTCCTCAATATTCTAAACAGGCCGTTTATAATCACAGTAAACCGATGCCAAAAAGGTCGAAAGGTATGCCCTCACACCTGCATCATTTTAGAGCATGCGTTTGTGATGTAGATCGTGTTTAGGTCAACTGTCTCGTTACCTGGTTTTCTCTCTTGTACCTCAAAGGTCAATGAAAGTGATGCAATGACCATAAAAGTACTTTCTTTTACTTTCTAATGAACGCCATATTCTGTGGAAGCTTTAATTTCAATTCAAGCTCGTTCCATATGAATAAGTTTCATCTTATAAGTAATAATAATAATAATAATAAAATAATAATAATAATAATAATAATAATAATAATAATAAATCAACTTGATTTCAGGTGCACACTGTTTCATTAACAGCGGTTGCTCTTAATACTTCTCTATTATTTCTCCTTTATTTTTTTTATTCGTTCCCTTTACGTGGCGTATTAACGCTTGAAAATTTTCCTTTTGCTTAAATGTGTTTATTATCTGTTAATCAAGGCCAAAGACCTTTTCCAAGCCGCAAAAAAAATGAGACAAGAACCACTTTATTTGCTTCACTTATTGCAGGTGAGGGAAATTGCCAAAATCTATAGAATTTATATTTTAATGATAACTAGTCTGTTCCCAAATAATTTTGATATAATTACCAGAATTTGTAATCTAGTAATCATTAATGTTGTGCTTCCATATCGTCAAAATTTAAAAAAATAAATATTTGAATGATTAACAGTTTGTTCATACATAATTCTGATATAATTATCGCGCTAACTGTTATTTGTCATTTCGATCTTCTTTCATTAGAAAAAATAGAAAAACACTAAAAACTCTATTCTCGCTCATTCATTTCGCGTGCCCGGACTTGACTTGACTTGACTAGCTTTTGTCTGCATCAGTCATGGGAGCTTTAATTGTCAAACTCAGACAGATGGGTTCACGGAGAATCTTTCCAAACAAACAGATGACTCAGGGAAACCATTTTTAGCCATTCTCACCGAAAGTCTGTCTGAGCCATGTTGCGTGGACCTTTAAATCATGTTTACATCTAGATTATTTTATCTTAATTTTAACAAAAATGAATGTCTGTCGAGCTAGATTATTTTTATCTTATTTTTAACAAAAATGAATGTCGGTATAGCTAGATTATTTTATCTTATTTTCAACAAAAATGAATGTCTCTATAGCTAGATTATTTCATCTTATTTTTAACAAAAATGAATGTCTGTATAGCTAGATTATTTTAGCTTATTTTTAACAAAAATGAATGTCTGTATAGCTTGATTATTTTAACTTATTTTTAACAAAAATGAATGTTTATATAGCTAGATTATTTTATCTTATTTTTAACAAAAATGAATGTCTGTATAGCTAGATTATTTTAACTTATTTATAACAAAAATGAATGTCTGTATAGCTAGATTATTTTAACTTATTTTTAACAAAAATTAATGTCTGTATAGCTAGATTATTTTATCTTATTTTTAACAAAAATGAATGTCTGTATAGCTAGATTATTTTATCTTATTTTTAACAAATATGAATGTCGGTATAGCTACATTATTTTATCTTATTTTTAACAAAAATGAATGTCTGTATAGCTATATATTTTGTTTTATCTTATTTTAATTTTAACAAAAATGAATGTCTGTATAGCTAGATATTTATCCTTATTTTTAACAAAAATGAATGTCTGTTATAGCTAGATTATTTTATCCTATTTTTAACAAAAAAGGAATGTCTTTGTATGGGGCTAGATTATTTTAACTTATTTTAACAAAAAATGAATGTCGGTATAGCTAGATATTTTAACTTATTTTTCAACAAAAAAATGAATGTTTGTATAGCTAGATTTATTTTACTATTTTTAACAAAAATGAAGTCTGTTATAGCTAGATATTTTAACTTATTTTAAAAAAAACTGAATGTCGGTAATAGCTAGATTATTTTAACTATTTTCTTACTTTTTAAAAAAAAATTAATGTCGGTATGGGCTAGATTATTTAACTCTTTTTAAAAAAATCCCACTATTTTTAACAAAAATAAAATTTTTGAAAAAAATAATGTCGGTTATAGCTAGACTATTTTAACTTATTTTTAACAAAAATGAATGTCGGTATAGCTAGATTATTTTAACTTATTTTTAACAAAAATGAATGTCGGTATAGCTAGATTATTTTAACTTATTTTTAACAAAAATGAATGTCGGTATAGCTAGATTACTTTATCTTATTTTTAACAAAAATGAATGTCTGTATAGCTAGATTATTTTATGTTATTTTTAACAAAAATGAATGTCTGTATAGCTAGATTATTTTATCTTATTTTTAACAAAAATGAATGTCTGTATAGCTAGATTATTTTATCTTATTTTTAACAAAAATGAAAGTCTGCATAGCTAGATTATTTGATCTTATTTTTAACAAAAATGAATATCTGTATAGCTAGATTATTTGAACTTATTTTTCACAAAAATTAATGTCTGTATAGCTAGATTATTTTAACTAATTTTTAACAAAAATTAATGTCTGTATAGCTAGATTATTTTAACTTATTTTTAACAAAAATGAATGTTTATATAGCTAGATTATTTTATCTTATTTTTAACAAAAATGAATGTCGGTATAGCTAGATTATTTTAACTTATTTTTAACAAAAATGAATGTTTGTATAGCTAGATAATTTTATCTTATTTTTAACAAAAATGAATGTCTGTATAGCTAGATTATTTTAACTTATTTTTTTAACAAAATGAATGTCGTATAGCTATTATTTTATTTTAACTTATTTTTAACAAAAATTAATGTCGGTATGGCTAGATTATTTTAACTTATTTTTAACAAAAATGAATGTCGGTATAACTAGACTATTTTAACTTATTTTTAACAAAAATGATTGTCGGTATAGCTTGATTATTTTAACTTATTTTAACAAAAATGATTGTCGGATAGCAGATATTTTAAACTTATTTTTAACAAAATGAATGTCTGTATAGCTAGATTATTTTATCTTATTTTTAACAAAAATGGAATGTCTGTATAGCTAGATTATTTTCTTATTTTTAAAACAAAATGAATGTCTGTATAGCTAGTTATTTTATTTTCTTATTTTTAACAAAAATTGGATTTTTGTCTTATAAAGCTATAAAAATTTTTATTTCTTTTTTTTAACAAAAAATGAAAGTCTGCATAGCTAGATTATTTGATCTTATTTTTAATTTAAACAAAATGAATATCTGTATAGCTAGATTATTTGAACTTAGTTTTTAACAAAAATGAATGTCTGTATAGCTATTATTATTTTAACTTTTTTTTTTTAAACAAAAATAAATGAACATGTCTGTATAAGCTAGATTGTATTTTAAACTAATTTTTATTAACAAAAATGAATGTTTATATAGCTAGATTATTTTATCTTATTTTTAACAAAAATGAATGTCGGTATAGCTAGATTATTTTAACTTATTTTTAACAAAAATGAATGTCTGTATAGCTAGATTATTTTATCTTATTTTTAACAAAAATGAATGTCTGTATAGCTAGATTATTTTATCTTATTTTTAACAAAAAGGAATGTCTGTATAGCTAGATTATTTTATGTTATTTTTAACAAAAAGGAATGTCTGTATAGCTAGATTATCTTATCTTATTTTTAACAAAAATGAATGTCTGTATAGCTAGATTATTTTATCGTATTTTTAACAAAAATGAATGTCTGTATAGCTAGATTATCTTATCTTATTTTTAACAAAAAATGAATGTTTGGCGAGGTCTGTAAAGACGCCACATTGCAAAGAGAGATTTTCGTCATTTAAATTCCATTTACATATCTCCTGACGAAGAAGGAGGAAGCAACCCTTCAAAACCACTGAATTCTGTGTTGTTAAACTAATATACTTCAGAACACTACACGAGTAAGGTCCTACTTTTCTCCTGATCTCAGCTGACGTCTCCTGAATTTCAGATGTATCGGTTTTCTGTCCTGTTCCTGCATGGTTATTTATTTATCAACTCTCTCTCTCTCTCTCCTCTCTCTCTCTCTCTTCTCCTCCCTCTTTCTCTCTCTCTCTCTCTCTCTCTCTCTCTCTCTCTCTCTCTCTCTCTCTCTCTCTCTCTCTCTCTCTCTCTCTCTTCTTTCTTTACAGGCTGATTTCCCTTAGGGTTTGTAGACTGTTGACTCTGTCCATAAGGGTTGTCAGATGAAGATTAAAAATAAATAATAAAAAATAAAATAAATTAAAAGAAACATTGATTATAAGATTGCTCACGGCTGGCATCGTCTCGCATCTACTCCCAGATCTATGTAATTTGCCATTCTGTTTAACACAGAATCAGCATAGCTTCGGTTAATTCTAACAGGATTGTATCGTCCTAAAACAGAATTATAGCTGGTCGCGACACGGACTCCTCTCTCTCTCTCTCTCTCTCTCTCTCTCTCTCTCTCTCTCTCTCTCTCTCTCTCTCTCTCTATCCCACACTGAATTGTTAGAACTTCCAAAGAGCTGCTTCAAGTTGAATCCTCTTTAGGTAAGTGGTGTCGTGTAAGTCTGTACTCTCGTTTGGGTGTAAGTGTATGTATATGTGTATGCGCATACATGTTTTCTTTCTTAATATAACAACAGATTCTTTTCTAACCTCAAGTCTCTTTTCTGGGTCACTTATATAAAGAAATGCTAAGGTCTGTAATCTAATTTCTCACATTTCTTCACGCATATTCATACCAATAATAATAATAATAATAATAATAATAATAATAATAATAATAATAATAATAATAATAATAATAATAATAATAATAATAATAATAATAATAATAATAATAATAATGTGGCGCCGTGGAGGAGTGGGTTAGGTCGTCAATAGACTTAAGTCAAGTTAAGCAACATTGGGGCTGGTCAGTCGTTGGATGGGTGACCGCTCTCCTCGGCGTTGATTCCTTGGGAAAGGATCTTTACCATAATTTCCTCAGTCTACTCAACTGTAAATGAGTACCTATCCCTGATGGGGTAGGGTCCAGCTATGGGTTAAATAGCAAAACTCAGCAATGATGGAAAGAAATGATGGAATAAACGACAACGACGTAAATGGAACCTCTGGCAACAGAGGAGCTTCGTCCGGCAACCAGGTATTCAACCCAATTGTAGGGGAAGACGGTCAGGTACTTGGAGGTCGTCATCCAGCAACTGACCACCACAACGACAGTAATGAACAGCCTGAGATTGGAGCTACAGAGGCAAAAAGGAAGAAATGGACAAGAGAAGAAAATAAGGAAATATGGAGATGCTACATCAAAAGCGACCCGACGGAGAGAGGATATAGAAGAAGATTGGTCAACATCTGGAATGAGAGGAATAACACCCCCCAAACAGAGCAGAGGCTGGCAGACCAAGTAAGGAACATAAAGAAAAAGAACTGGCTCTCCCCAACAGAAAGAGAAGAACTGGAAAGGGAAATGTCACACGACAACGAATTACACGAAGACGAACTGAGAGACGATGCCACAGAAGACGACAGGGAGGATGAGGTATCAAACAACGACACACGAAGAAACACCGACGAAGTAACAGAGAGGACGGAATGGGTAGAAAAGATTAGACAATGGATGGAGCCAGATACAGAGAGAACAAAGATCCCCTCCATGAAAGCCTACAACACCAAGAAATTAAGGGAGAAAACAAGTGAAGTCAATGAAATAATGGGCCTAATACACACCACCAGTATCACAGAAACAAATAACTTGACATATGCAGGAGCAAGATTAGTAGCAGAACTGATGGGGATTCGAACACCAACACCACCGTCACAACCAACCCAACAGAAACCAAAACAGCAACCTCCTTGGAAAAGGCGACTGGAAAAGCAAATCATGGTGATGAGATCTGACTTGAGTAAACTGAAAGAGATGGCAGAAAAAAGGCTAAGAAGCAAGAAAACAAGGGAGAACTCAACGAGAAATACAAAGTACAAGAGAGGGGACTAAACAACACAATAGAAGATGTAAAACAGAGGCTTAAGGCCAAAGCACACAAGATCCAACGGTACATGAACAGGAATAAGGGATACCAACAGAACAAACTATTCGGAACCAACCAGAAAAAGACTATACAGCCAACTAAGAGGGGAAGACAACCACCCAGAAATTCCTGAAGCCGAATCAAGTAAGAGACTCTGGGAAAACATATGGAGCAATCCGGTATCACACAACAAACATGCAACATGGCTCCAGGATCAAGGAAGAAGAAACAGGGAGAATAAAACAAAGATTCACAGAGATCACGACAGACACAGTCAGACACCAACTAAAGAAATGCCAAACTGGAAAGCCCCAGGTCCCGATGAAGTCCATGGATACTGGCTCAAAAAACTTCAAGCCCTACACCCACGAATAGCAGAACAACTCCAGCATTGTATCTCAAATCACCAAGCACCCAAATGGATGACCACAGGAAGAACATCCTTAGTACAAAAAGACAAGAGTAAGGGAAATATAGCCAGTAACTACAGGCCTATCACCTGCCTACCAATAATGTGGAAGTTACTAACAGGTATCATCAGTGAAAGGCTATACAACTACCTAGAGGAGACAAACACCATCCCCCACCAACAGAAACGCTGCAGAAGGAAGTGTAGGGGCACAAAAGACCAGCTCCTGATAGACAAAATGGTAATGAAGAACAGTAGGAGAAGGAAAACCAACCTAAGCATGGCATGGATAGACTATAAGAAAGCCTTCGACATGATACCCACACACTGGCTAATAGAATGCCTGAAAATATATGGGGCAGAGGAAAATACCATCAGCTTCCTCAAAAATACAATGCGCAACTGGAATACAATACTTACAAGCTCTGGAAAAAGACTAGCAGAGGTTAATATCAGGAGAGGGATCTTCCAGGGCGACTCACTGTCCCCACTACTCTTCGTAGTAGCCATGATTCCCATGACAAAAGTACTACAGAAGATGGATGCCGGGTACCAACTCAAGAAAAGAGGCAACAAAATCAACCATCTGATGTTCATGGACGACATCAAGCTTTATGGTAAGAGCATCAAGGAAATAGATACCCTAATCCAGACTGTAAGGATTGTATCTGGGGACATCAGGATGGAGTTTGGAATAGAAAAATGCGCCTTAGTCAACATACAAAAAGGCAAAGTAACGAGAACTGAAGGGATAAAGCTACCAGATGGGAGCAACATCAAACACATAGATGAGACAGGATACAAATACCTGGGAATAATGGAAGGAGGAGATATAAAACACCAAGAGATGAAGGACACGATCAGGAAAGAATATATGCAGAGACTCAAGGCGATACTCAAGTCAAAAGTCAACGCCGGAAATATGATAAAAGCCATAAACACATGGGCAGTGCCAGTAATCAGATACAGCGCAGGAATAGTGGAATGGACGAAGGCAGAACTCCGCAGCATAGATCAGAAAACCAGGAAACAAATGACAATACACAAAGCACTACACCCAAGAGCAAATACGGACAGACTATACATAACACGAAAGGAAGGAGGGAGAGGACTACTAAGTATAGAGGACTGCGTCAACATCGAAAACAGAGCACTGGGGTAATATCTGAAAACCAGTGAAGACGAGTGGCTAAAGAGTGCATGGGAAGAAGGACTAATAAAAGTAGACGAAGACCCAGAAATATACAGAGACAGGAGAAAGACAGAAAGAACAGAGGACTGGCACAACAAACCAATGCACGGACAATACATGAGACAAACTAAAGAACTAGCCAGCGATGACAATTGGCAATGGCTACAGAGGGGAGAGCTAAAGAAGGAAACTGAAGGAATGATAACAGCGGCACAAGATCAGGCCCTAAGAACCAGATATGTTCAAAGTATGATAGACGGAAATAACATCTCTCCCATATGTAGGAAGTGCAATACGAAAAATGAAACCATAAACCACATAGCAAGTGAATGCCCGGCACTTGCACAGAACCAGTACAAAAAGAGGCATGATTCAGTGGCAAAAGCCCTCCACTGGAGCCTGTGCAAGAAACATCAGCTACCTTGCAGTAATAAGTGGTACGAGCACCAACCTGAAGGAGTGATAGAAAACGATCAGGCAAAGATCCTCTGGGACTATGGTATCAGAACGGATAGGGTGATACGTGCAAACAGACCAGACGTGACGTTGATTGACAAAGTCAAGAAGAAAGTATCACTCATTGATGTCGCAATACCATGGGACACCAGAGTTGAAGAGAAAGAGAGGGAAAAAATGGATAAGTATCAAGATCTGAAAATAGAAATAAGAAGGATATGGGATATGCCAGTGGAAATCGTACCCATAATCATAGGAGCACTAGGCACGATCCCAAGATCCCTGAAAAGGAATCTGGAAAAACTAGAGGCTGAAGTAGCTCCGGGCCTCATGCAGAAGAGTGTGATCCTAGAAACGGCGCACATAGTAAGAAAAGTGATGGACTCCTAAGGAGGCAGGATGCAACCCGGAACCCCACACTATAAATACCACCCAGTCGAATTGGAGGACTGTGATAGAGCAAAAAAAAAAAAAAATAATAAAATAAAATAAATAAAATAATAATAATAATAATAATAATAATAATAATAATAATTTTCTTTAATGTCCACAAAATATACTGATGGAAGCCGTAGTAAAATTTTATAAAACTACTGCTTCCATCAGCATATTATTGTGGACCTTAAAGAACATTACTTGTTCCCACGTAATTGAGATTGCTACCAAAATGATAATAATAATAATAATAATAATAATAATAATAATAATAATAATAATAATAATAATATGTAAAACCACATTCGCTGAATTCCAGTAAACCACGATCTGTTATTTCAAATGAAGCAGAGACTTCCGAGCGAACAGTAACGCACGAGGTTTAATGCCTTATCTAAAAGTATATGCTTGATCACTCATGCAATCTATCTGGATGCGTGACGCGTGCTTGGGAGCCCTGACGTGCATATGAAAAAGCATTTCACTGACAGAGAGGCCAAATTTTTACGAGAAGTCAAGCTTCACATACGTCTCAAACAAGTTGTTCAGTGATGCCGCCTCTCTCTCTCTCTCTCTCTCTCTCTCTCTCTCTCTCTCTCTCATTGAAGGTAGGTAGGTCCACTTTAATTCACGTGCTTAGCGACCGACTTACTTACGTAGGTATACAGTGGTGCAAATGATTCGTTGGTCGTTGCAATGCACACGCAGACATTTCCTTATTATTATTATTATTATTATTATTATTATTATTATTATTATTATTATTATTATTATTATTATTATTATTATTATTATAGCATGAGTCATTAAAATGGTCAAGAAATCCACATCGTTGTAGATTATATATATATATATATATATATATATATATATATGCTTAAAAAATCACAGTAGATGCACGCGACTTCATAAATAAGCGAATACCACGGGAAAATGATAGTCAGAAAGCGCTTGGATTTCTGACTATCATTTTCCCGTGGTATTCGCTTATATATATATTATATATATATATATATATATATATATTATATATATATATTATATATATATATAAGTAATATATATAAGTATAGTATATATATATATAATAATATATATATAATATATATATATATATATATAATATATATATACAGCAAGTATATATTACAAAAGAGAGCTTACGAGAACCTACTGCTCGATTCTCCTTCTCAATAGGGGAGACTCGAGCAGGTTCTCTAAAATATATGTTTTACATCTGCAACAATTAGGATTTCCTCACCATTATTATTATTGATATTATCATTATCATAATTATTATTTATATATATCCCGATTTTTTTTTCTGTTACTTCAACTTAAAGATGGACTCGGGTTCTCTAAAATATATATTTACAACTACAGCAATGTGGATTTCCTCTCTATTAATATTATTATTATTATTATCATTATTATTACTATTATTATTATTATTATATCTTTATTATTATTATTATATTATTATTTATATATATCCTGATTTTTTTATTATTTCAACTTAAAGACAGGCTCGACACAAACTCCCCCCCCCCCCCCCCGGCTCCCCCCACCACACAAACTTCTTTCATCGGCTCCTAACCAAGACCACCAAAAAATCCCAGACGCCTTCGGCACACATACCTCGACTTTCCCAAATACACTTTCTGCAAACCGGAAGGTAGCAGCACCATCGGGAGCCGTGTACCTCAGGGGAAGGGGGCGTGCTGGTAGAGGAAAAAAAATATACAGAATAAATGTGTGTGTGTGTGTGTTGTAGTGTGAGAGCGAGAAAGTTTCGTCATCATTCGTTGGCAGGTTGTGAACGAGAACCCGTAAACAGGAATGGTGCCAGGAATCGCCAGCATGCAAAATCCACTGCAGAAAGTCCGATCAGGAATTGGAATATAAAACGTAGACCGAAATCCAAGCGCTGAGACCTTTGAGGTCAATCAGCGCTGCAAACGATGTAGAAACATTTGTTAGGAGAGGTTTGAGGAAAGTAAGATGGAAGAAAGAGAATATGAACGGAGGTACAGCAAAAGGAATGAAAGGGATTGTTGCAGCTACTAGAAGCCCAAACGGAGGCTGCAAGAGAACGTTAAGAAATGCCTGCAGTGCACCGCGCGAGGTTCACCTACAGCAATTATACCCCTACGAAAAACGTCAGATCAGAATTGGTGCCCTATTTAATCACAGTTTCGTTCAACTTCCCTCCCCCACCCACCAAACCCCCCCCCCCCCACACGAAAAGCAGGACAACCGAACGCAAAGGGAAAAACTATCTAAGAGGTTTATATATTTGTTTGTTTGTTTGTATGGCGTTTTTACGTTGCATGGAACCAGTGGTTATTCAGCAACGCGACCAACGGCTTTATGTGACTTCCGAACCACGTCGAGAGTGAACTTCTATCGCCAGAAATACACATCTCTAACCCCTCAGTGGAATGCCAGAGAAACCAAGAGGTTTTTTCGATATCTACGCAACCACATCCTCACATTACGAGGAGAAGGAAAAGGACTGAGCAGAAGCAAAGGGCTGCAAATAATAATAGCAGATATCCGCTTCCCCTTCGATGGTGGTAGAATGGGCGAGCGGCTGGGGGTTGTTGGGGAGGGGGTGTTAATTATACACTCGCAACTCACGTTATTGTGGAGCCTCTAGCATTACTTTCAAAACTGCGTATCGACCCGTCGTTAACGCTAAGATTAGGACATTAAAACGCGATCACTATTTTCACTGGTGGGCAATTTACATTAATTCTTTTTTTTCCACTGATAACTTCAGTTTCGCCTAAATCATTTAAATACAACTTTTTTTTTAGCTCTGAATTTTTAAAAAAATGATTATTTTTTCCACTGCCTCTCACTGCATCTGCTTCTTCAAAGCGACGAGAGCTCTAATATTACCCGGATGCAATTAACTAGCTTTCATCCTCCTGCCTCGTGTAGGTCAGGTCCTCTGTTTAAAGGGCGTCGCCGCTTGCTTTGGTCACCTGCGTCAAATTATTCTCCAACAAAACGAGAATTTTATGCTTTAATCAATGTTTTATTGTTCTGCTCTCTCGCAAAAAAGAAAAAAAATTCAATCGGAGATTTTTTGCAATTCATTCTCAAAAGATTCCGTTTAATTTTCCCATTAGCCAGCAAAGGTGTTGTTGATAAATTACATTTACACAGGAAATGAGAAAAATTAAAATCAAAAGTGGTCTAAATATAAACCATCGCAACACATCAACCTGCAAGAAATAAAATGAAGCGATTTTATTTTTTCTTCAATGAGTGTTATCTCTTCTTTTTGTGTTTCCCTTTACCTTGTCTCTTTCTAATGAGGACCAGTTATTCTTTGGAAGCTTGAATAATAATAATAATAATAATAATAATAATAATAATAATAATAATAATAATATAATAATAATAATAATAATAATAATAATAATGGTGGCGCCGTGGCAGAGTGACTTAGGTCGTCAATGGACTGTTAAGCAATATTGGGGCTGGTCAGTCGTTGGATGGGTGACCGCTCTCCTCGGCGTTGATTCCTTTGGGAAAGGATCTTTACTATAATTCCTTCAGACTGCAAATCTCAGCAATGATGGAAAGAAATTAAGGATTAAACGACAACAACGTAAATGGAACCTCTGGCAACAGAGGAGCTTCGTCCGGCAGCCAAGTATTCAGCCCAATTGAAGGGGAAGACAATCAGGTACTTGGAGGTCGTCATCCAGCAACGGACCACCACAACGACAGTAACCAACAGCCAGAGACTGGAGCTACATAGGCAAACCAGAGGAAGAAATGGACAAGAGAAGAAAATAAGGAAATATGGAGAGGCTACATAATAATAAAATAATGAAAATAATATTCCAATTTTGCTTTCCTCTCCAAGTATGACAAATATCGGCGTGTTACGGGCAGAACGCAGCTACCTAGAAAAATCAGTTATCAGAAAAAGTAGCTAAAACTATACAAACTGAATGGCTCTGACGCAGCTATCACCTTCAA
This sequence comes from Macrobrachium nipponense, assembly GCF_015104395.2. Taxonomy (NCBI): domain Eukaryota; kingdom Metazoa; phylum Arthropoda; class Malacostraca; order Decapoda; family Palaemonidae; genus Macrobrachium; species Macrobrachium nipponense. The sequence goes on along the minus strand of NC_061110.1, from coordinate 89,572,340 downwards.
CACCACATGTATAAAAAAGGTTCTAATAATAATAATAATAATAATAATAATAATAATAATAATAATAATAATAATGATAATAATAATAATAATAATAATAATAATAATAATAATAATAATAATAATAATAATAATAATAATACTCAGAGTAGAAAAGAGAGAGAAAAGACTAAGTATCAGGACCTGAATATAGAGATAAGAAGGATATGGGATATGCCAGTGGAAATTGCACCCATAATCATAGGAACGCTAAGAGGCACGATCCTAAGATCCCTGAAAAGGAACCTGGAGAAACTAGATGCCGAAGTAGTTCCAGGACTCATGCAGAAGAGTGTGCTCCTGGAAACAGCGCACATAGTGAGGCAAGAGATGGCCTCCTATGGAGGCAGGATGCAACCCGGAACCGCACACTATAAAAACCACCCAGTCGAATAGGACGACAGTGAAAAAAAAAAAAAAAATTAATAATAAATACAGGGTCAAGATTCAAAACAAGCGCACCTAATTTGCTCATGCTCGGCACAACAATAATTGCCACAATATTTTTTCTTCTAGAACTCAGGGACAGCCAAAAGCATGGCAAGCAATTTGCATAGGGCGACATTACCACCTCCTTGAAGGGGTACTTGCGCCGCGTTATGGAGATCGTCAATAGTGGGGCTGACTTGGTTACGTGACTTTTTCTTTTCGTCTCCGGCCAGACTCTGATACTGGCCTTTTTTTACCCCCTAGTTTTCCTTAATGGCTAAATTCTACCCTTCATTGCTCTTGCACCGTTCTTAAAAAGCTTAGGATTTATAATGCTTCATTCCACTAGAGACAAGATGAAGGTAAATGTGAAAAAATGGTGAAAAAAAAAAGTTTATTCGAAAATCACGACAGATATTAAGGCACTAATTCAGTAAATTATATCTCATCTTTATAACATGCCAAGAGTATTTTCAATGCGCTGAAGGTGCTAATGGCATAAAAAAAATTAATATAAATAAACAGATTGAAAGTTAATGAGGCAGGACAAAAAAGAGAGAACTCCTTTTACTCGTAATAATTTTAGATTTGTCCCGCAAAGCTAGAATTTCAAGTCAGTGGCCATTGTAGGGAATAATCTTTTGAATAAGATATTAATTTATCCATTTTCCTTTTCATTCACACCTTTAGGTACAAATCGAACTTACCTTTGATAGAAGGCAGTGGAGAAGGCGCATCAGGCAACCGACCCCTTAATGTAGGGATAACGGTGGGAAAGAAGAAGAAGAAGAAGACGAAGAACTTGTTTCGTAAGAAATACTCTTGAATATGCTTTAAAGATTTGGTATAAATTACAGAATAATGCCACTTACGCTCTGTTGACATTTTCGATTTGCGATTTTTTTTTCCCCTTACATTTACCCGTTTCTAGTATCAAGTGGTACAAGGTATCATGAATTTTCAGCTTTTTAAGAACAACTCAAGAAAAACCATTCTACCCGACTGAAATCATAACTTACATCACTGGTCAATCCATATACCATTACAGCATACAAATAATAATGAAATTCTCTTCTGCGTGGTTCCTGAATAGTCTCTCTCTTACAGGAAGTTAAGTATATCTTAGTTAAACCAGCTGGTTAACAGCTCTCCAAGGGCTGGCTCGAAGGATTAGATATTTTTACGTGGCTACGAACTAATTGGCTACCTAGCAACGGAACCTACAGCTCATTGTGGGATACGATGCACATTATATCGAGAAATGAATTTCTAATCACCAAAAATAAATTCCCCTGATTCCGCGTTGGCAGAGCGGTGAATCTTGTATAGAAAATAAACCATATTCTGAAAGGGATGTTCACTTTCAAGACTACACAACACACACACACACACAAACTTGAGACTAGTCAACTATTATATAATTGGTGTACTTAAAATTAATAAATTCCATCAATAATTTTTTTCAGTCCCTTATTTCTACACGTAAGACCCCTGAGAGTATAGAATGGTTGCCTAAAATAGCTAAGATTTTTGTTGCAAATATTGTAGCATAATTGCCTATAATAGCTCGGAGTTTTGTTACGGATATTTTAGCATGGTTACCGTTAATAACTTGGGTTTAGTTACGGATATTTTTAGATCAGGACAGGTTGAAATTAGACCTGTCTACTGCTTATTTGTATGGCTTTCATGCTGCATCAAACTTTCTTGGCGAGATGCATGTCATTTTCCTCAAAGTATGTCTTCTTTGGTATTTCCAGAATTTCTAGAACAGTTCCAGTATTTCTAGAACAATTCCAGAATTTCTAGAACAATTCCAGAATCTCTATAATAATTCCAGAGTCTCTATAACAATTCCAGAATCTCTACAACAATTCCAGAATTTCTAGAACAATTCCAGAATCTCTATAATAATTCCAGAGTCTCTATAACTATTCCAGAATCTCTACAACAATTCCAGAATTTATAGAACAATTCCAGAATTTATAGAACAATTCCAGAATTTCTAAAAGATTTCCAGAATTTCCAGAACTGTTAAAATCCTCTACGTCGCCATAATTTCACCGGTCAAATATATTAAAACTCTATTTGGGGAGCGTCCAAGTTTTTAACGATTTCAGCTTTAAAATCTGTAGAGCATCGTATCAACTGGAATGAATAAATGATAATTCACCATCTAACGACAATACCCTCACAATGACCCACGACCTATAATTTCCCTTACCTCAACTGGGGTTTAAGAGGGGCAGAATATTCCCTTTCTTCTTCACAAACTCAAAAAGACAACAGACGTATTATCCCATTCTAAGTCGCGGTTACCTTGTCAGTGCCGCTTGAACTATCTTTCATCGGCTTTGAAATTCTCTCTTTGGCTTTGTTTTCCCCCAAGTACTATAAAGTTTGCACTTCCCAGACGTTTCCGTCGATTTCTTGAGGATCATTCAATAGGCCAACCGCTCCTTAACATTTCATATTAAAAAAGTCACTCTCGCTTTTATCTAAATCCAATTCTTTTCTTTGCTCATTCTTTTATTAAGTATAATAGTCCTGATTTCGACAAAGACATCTAGTGTCCCTTCCAGTCGGCTACTAAATAAATAGAAAAATATTTGAAGAAAAAATTCTTCGTAGACGACCTCTCCTGACCCAAAAAACGAAGCGCTATGAAATGATTTAATCTCCAAAAAACGAGGTATTATGAAATGATTTTACTACAAAAGAATGGAGCATTCTAAAATGATTTTAGCCCCAAAAACGAACCATTATGAAATTATTAGACTCAAAAGACGAAGCCATATGAAATGATTTAACCTCAAAAGACGAAGCCTTATGAAATGATTTATCCCCCAAAAGACAAAGCATTATGAAATTATTTGACCGCAAACAACGAAGCATTATGAAATGATTTGACCTCAAACGACGAAGCAATATGAAATTATTTTACGCTATACAACGAAGCAATATGAAATGATTGACCCCAAAAGACGAAGCAATATGAAATGATTTGACCCCAAACGACGAAGCAATATGAAAATGAGTCGACCCCAAAAGACGAAGCCATGTGAAGTTATTTAAAGTCAAAGAGCGAAGCAATATAAAAGTATTTGACTCCAAATAACGAAGCATTTTGAAATTATTTGACCCAAAACAATGAACCGTTTTGAAACGATCTATCTACTATTCGTACGTATAAAAAAAATCATCTAGTATTGCTTTAATTTTTCGTACTCAGTTTCCTCTCTGGAAAATATTTCAATGCGCCTTAGACCCAGCTCTCCTATTTTGCAAATTCGTAAACTCGATATCGCTCATCCCTCCTGATGACCCATTTTACGAGTTGGCGTTTGACCAAGCGTGGATTCTCCCCTGCTGATTTTTATGCTCTCTTTTTATTGGGGCTCTAATCGCACGCCTTTATCTTTCCTTTGGCATGCAATTAATAAATAGTCACTCCTCTATCTCCTCTCTATTTCACCCCCTATGTATATCAACTCTAAATACCCAGACACAAAAGCGCTGCGCGCACACACTCACACATATATATACATACATATATATATATATATATATATATTATATATATATATATATATATATACATATATATCATATAAAATACATATATACATATGAGAGAGTATACAACGTCAAATCACCTACTAATGAACCTAGCTCAAGATGCCCTTTGCAAGTTTTTATCATTTCCTTCATTTCTACCCGTTTCGTTTCTCGTTATTAATGTTACTCTTGAGCGATATCCGGGTTTTTAGTCTCTCTCTCTCTCTCTCTCTCTCTCTCTCTCTCTCTCTCTCTCTCTCTCTCTCTCCGCCTCTTCCCCTTCCTCTGGGGATGAGGCCTCAACTTCAGGACGGGTTTTTTTTTCTTCTTCTTTTTCTTCTCAGTATTGCTATCAAGGCATCAGGCCACGACATTTCCTGGGATAATGTGCCTCAGGAAACAAGACATCCAGCCCAGAAGATCTGCTATGAATGATTAATTTTCTCTCTCTCTCTCTCTCTCTCTCTCTCTCTCTCTCTCTCTCTCTCTCTCTCTCTCTCTCTCTCTCTCTCTCTCTCTCTCTCTCTCTCTCTCTCTCGTCGAAAAATCTCTCCATTTTTCGACTGCATGAAAAGCTGGTTTCTTGGGTGATTCCAATTTTCTCTCCTGTTTAGGTTATTGTAGCTGTTTCAAATATTAAGGAAAAATACAATCAAGATTAAGCCACGAGCTACTAAGGTATAGAAGAAGGTAAAAAGACACCGGAAAAAATCTATTGGAAGCAAATTAAAGTTAGGGAATCAGAGAAGAAGGCACGTTTACTGAAGATATCGTATAAACTTCCAATGCAGCTGACATTAGTGCCTAGTCACCAATCAAGCATAGGTATAGAATATGGAGAACCTCCCTCAACTACCCATGACAGGTGACTTAGACTCACTTTCAAGTAAGTAAGACTGCTAAAAAAGTATATGCTCAATTGGACCCTGCAAAATTAGAAAGTGGATACGGCGTTTTCAGACTAATTAATTACCATATTATTCTTTAACAAAAGGATTTTACCTTGATATGGAGTGATTCCAGAGGAATTGACTAATCACTGGTTCCACCATCAGGGCGTTTTCAGACTGATTATTACTTATTAATACAAAGCCTTTTATCTTGGTATGCTGTGCAACTTCAGAGAAATTGACAAGTCACGGGTCCCAACTATTTGGTCAGTAATCTTTCACTGGATGATCCTCTGTCTTGGGACATCGTTCACTAATAGCCTAGCGAGGGGCACTTCCAGGATTTCAGATAACGCCTTTTACGGCCATCACATAGCCTGTAACCTACAGCTTTTAAGTGCCCCATGATTCAGAGTACAGATACGAGTACCTAAATTTTTTCTTCTCCTTTTTTTAGTGTACAGAAAACGGCGCCTAGAAAACCCATTGTTTACTTGTTTTTTCCCTTAAGCACTGGGGGTTTAACTTCACTCCTATACCAGGCTACCGGTGCAATCAAACAACTTTCTTCAAGAAAGTCCTGCGGCACGCCAGTATACTATATGGCAAAAAATACTAAATTTTACAGGTGATTTATGCAATTTATAAGTATCAATGCAATTAGAGATTCAAGTTTTTTCATAATCATCTGGCTTAAATTCCATTTGAAGCACCTTCCAAATTCTTGCAGTTTTAGCGTTTTTATATTCCTGCCACAGTCACGAAAAATCCGTTACATTATATTAATTTTGTATACAATTTTCCCGGGTGGCTTCAAGACAGCGAAATCACAAACCAAAGATCCTTTACATAAGGAATTACTTTAATCCCTTATGTAAAGGACCGAGGGTTTGTTTATCGTGTAGGAACAAATTACTATAAATTTGAACCCACTTTTTGCACACTTCATTTCCCCAAAAATTGATTTAGGCTTTCATTTTGCAACACATCCATTTCCCTACTGACTTAGGATGTCTACCCGAGCAAAAAGTAGCAAACAATCGCCCCTCTTTCCCAGTTTTCTCTCCGTCATTTCGTACCCGGCCGTTTTACCATTGGGCCATAAGGCGATAGTGCCCACCACTAAACACGGAAAGGTACTTCACAGACATCTCGGTAAACCGTCAGACGTCCCACCACCGAACCCCCACCCCAAACCCCTCCTTCCTCCATAACCCATTTCAACACCACCGCAGCCACCACCGCCACCACCACCACCGTCATGCTACGTACAACGGGGCTCTACCACCCACTTCTCTTAATGACCGAAGTTACCTAACGGAAATCTCAAGTCCTCCTCTGGGACGCAGTGATAAATCTAACCGTATAAATAGAAAGATAGAAAAAAAATACAGAAGATATAATCTCAAGCTATCCATCACTTGAGCCGTCCGCCCCCTTTCCCCCCGAATGCCTCATTTTGGAAATAGCCGTCCGCCCCTTCTATCTACTGCCTCCCGAACCCCCTCCCAAACCCCTTAGCAGGCCTGCTTTCGGGAATGCGAGGAAGACCTTCCTCCTGCTTCTTTCCAGCAGTTTAAGCGGGAAAAGGGGGAAGTTGTGGAAGGGGGTTGGGGAGGGGGGAGAGGGAGAGGGAAATTTCAGTGATACTGTTCCGCACTCGCAAGATTTAATGGAATGTTTTCTTAGCATAAATTTTCCTTCCCTGTATATCCAAGATAAGCCTGTTGGTTGGGATAGAATATTCCTGTTGGCCCCTTGCCTCCGGAATAGAGAGAGAGAGAGAGAGAGAGAGAGAGAGAGAGAGAGAGAGAGAGAGAGAGGGGGGGGGGGTAAGGGAGGAAATAAAAACAAAAAAAACTTAATACAAACCAGAAAAAATTTTGGGGCCAGATCCGCGTGTTGTGTTAACTCCATTATAGTGTCTGTTATTCACGTTTACACAACGTATCATCATTATGTTATTGACGAACTGAATGAGGTGACAAAATACATACGCACCTGTCTGCGTATGTTCTCATTAGCGAAATAAGACCGTAAAAATAATAATTTTAATTTTTTTACCCTTTTACCAGTACAAAATTATTTTTCATTTTGTGTATTTATATGCGACTGCATTTTGTTGCGATTCTAAAAGCATTTTTTAACATAAAATATGCACAATACTTGTGGCTGAAGTCACATAATCGGGTAAATATTTAACCATAGAATATCCAGGGTAACAGACTTCTTTTTAAATTATAATAACAATGAAAGCAACTATTCGTTTTATATCTGAATATGCAAGACGTCAATGGAATGATATCGGTATGTCATACATTATAAAAAAAATGGTGAATGATTCATAATCACGTATAAATGATAAACACCATCCATTAAATTATTTACATTTTTTCTTTTTTGGCATTGATGTTGTATTTCTATTTGTTTCTATTTTAAATTGATTGCATTTGTATATAATTTGGTGAATTTTGTATCACATTATTTTCCTTTGTATTTAGTTACATATATCTTTAATTTCATTTATTCTATTCCTTCTTATTTTATAGTTTTTATTTATCTTTAATGGTTTTTATTTTCAATTATTTAATAAGTTTCCATTGTTGTTTATTTGTATCTACTTTATTTTTTTAAATTTGCATGATTTCTTATTTATAGTTTTAATTTTATTTCCTGATTTCACAAGTATGAAGTTGAACAACCCTTCATATCATTCCATTCGAGATTGTGAATTGGGGAAAAAATTATAACATGCAGTGAATAAGCAGCATATATGCAGTCCAACATTCACTGGGACATAGATATTAAATTATTCATTCATCTCTCTGCTCTTCCAAGCGAATGGCTTGCAATTTACGGTATGTTAATGTATCACTCAATGCCATATACCAGAGAGACTTGCAATAAACGATATTCATCGTGAACCCACCGTTGACCTTAGAACATTTAAACAAATAGTTGTAGTTGCAACATAAAGGCAATAATTCCACAAAACGCTTTAAAAAGATGGATTCTCTCTTTTAATTTATAAGGACTTAGCATTCCACATCGGGAGTTTTTATTGATGGGAAAAAAAAGAGATTTGCTTACAAGTCATCAACAGATTCCTAGATAATTCACGTATGCTAGATGTTTGTTTGTTTGTATGGTGTTTTGACGTTACATGGAACAAGTGGTTATTCAGCAACGGGACCAACGGCTTGACGTGATTTCCTAACCACGTCGAGAGTGAACTTCTATCACCCAAAATATACATCTCTGACCCCTCAGTGGAATGCCCGAGAATCGAACTCGCGGACACCGAGGTGGCTAGCAAAGACCATACCAACCACGCCACTGAGGTGCTGTATGCTAGATGTAAGATACACGATCCAGATGCGTACCGAATGCGTATCGTACGAAACCCTGAACCGTGGCATTTTACTATTAACGAAAATATTTGTGAGGTATTCATTCATATGCAAACATACATCACTTCAAGCACCAGTCATGTCTATTCCTTGATGATTCTCAACTAAAAATCCACAAAACATATCTAGTATACCATTAATTCGCTGTAAGAGTGAGAGGCTCTTACTTCTCTTCCCGTCTTTCGCTTTCCATAAAATATGGAAGGTTTTTTAGCTGGTCTCTTAACCGTTTTCCGCTACGGTAATCCACCGCCTAAACTTGCCGGGCAAAATGAAATTTTCTTCTTGTAGAAGGGAAAGACGTTTAAAGGGCGTGCAAAGTATATTACATAAAAAAATAAGACGGGCGTCTAAAGTATATTGCATAAAAAACTTTGGTTTATGTTTTGTTCCATTCTTTCTACGTGCTGGACACAGCCATTATTTTTATTTATTTTTTCTAAGGATATGTTCTAAACTTTGTTTTTAATATGTAGGTCAGTGATTTAACATTAGGTCCGTTGATGAAGCTCCTAATTTGTTAACCTGAATAGTAAGCTAAGAAATTCGTGCAGAAATCATTTTCTCAACTTAGCATAAAGTAACATTTTATAATTTCGTTTTTAAAGAGAATTTAGACAAATGAAATTGAATTGTAGAGTAAAGAGTAAAGCATTTCTTAGCAAGTCAAGAAAAAGGTTTCCGCTAAGGTAAAGCTCTCTCTCTCTCTCTCTCTCTCTCTCTCTCTCTCTCTCTCTCTCTCTCTCTCTCTCTCTCTCTCTCTCTCCTCATTTCCTGAATGAATTTTCAATAAAACGTCCTAATATGCGCTCAGTAGAATCTTTAAAATGAAGTTTTGAAGTAATACATTCCTAGAAGAGGGGCTCTTTGTAATATTAAATATGGTACCCAACGCTTTGTGGGCGTATATCCGTGTTTACTTTTATGTATATACATACATACATACATACATACATACATACATACATACATACATACATACATACATACATGAGTCATATCACATTACCGTGATTCATACACATACATCGAGCTACAAATGTCCTTTAATATCTAATTCGCTCTACCTCGGAATTAATATATTTTCATATATGTTTAACCGAAGGGGAATTTTTTTAGTCGATAAGAGATTTGTCGGCTCCCGGGCGCGAACAATCGAAACCAAACAAATCCAGGACGACTGTGAAGCTTTAACCCACACCGCCACCGCAAGAGGCAATAAGTTTATGCCGCCTCTCACCTACAAATACCTGTCGCTCTCAGGTATTCGTTGTTTGGATACTGCATCAACCGACAAATCTCTTATCGACTAAAAAAAATTCCCTTTCAGTTAAACATGTATAAAAATATATTAATTCCGAGGTAGAGCGAATTAGATATTAAAGGACATTTGTAGCTCGATGTATGTATATGAATCATGGTAATGTGATATGACTCATAAAATGGCTACGTGCTGACAAAAGCACTACAACGTTACCAAGGTCGAGGTGGGTTGATGCAGTCTCCAAACGAATACCTGAGAGCGACAGGTATTTGTAGGTGAGAGGCAGTATAACCTTTCAGCCTCTTGCGGTGGCCGTGTGAGTTAAAGCTTCACTGTCGTCATGGATTTGTTTGGTTTCGTTAGTTCGTGCCCGGGAGCCAACAAATCTCTTATCGACTAAAAAAATTCCCCTTCGGTTAAACATATATGAAAATATATTAATTCCGAGGTAGAGCGAATTAGATATTAAAGGACATTTGTAGCTCGATGTACATACATACATACATACATATAAACATACATATATACATATGTATATGTGTATGAATGTGTATATATGCATATATGTGAAAGCATGTATACATTCAATATATACAGAATGTATTTATACATTATATTTATATATATGTATATATATATAATACATATATCCGTATTTAATCACTCACACACACATATATATAATATACTTTATACATATGCACATGACACTAGCAAATAATTTCTTGACATTACACATCGTGTGCCTGATTGTAAAATGACACGAGAGATTTCTGAAAAGAAGAAAGAAAAAAGAAAAACTTAAATGAAGATTTCAGATTTTATTCAGTTGCTTTTTCCTACGAAGAAAAAATCTAGGTACAATCTATAACATATGTATATACTCACTTATATATATGTATATACTCACTGATATATATATATATATACACACACAAATGCAAATAGTCAAAATGGTTCACTTCCTCGCGTGATGCGCACTGCAGGTTCGGCGCCTCAGTGCGTGATAAGATCATTTCTTTCTGTCTCTCTCCTGACGTAGAGCGACAAAATAAAATAACCCAACAGGAGAGGACAATGAACTGACAATTGCGGTTGGATATCTTGCTTCAACAGACACTGTCCAGAGCACTGGACCCTACTCCATCCCAAAAAATAAATATAAAATAAAATGAAACTATATAAAATAAATTAGATATGAAACAGAGTAAGTCAGATCCACTAGCACATTTCTCCCATGATCTCTGGTGTCGTTATTTATTTTGTAGCCTCACCAATCCAAATCATGCTACACTTTGAAGCTGAGAGAGGCATATAATACATTTCAAAGCATTAATAATGAGTTAATCAATAAAAAGGGTTATACACTTTGTTCTACACCTGTCTGCTAAAAAAAAATAAGGGGTTATACACGTTGTTATACACCTGTCTGCTAAAAAAAATGAGGGGTTATACACTTTGTATACACCTGTCTGCTAAAAAAAAAAGGGGGGGGGGTGTTATACACTTTGTTCTACACTTGTCAGCTAAAAAAAAAAAAGAAAAAAAATAACTTAAACGTTTCTCTATCTTAATATTTGTCTAAAGTTTCTCTCGAGAAAACGCTACATTTACAAGATAGTTGTTTGCGTTGATTTCTTCATAGAATGGTAAAGAAAGAAAAAAAAGAGGAACGTTGATTTCCATCATTCGGTGGAAGTGAACATAAAACGAATATATCGTTTAGTAAATCTCTTTACACTTCCTAACCTCTGGATGCTATAAATACGGTTCAATTTGAAATCACCGATGCAACTAATAAAGAATAATTTTTTACGATGTTTTGGATAATCTACTTCAGCTTAAAACGCTATTTCGTCTAAAATAAAGTTAATTTAGAGGCTTTACTCGTCATTCATAACAGAATTTCCTTTACGGAATTCATGTCAAATATTCAGATAACCAAATGTATTTGAAACGATTTAAAATTTAAATAAATCTACTCTCCCGTATATTCGTACGTAACCTTGAATTCAATATTCATAAGACTTCCGTAGTCCCATAAAAACAAACATTGATCCTTTTTCTTATGGAACATTTTTTCGAATCGGTCGCTGGAATGCCATAAGCAATAGGTCAGGATGTTGTGAGGTTTGTTATTAATAAAGCTGGCTTTTGGGGAGAAAGGGGAGGGGGTGGAGAGTTGGGGAAAGGGGAATGTTGGGGGGTGGGGGAGTTCTGGCTCAATAGTCAAGGCGAAGGAACTCTTCAGAGAGATGATTGGCATTTTTGATGTAGAAAATATTCCAGGATAAGTACAGAACGGTGAATATTAGAATTTCTTACGTATAAACTACCTGTCAAATAAAGCCTAAAAGATGAAGGGAACATATTTTAAAGGAACCATTCTAAAACATTAGGATATTTTGCAAATTTACTAACTCATCTCATAAAACCCGTCGCGCTTTAAAAGAGAGAAAAAAATATGGAGCAAGTAGTGATATTTAACAATTTTTCGACGGCGAAATGTCAAGGCTAACAGAAAAAAAAAAAAACCTGCTGATCTTCGAAGTAGAGAAGGCTTTTTCAATATTCATTTTTCTAAATACTTATTCTCATAACTAGGGGAGATTCAAAACGAAAGCTGGCTGCCTTCAAAATTCATTTTGTTTTATCCATAGGCAGTTGTTTTGACATATTACGTTGGGAATCAGTTAATTTAACGGAATACGTTGAAAATCAGTTATTTTAACAAAATACGTTGGAAATCAGTCATTTTAACACAATACGTTGGAAATCAGTTATTTTAACACAATACGTTGGAAAATCAGTCATTTTAACAGAATACGTTGGAACATCATCTATTTTAACAGAACACGTTGGAAATCTGTCACTGTAACAGAATACTTTGGAAAATCATTTATTTTAACAGAATACGTTGGAAATCAGTCATTGTAATAGAATACGTTGGAACATCATTTATTATAACAGAACACGTTGGAAATCAGTCATTGTAACAGAATACGTTGGAAAATCAGTTATCTTAACAAACAACATTACAAGTGATCAATTTCGATTCAAGAACTGACCTGTCGTACTTAAGATGCCATCCAAGGGACACAACGCATGACAATGTATTTCCTCGAAAATGTGTGTATCTGGGAAATGTTTAATTGTATGTGTGAGCCATCTCTATGCGAGGCTGATATTCCTCGGGGAAATCGATTAGCCTTACAGTCACGGAAGTTCGTCCATGTTTTAACACGAATACACGAAACCGGCAAAATATAGGAAAGGCACGTTCGAGTTGTATTCCGTGTAAATCTGGGGCATGGTTACAAAGGATAGATTTTTTGTTTTTTGTTTTTGCATGTAAGAGAAGCTGGCTAATATAAACTGGGAAAGAATTACAGTGCAGAAAAGCTGAAGAAAATCAAAAGATTTACAAAACTGTCACAAAACAGAGCAATGCTGCATTTTGCTGCTTTCAGCAATATGTGTGAAAATCGGCCAAATCCAGTATTGTTGTGTCTGGTGACGGTTTCGTAAAATTTTATTTTTTTCCAACTTCAAGACATTCCAGGTCTCTCCTGTCTTATATTACTTTGTATTGCGTTTCCCATAACATTTTCTTCTTTACAAAGGAAAAATTGACAAAAAAAACTCCTCTGCTGAGCTAAAATTAGCAAACCAATCCAGTAAAATATATCTTATTTTATATACATACATACATACATACATACATACATACATACATACATACATACATACATACATACATACATACATACATACATATACACATATATATATATATATATATATATATATATATATATAATATATATTGTTTTTTGCTTTTTTTTTGGCACTTGCTGCAATGACTCTCCAAAATAGCCATGCTCAATAGGTGTTCGGGAGGAGCCATGACACATAACGTCAAATAGCCTTCCCTTCCCCTCCCCTTCACCAAGATGGGTGGGAAGGGTTTGGGGGGGGGGGGGGGTAGAGGGAGGGATATTCCGTGTCCTGTGTTTTGAGTCAGCCGTGTCTTTTTACGGATATGTTACGGAGGAAGACAAGACTGACATCATCACATGCTTGTCAGACGTGATTGGCAGCGTGAGTGGAACCTCAGGTTAAGAAGCGTTCCAAATCAGGACACGAAATTAAACTTAACTTTTCATTGACAGATTCTTCTGAACACTTCCCATTCAACATTTGACAGATCTAGACTCAATCATTTTGAGAGAGAGAGAGAGAGAGAGAGAGAGAGAGAGAGAGAGAGAGAGAGATGGTACCTTTTCTTGCAGGTGCTAACACCCTTTTCCCCTTTTCAAATATGGTTTAGGCTTCATTTTGGGCCATGGGTGGAAGCTTCTCTTGTAGGAGAAAAATAAACAAAGTAAAGCAAAACAAGAAACCCTTTTGTAATAATGTTCGAACGTTAACGCGTTTCCTCAGTTAATAACGGGACGGATCCAGAGTTTGTAGATGTCATAAATAAATAAAATAAAATAACATACAAACAAACAAACACAATCTCATAAACTCTACTCCTTAAAACAGCAAATATGGCAGCCTCCTTCCAGACGCCCTGTCAGCATTACCTTTACAAACAACAACAAAAAAGTTGCAGAGAAACAAAAACTCTTATAAAAGCTCTTCCACCTACACTTATGGTTATTCCACCATCACAACTAATCAGGAAGAACAATGGCCAGAGGTTAGTCTCTCCCCCCAGAGAGAGAGAGAGAGAGAGAGAGAGAGAGAGAGAGAGAGAGAGAGAGAGAGAGAGGTGGCTGGGAGCCCCATTTAAAAAAAAAAGAGAGAAAAGGAAAAAAACAAACTTTCCTGCTAGACAAATGATCATTTTTACAACTGATTCTTTGTCTGATCTGCTGAATGGCTCTCCTGACGATGGGAACTTCTTTTCTTCTCCTCACCCCCCCTCTTTTTTTTTTATACCTCTCGCTCTTTTATGAGTCACGTGTAACTGTCAACAACTGTTCTACTGGAGCGAGAGCCTTAATGAGGAAAATAAGAAGGAAAAGATTAGGGAGGGAGAAGTAGTGGGGGTGGGGGTGGGGGTCGTCTTTATCCCAGATTGAGAGGAGCGGAAGGATTCGTTTTTATTTCTTCGAAATTATAATATTACTGATATCCAAACATCATGCAGAATTTTCAGCTACAAAAATAACGTTTTTTTTTTAATTAGGCCATTTCTATTGACTTTATCTTGGCTATTTTTAATTCATTCTATTTATGATAAAAAAAATGGATCGCATTTGGTTGAGTTTACTAGTTTGTTTCATGGCAAGGAAAGGAAATTAAACTTCCAGACAATTTGTACAGAAACTCTCAAGTTGCAGCTATCAAAGCCTTACTCGCGCACGCAGAGAGAGAGAGAGAGAAGAGAGAGAGAGAGAGAGAGAGAGAGAACGCTATGTTGAGAGAGAGAGAGAGAGAGAGAGAGAGAGAGACGGGGACCCCAAATACCACCATCCACCATGTCAACATTCCCTACATTTCCTCTGTGGAAATCAGCTACCATAAACTTTCCCTATACAGCCAAGCTAACACGTTATCTCCCAGTTCCGCTCTTCCCAAAGTCGTGGGCCCTTCGTTCTTTATGGAAACGGTTCTATTTCTTTCCTCAGAGCAGAGAGATTTTGTTGCGTGTGTGCCTGAATAATAATATATATATTATTATATATATATATCCTATGAATTATATATATATGATATATATATACAATATATATAGATATATATATAATAATATATATATATAATATATAAATATATATATTATACATATAATTATTATAATTTATAAATATATTATAATTCTATATATAGATATATATATATTATACTATATATGTCATATATTATATATTTATATATATATATTACATATATATTATATAAATATATATAATATATTAGATATATATATAATAATATAATAATAAAGATTGGTACACATTTATGTGTGATGAGAGAAAAACATTATTGCCAGACAGTTCAAGACCTCTTAATTCCCTTTGAAACCCGTAACTATTATGTCTACCTGTCGTACCCTATTTAATTTTCTTATTCCAGCCTATGTATACAAAGAATGTTTTCTTACTTGCCTTTTGATCAGCCAAATGGATCAATTAAGTCAAACTTTTTTACAAGTGCTAGAAAATGGAATGTAAGTCAAACCATCATATGACATTTACCCTTCGAGTACAACTAATCCATTTCGTACCTAATCCAGCAACGTCTGTCAGAATTCGCCAATGACTCAAGGTGAGCTACGTTCGGGAAGCCCAAGCCCCACCAATTCACAATTTCTTCAAGCCGCCATGAGTCGTTTTGAATAAATATAGTTCAGAATATAAATGTAATATCGCCTATTACCCATTACCCCTGAGATGCATAAAGAGAATTCAACATCTTAACTCATAGAATGTCACAAGATCTACTCTGACCAGCATTCCTTATTCTAAAAGTTCTCCCGAAACTTTCTACATCTTCCTGGATAATCTGAATGCTATGAGAAAAATCATTTGCATTCGTACATTTATGGTAATGCTCCAAAGCACAGCAAGCAAATAAAATGCAGAGAACGTTCGTGCAAGTATTACAGCCGACTGCGCAGCAATTTGCATGGAAAACTCAAAATCATGGACTTCCTTCATGAGGATATATGCCTTTGAGCAAAGTTCTCGGTTGTGTTCTTACGAAGTCAAATGGGAAAACTTTACAGGCGGTAATGAGTTTTATGACCGCTAGTTTTAGCCTGAGCTGGTCTCGGATTAATTCTTTAAAATTCCCATACACTGGCTCGAGGAGCCGTTTGCATTTAGATGGCCCAAGTTGCTCCGAATAACAGTTTCAATGGAGCTTCATTCTTCCGAATTAGCTGCAAAAATGGTAGTCACTTCCGAATAATGTGTGACTGCACGCTGCTGTCAACGCGGAATTGACTCCGGGTCCCTCAGTGCATAACTAGTTCGAAGTTGTCGAGATAAGCACGTCCTCGCTCAGGCGTTGAGAGCACACACCCATCTTTATTTGGAAGTTTGTATAATATGCAAAAATCCTTCGCTGAATTTTGATAAGATGTACACAGCCTCCCAAACGTGGTATGCTATTCACTCCCCATTTATTTTCAAAGCTCGTCGTTCATTTTCTTTAAAAATCAAAATGGAATCTTTAAACTTCCCGTCTCTTTCCTTGAGCACTGTCAAATCATGGCCACGGAAAAAGCACCTACATCAGTAACGACCAGCTTCAATTCCTGGTAATAGGAAGAAAGTGCAAAGAGAAAGTAGATAAAACTTGAAAATGTATTTTCTCTCTGACCAATTCTTCCATTTTAACTTCTTGATTTCGAATTCATTCCATTTATGTATCAGATTTATAACATATACTGTATCATATTTGCATATAATCTCTTAGTAGCCGATTTCCTAAGCCTGTAATTTATTCATATCATAA
Organism: Macrobrachium nipponense; assembly: GCF_015104395.2. Taxonomy (NCBI): domain Eukaryota; kingdom Metazoa; phylum Arthropoda; class Malacostraca; order Decapoda; family Palaemonidae; genus Macrobrachium; species Macrobrachium nipponense. Next base: position 89,555,277 of record NC_061110.1, on the reverse strand, counting down.
TGAATTCATACATAATAATTACAATCACTAAATCTACCTACAGTTTAATCTCTTTTCATTCACCGCCGTATCCAATAGAATCAAGTTCAGTCCAATCACTAAAAACAACCTCACCATCATTTTCTTTACTTTTTATTTTATCAAGGAACGAAATAAAATGATTTCGTTTAAGAGAACGGAAGAGGGACATAATAAAAAGCTCAAGAGATCAAAAGAAAACGGTCTGGATGCCTCTCTTGTTCCAGGCTCTCTCCACCTAAGTAGTTTATGCTCTTGTTTTTGTTCCCGGAATTTACGACCGAAAAAGAAAGTATTTTCATGCTAATAATCTCTCTCTCTCTCTCTCTCTCTCTCTCTCTCTCTCTCTCTCTCTCTCTCTCTCTCTCTCAATTTTTCATCATCAAATATACTGATTTAATTTCCATCTCTCTCTCTCTCTCTCTCTCTCTCTCTCTCTCTCTCTCTCTCTCTCTCTCTCTCTCATCTAACTAATTTTTCATCAGTCAAATATACTGGTATAATTTCCATCTCTCTCTCTCTCTCTCTCTCTCTCTCTCTCTCTCTCTCTCTCTCTCTCTCTCTCCCCTTTTCTTGAAATAGAGTATTTACCCACCTTTCCTATCTCCTCCTTTCGCTCTAATGCAATTTCAATTTCTCTTACTTCTGTATCTGTCAGCACCCACACCCCCCTTCTCTCTCTCTCTCTCTCTCTCTCTCTCTCTCTCTCTCTCTCTCTCTCTCATACACAGAATAGTTCATAACTTCATAAGTCTTATATCATTAACTACCGAGGGTCCTCGGAAAAATATTCCTGCATAAAAACTGAGCAATTTACAGAAACAACTGTAGTTCAGAGACGCTGGACAATTTATGTGCTAATACTGTGGTTATCAGATACAGCGAGGAGTACCCAATATACAGCAGTATATAATCAGTAATTCCTCCCCCCAACACCTCCCCCCCCCCCCTCTCTCTCTCTCTCTCTCTCTCTCTCTCTCTCTCTCTCTCTCTCTCTCTCAGTTTACATCCCCCAGAATCGTGCATAATTTTATAACTTCGTCAGTGATATATATACAAAACCGTAAAACACATCTGGTGGAATAATGTAATGTAACATACTGAAGCGATTTCTACAAAAATATGGCTCTGATTTTGTGGAATATTTACGGTTTATGGTGAATTACTACGAATTTCTACGCAGTACTATACTTGACAATGTTCTCTCTCTCTCTCTCTCTCTCTCTCTCTCTCTCTCTCTCTCTCTCTCTCTCTCATCAATATATATATATATATATATATATATATATATATATATATATATATATATATATATATATATATACTGTTAGGAACATAGTTTTTCTCTTATACAGTTTTTTGTTAAAACAACTGCTTTAGTGGCATCAATAAGATACCTACAAGAAAGTCATTGATGCCACTAATGCAACTGCATTTAAGCGAAAATTTATATATATATATATATATATATATATATATATATATATATATATATATAATATATATATACACACACACACATTACTCTTCAAATTACAAGTCCCAATGTTTTCAGTACTACCAGGCGAAGTTCAAGTATACCATACCCCTTTAAGTGGATTTGGCAAAAGGAAATGACAAATGCTATATTAATAAAACGTTCTTGGTCTTAGGGCAAATGTCTGTAACTTGGAGGTCACGTTTCAAAGTAGGGCCTGAGTTTGTACGAGGGCGTTCTTTGCTGGGAAAACCCTAAGGTAGAGTTGCTTTTCTTGAGGGGCTTTGTAAGTCTAATCTTGTTTACTACAGCAATACTTTCTATGTGCTCATAGAGCGATTACCAATTTAAATCAATTGCTACACGTATTTCATCAGTTATATTGTAAGATTTGGTTTCTTTATTTTCCATAAAATGCATCCAGTTTAATGGAACGAATCACCAGTCTAACTATTGGGTAACGAAAACTCTTCAGTATAGGGTACCCTGTTATTATAATAGGCCAGAAAATTATATATAAATACATAAATAGGCCCTGGAAGTTTAAATAGAGAGTAAAAAAATGTTTCCAGTCTCATTTGCCAAAGCCTTATTTAAACGAGAGAGAGAGAGAGAGAGAATACATACATCCGACTGCGCTTGTATTTAAAATCGTACCTCGGATAAAACTTTTGCAGTGTCTTAAGACCGATATTGCACACGTAAGCTCTCCAAATCGATATTTTTGTCCTACATTAAAATTGTGATTTGTTTGTACTGACGATTATGTTCTTGAAAAATAATTTGATTAATGGGAAAATTGTATATTTCAATCTAGAGTATTTATTCACATACTTTCCTGTTATTAATTCGTATTACAACTAGTGGCTTCAGTTCTAATGATATCCATAATTCTTATTCAAGGTATTAACCTAAAAACTCTTTGATATATTCACTGTAAGTCAGATAGGTCATCAATTCTCTCCCTTTTTTATTGGATGAGGGGAGAAGTCGAGGTTAGGATTCAATAAATGGACCAGAAAAATATTTTAATAAAAGTATACAACAGTAAAATGCAAAAGGGAAAACTTTTGTGCGTGTTTGTATGTGTGTGAGTATGTGAACTGACATGGACAGTTACGTCTGTCAATCACATCAAATCCAAGCCATTTTTGAAACTGGGAAAAGTGAAAATATTAAATAAACATCCTTCAAGATACAAACAGAAAAAATACATAAACAAATAACATAGTTTAAATAAGCCCGGCAACAGCATTAATACCGAAGTCACCAGCGGAAATGGTAAGACACGATAATAATGACATTAATAAATGAAATCACACACTCCAATTTTCAATCGTCCAATATCATGACAACAACTCCGGAGCGCCTCCATTCTTACGCCTCTGCTGTAATAAAGGCGATATTGGTAATCAATTGGGAGCTGTCAGGATGTCAATGTACCGTTTGCAATAACATTTTCAGCAACCTTCATTACGGATGCTATCAGTGAAAATATTTACATGTTTCTTTTATTGCTGGTCTCTCTCTCTCTCTCTCTCTCTCTCTCTCTCTCTCTCTCTCTCTCTCTCTCTCTCTCTCTCTCTCTCTCTGAGTGTAAATATTTACTTGTTTATACATACATATAGCTATGACAAGACATTCAGGAATGGACACACACAAATAATTGTAAACACATTCATTGCCTGAATGATTGACACCACTCTGAGATACTTCGTTCCTCATTCTGGCCTGTCTTGGCCACCTCAAATGATTTCCAAGTCAAAAACGAAGTTAATTTCAAATAATATGACTCTCTTCGCTCCTACAACTAGGCCCTCAATATATATTGCTTCACACATTTAATTAAGCAATGGTTTTAACAACTGACTTACAGCTGAGAGGGGGATGTGAATACCCAAATGGAAACACTTAAAATATTTTTATCCTTAATAACTCCCTTGACATATTTCATCATGAAATAAGGCTTCAAATTGACGTAAAATCGAACAATGAAAGAAACATTTCATAAAACAAAAGAAAATGAGATTCTTATAAGTGGATCAAACAAGTTTGCTAAGGTGGACAAGGTGAATTACTTAACAGAGGAGCAGACATGTTTACTAAACTTGGAGAAGACGGCCTCGAAAAGGAACGGACAAAATTTCTCTTAGGAAAAGCGGACAAATTCTTAAAAGTTGGACATGTCAAATTTCTTAAAAGCCGAATAGGCAAATCTCTTACAAGTGCAGCAGACAAACTTAATCGAAAAAGAGCATATGATTTTTTTTTTAATACGTGCAGCAAACAAGTTGCTCAGACGTGGAACAGACATGTTTTAAAACCGGAGCAGCTAATTTTCTTACATTTCGAGAACACAAATTTCTATATACAAGCAAAGAAATTTCTCACGTAAAAAGGAGCCAAATTCCTACGAAAAAAAAGTACAGAGAAATGTCTTCAAAGGTCGGAAGGTGCAGAAGTTCCGAACAAGAAATTCATGATCTTATGAATAGACAAATGTTCTTAATTGCCTCCACACTGGAGCAGCGAAGATGCAATCGTATTGTTTGAAACATTTTAATCCGCGTACCGTAACGAACGCTACTCTTATCCATTTAAGCAAATTTTTAATGGAACGTGGCAGTCGAAAATTTATTAACCTTTCTTGAATCGGGATGACTGAACTGGTACCCGTGAAAAAGGAAGTAAGTCCATTCTATCACGTTGCTTATGCTATGATAGAGCAGCATAAATACATCTTATGAAATGCCCCAAACCAGGTTTTCAAATATACTTAAAAAACTATTTAATCTTCTCACTCCAAACCTTCCAATATTCATTCAAGGTCTTAACATATTTCATGCAAAGCTTCCGTTTTGCCATGGATGTGGTGGAAGGTTTTTTTTCTCCTTTCTTAATTCATGAATAAATGTTAAACGCATTCGAGTGTCGTTTGCGTATTTAAGGAGATATTTAGCACTAATTTCTTTTTAAAGGAGTTCTTTCACTGGTAGACGATTTGGAGAAATAGAAACAAATAATTCTTTCAATCTTCTTTAAATTTTCCTGGGGTTCAGCGCATTAGCGAAACAACTTAAACGTAAAAGTGTCTGTTCATTCAATAATACTTAAGGTAATGAATATAATTATTTAATAATATTTAATATAATGATTATACAGTAATATTCTAAAATAACAAAACCAACGTAATTCTGTAGAATACCAACGCCATTTCTTGCCTTCCATCTTGTAATAGTAGAAACAGGGGCTTTCCTGAAATGCCAATTAGCGAAGCCATTGCTCTCTCTCTCTCTATATAGGATTTGGTGGCACTGATCTTTGACATGAAGTGTTCCCTAAAAAAAAGTGCTTTTGGACAGATGAGTTTTGTTGTCAACCCTGACTCGGAACAATTGGCAGCCCTGCTTAAAGGCGCCTGTTTGGTCTGGCCTTATGCTATGGAGACCTGTGCAACGGTTAATAATAAAAGGTAGAAACTGAATATTTTTCTTTATAATTTGAGAACGTTAAATTAAAAATCTCTTTAATGAATAAAGTCAAATATTTCGTTACAAATAATGGGGCACTACTCTAGATATCAATTATGTCAATTACTGCATGTATTTATGTAAAAAAGTGTATTTTCCTTACTGGCCATAACACACAAACAAATAACCATGAAATACTGCAGTAGCTATAAACGATCTTGGATTATTTTGGCCAAATTTGAATTTCTATTTGACATTCCCCCTTCTAAATGTGACCTTAAAACATGAAAACAAGTTAAATATTTAAACTGTGCCTCATATAGTCCGAATGTTTTGGCCCAGATTAAATTTCTATTTGTGATTTTAACTAACAAGTAAGATCTTGACACACATTTTGACCTCATCATGCAAATTTGTAGCATCATTAAATTATTCATGTTAAATGCAAACTCTCAACCTGATGGTCAAAGTCAAATTCCTGTTTGACCTTTGATCCCTGAGTAAGAACTTACTCTACACCTTGGCTTCATAAGTGAATAGTGAATGTCAGTATAGTTAAAAGTTGATGGTACAGGTCAAATCCCTAATTAACCTATGACCTTTTAGTATATAATCCTGACCTTCAGTTTGACCTGATTCTGCACCTTCGCTATTACTAGGGGATTATGTATGTTACATAAAAGTCAATATTTCTCATAGTTCAAACGTAATGGACAAAGTGAGATTCTTATTTGATCTTTGACCTCTAAGTACTGCCTTGAACATCATCTTCCTCTTGACCTCAGCACAATTTTCAAAACTTGTCGTCTTGCTTATTTAATGACCAGTCATGTACAAAGATTAATCAAAATTTTTCACTGAGATATAAAAATTGGCTTCTGAAACCTGACCTATATTTCATTAAAATTATACATAATCATATATATATATATATATATATATATATATATATATATATATATATATACGAGTATATATGAATATCTAAATACGGTATGTGTAAATGTAAACTTTATATCCTTGCTAAGAGCTGTCAAAACTGGTGTAACGTAGACATTATTCATCATTTCGATCGGCTCTCCTATATATAAGGGATACGAACGGAAACCGCCAAATTAGCAACAACATGTCTACAGTGAACCTGCTTTTACAGTTTTTAACTATTTTAATTATAATGGAATATGAATCAACTACAGCACCCGTAAAATCTTTAGCGAAACGACCAAAGTAAATGAAACATGCATGGCAAAGTCCGTAGACTTTCTCGACCAGCTCGCCAAGACTACTTGCATTTATCCTGATAGTAACTTTTGTAATTACGTATTAACTCTAAATAATATGCTACAGAAAAACACAAATAACATCTTTTGTCTTGTTTCCTTTGTCTTTATGAGAATATATCGAAAACAAATATTTTTTCTAATAAATATGCGGAACAAGGATTACTCGGGATAACTATAATTCTTGAAAATAATAGCATTCATATCCGACACAAAAAGATAACAAAAATACGAAATACTAAATTAAGTCACATCAAAGAGGAAAAAAATATGATCTATACGAACATTATCTGTTCTGATAGCAAAAACATCTTTTTTTATTTAAATGAATCAATGTCAATCCCAGCTGACACCTTAGATTAGAATTACAAATCAATATATCTTTAACTGAATATCTTAGAACAGTAACAATAATTTTGCGTCAGGTCAATGTGATTTTACGAATAACGTTAACAAGCCATATATATATATATATATATATATATATATATATATATATATATATATATATATATATATATGTAAAGAATCGGGCTTCTTTGACAATCTACAGCGTCATTAATTTGTTTTTAAAAAATCTATATTTAATGGAGAGGGTAGAGTAATATTTCCGACTAATACGTTTTGTTATTTTCTTAAACTCGCATATTACATTATATATATATATATATATATATATATATATATATATATAATATATATATATATAATGTAATATGCGAGTTTAAGAAAATAACAAAACGTATTAGTCGGAAATATTACTCTACCCTCTCCATTAAATATAGATTTTTTAAAAACAAATTAATGACGCTGTAGATTGTCAAAGAAGCCCGATTCTTTATGAAGAATTTAGCATACAACCATACATACATACATACATACATACATACATACATACAGATAGATAGATAGATAGATAGATAGATAGATAGATAGATAGATAGATAGATAGATGATAGATGAAACGTGATCTGTCCATAGTATAGCACTGACGAACAAGGGAGAAAAGGTTAAGTTACCGCCTTATATATTAAGTAAAGACTAGTACTGTACTATATCATGTCTGCAAGGAGTTAGCCTTTCTCTAATAACTCAAGAATATGCCACCACGCGTGAGGGTTGAATCTGGACGTTCTGCCTTTTCCATTAACAAAATGATCTGGCATGTCGCTGAGCAGTTAGTTTTGAGGTTACATGATAAATGAAGCAGGTCTGCTTCGTTGAAATCTGGAATTTATTCGTGGCCCAAGATGGGCATTGTGGAACTTACGGTGTAAAATGGCATTTCATTTCTTAATTGATACCGTTCGTGAGTGACAGCAGAACGTCTGTGGAAGATTGCTTAGTTTTCCACGTAACCTGTTGTTTCCCGGTGGTCTGGCTTTCGAAATAGGTCTAATTCTATTGCTAGAATTATTTACGAGACCTTAGAAAAAACTACACGAACTTACGGTCACTTTCACACAGAATGTTTCCGTTAGTGAATTAGTTTGTGATATTATTATAACTCTCTCGTTACAATATATAGCCTCTTATATCTTCTTTTTAGATGTCTTCGTGGAATATATCTAGGGTAATTACTTCCACAGGACAGAAGGCCAAATACTAGCTACCCACATAAATAAATTAGATATAGAAGATTATTTACTATTCACAAATGTCTATACTGGTTAGCCCTAAAGAAAAAACCCTAATTGTTTTAGTTTCCTTTTAAGATTTCAAGGCTTGTTGAAATATGACCTTAGGATATCAGGGAACCTGTAGTTTTGTATTTACAGATTCTGGTCACAACATTCTCCCGCCTGCGAACAGAGAAGCCTTTGGTTTATTTCCAAACCATTGGCTACATTTTCAGCAGTCTTTGCTTTTCACTGAATTTCGCGTTACAGTTTTATGAATATAAGTGGAGAAGAATGGGACGTTTACAGCAAAAGGCTTTTTTATTTAAGCCCAAATTTTGCAGAATTTAACTACTCAAATCAAAATGGAAATTCTTAACCTTCGGTTATTGCAAATGAAAGCCTGCTCTTAGTTAAACCCTGAGAAGAACATCACCATATCCACACGAGAACCGTTATAAGTATAATGTAAAGCATTATAAAAAAAATAAGAATAAAAGATAATCAATCCTAATCTCTCGCGCTTCTAGTCTTATTATTCAAACATTCTAAGTCAAGTGAAAGCAGGGGTTTTTTTATTCTTAGATATAATAGCTTAAGAAAGCCTTCGAGTATAACTAGAATAGTATATATTTAACTGACTGACTAGTCCATTACGGTCTCGCTAAAATGAACAAAGAGCTATAAACGTTGTACATTATTTAGTTCTAAAAACGAAATTGTGTGCAAAAGCAATGTCTGCATTACGAGTGATTGCTTTAAGGTTTTGACAAGAACGCAACAAAGACACGAAGACGAAAAGTAAAATAATTTCGTGAAGTTCACATATAAAAATTAATTATCCCTATATTCCCCTCTCACTGCAGTGAAGCGATGTTTATAAATCTATTAAAACAAAATATTTTGTGCGTGAAAGCAATATTATTCATGTAAGCATTTTAGATAAGCCTTATCAGAGAGAGAGAGAGAGAGAGAGAGAGAGAGAGAGAGAGAGAGAGAGAGAGAGAGAGAGAGAGAGAGAAAACTTGACTCTAATGAACCAGAAAGTCGGGAGAGGGACTTGCAACGCACTTCATTTACCTCAAAAGGACTGAAGGAGTCAGATTAATTCTCTCTCTCTCTCTCTCTCTCTCTCTCTCTCTCTCTCTCTCTCTCTCTCTCTCTCTAAAGAAGGAAGGAAATCACTACCCATCACAGCCGTCAGATAATCCGAGCGGTAAAGCAGAATGGGAACTGATCTATGTGGATTTTTTTGGTGAGCTGTTCAGGAACTACAAAATGGCCAGATTTATCGGACGCCTTCTCCTTATGCAAATCGCCAACAGGTCAAATCCCCAATCTTTTATCCTATCAACCAGGCTTTCTTTTACTGTCTCCTTTCACTGGCTAGCACCTTTCATCACACCCCCTTTTGATGTTATCAGTGTGTTTTCCTACGCTAACTCTTTCCCAGTATCCCTCCCTCACCTACACCTCCGTATTGCCTTCCTTATTTCATCCTCTGCCATTTCTTCGTACCTTCCATCTTAAAACATTCCTTTTCCCCTTCTATTTTCTCCTCCCTTTACCCGTCCGGTTCCAGTCCCTTTCCAGGCATAGGAGGAAAGAAATTCTTCACAAAGCAAAGTCGTTTGTCCAGCTATCAACCCCAATGTCTCTCCGTCAAGCGTCAAATGTCATACAATCGAGATTTTGTTTTTAACTACGTGCTGATTATTTCTGTTGCTGGTTTCGTGACTGCTCATAAAGAATGCGTAGTCATCATACATAGGTACAGCGTGGTGGATTGTATCTGAAATTATCTTATAGCCACAGCGAATTTATTCATTCGTTTGTGTACGTACTTAGCATTTCTATAATGAATTTTTCACGATGATCTCCGCTATTTACATACGTCAACAGTTGTACTACATTTACCCACCGAACAAAAATTAAGGATAAGTAAGCCTTTTCATGTGGATCTCCATAACCATTAATTCTGCCCAATTCTAGATGATATATGGTAATCACAAACCGAATGACAATAGCACGTTTGATATAGACTTCAGAGATCGATTCACTTCCATTGTTAAGGAACACTCTGAGGAAAGGGAGATTAAAGATGACTTACCCACATCGCGAAGACAAAGGAATTTCAAATTCGTTTCTCAGATGGTGATGTGGTGCTGGTAAGAGCTATAGTCGTTATTATTCCTGAACTCTATTTGCTGGGATTGAACAAAACGGCTCTCTCGAAACGCAGGAGACTTGGCGTCTAGGAGCGACTGTCCTTTTCGCGTTTTGAATTTCCAGCTGTTATCTTAATTCATACCTACATGGATGGTATTATTGTTTGATATTTTATCTAAATTAGCAACTATGACTGAAATACTTCAATATTTGTTACGTCTGCTCAAGATTCTCTATACTATGAAAGGTACAGTGTATCCATATAAGTATAAAGGTACCCTGGTTTAAGCTTAGGCGCGGTACGAAATGTCCGGAGGCTGAAAGTTGCAGTCTCGTCCCACTCTTACATGAACTTCAAGTTACTAGTATACATGAGTTATCACCTAATATATTATGTATACATACATACACACATATACACAAACACACACACACACACACACACAAACACACACACACACACACACACACATATATATATATATATATACATATATATATATATATATATATATATATATTCAGAACTTTGATTGGTGGCATCAACAAATACAGGTTTTCGTTGTCGCATACACACCTTGAACACATATTGGGTAAAGCGATGGACTGGCAACCACATCCCCAAACGCTTGTGTCTGCGAAGAGTAGATTTATCGCAAGAGAAAAAAACTATTCAGGCAGGATAGAAAATTACTTTTATATTCGCCGGAATTGGCAGAAAACGTTTGTAAAAGTTGCAACATCTATTTTAAATCATTTTAACGAAGATTTTATTTTTCCCGAGCTTTACTTCTACTGAAATTACGAAATGGAAAACTATAATAAACACATTCACAATTTCCTTATCAAACAGGTAATTAATGTTCTACCTGGAGACCAAATTGAAAACAGACCGAACAACGAAGTGGTTTCATTTTTTTTATACAATCCTAAAGTATGACCTCTTGTAATATAAACCACAAAAAAGTATGAAATTAAACCAATTTGTTCTTTTCTTTTTAATCTGGGAAACTAACCGTCTACGCAAATATGTCTTGGTAATGAGGGATTTGTTTAATCTAGCATTGTTAGGCTAAGAAAACAAACGACGTGATGGGAAACAAACCCAAAGACAAAGAATGAATAAATCACGAAATTTAGGCTACAAAGCCAACATTGTGATACTTTCAGCCATTCAGCGCTTGAGACAAGGACCTGACGCATTTGGACAGGAAGATCTAGAAATCTTCCAGATTAGAAGCGATGAAGCGAAAGGACTGAGTAGTAAAACTGATAGAAAACCCTAGAGTTGCTCTGTGCGAGAGGTTGAACAGCAAGCTGAAAGAAAGGATTTGGGAATTGAGATAAAATATAAAGCTAAAAAGAGGGTTAGGCTAGGGCCAACGGGAAGATGCAAATATCCTTTAGCAATGCCTACCGTGATAGATTTGAGGTGCACTGACGGCACTACCCCTTTCCCCTCTGGGAAATGAGGAGACAAAAAGTGAGCTACCAAAAATAGTATGAGGAAAAATAGCAAAGAAATTCGAATTTCTTTTAAGCGAATGAAACAGTGTTTTGACTAAAGACTAAAGGGTCATAGTTTGAGGAACAACACAAATTCAGTCTCTTAAATCATCTCATCAGAAACAGCAAACCCACATGACTGGGTTTTAGTCGACAAGCAAAAGGAGTCAAAGCAAAGCTTATACCGGGATAAAAAAGCTGTCAAAGAAAGGTGGACGCACTTTTAATCACACTATAAAAAAAATTGTTGATTATGAATCCCCACATAAATGTAATCAGGAATCAAAAATGTAACCATTGGCAGGAACAGAACGAAAGTATGCAAATCTAATAAGTAAGACGCAGTAGCGGAAATGGGATACGAGTTAAGGGTGCATCAACAAGACTTCGGTCTTCAGCTTCTGGAAAACAAGGCGCGCGATATTGTTCGTTCCAGGAATCGGAAGTAATACGAAACGGAGATGCCAAATACGTTATCGACTAGGAAGTTCTGTCCCTGATCCCTGACAGTAATAAACAGGAGGCAAGTGATTGCATGTCACACGAATACCGCAAGCCTACGACCAAGTCCGTAGCTTCATTTTCTTCTATGTCGAAGTTGCCAATAGCTGGGTTTCAAAATACATTCGAGTGTACCCGTTTTTCATTTTAGAGATTGTTATTCTATTTCTAAATATGATAAAATGATATGATTCCGTGAATTAAATGGGGACAAAATACTACGTGCTGTTTATACCCGTTCTTCATTTTAGAGACTGACCGTTACCTTATTTCTAAGTACGATTTAAATGCCCTGATTCCGTGAATTAAAAGGAGATAAATCACTAATGTGCTGTTTCACACATTTTTGTTAACAGAATTTTTCCCAAATGAAAAACTTCATGATCTAATTTTTGTTAGTTTGTATGGTGTTTTAACGTCGCAATGGTTATTCAGCAACGGGACCAACGGCTTTACGTGACTTCCGAACCACGCCGAGAGTGAACTTCTGTCACCAGAAATACACATCTCTGACCCAGAAATACACATCTCTGAGAAATACACATCTCTGGAGAATCGAACTCGGGGCCACCGAGGAGTGGCAGGCCAAGACCATACCGATCACGCCGCTGAGGCTCCTTTCACGATCTAATATGAACAGGGCTTGAGGGACATTCAGATGATGTATTTTGCACTGAATAGGATCCGCTTTTGAATAAACTAAACCAGATATAAAATTATGCTTTTAGTGGCAGGTTCTTGTTCTCTTAAGCATCTGCCCGTATCACTACAACAAAACTATGAAGGGAAACTAAAAAAAAATTAAAGACTTCATGAAAAAAAAGTTAATTTAAACATTTTATATCCATTAATCAATTTTATCATTTCAATGACTTTCAATATGATGAAATTCTGCTATTCCTTTGGACTTTTACTTAATATTTCACTATTACAGCCACTGAAAATTATGACTGAAGAATAAAGTTTTATGTGTTTGCATATAATTAAAAAGCATATAAATCTCAGTAAGTTTAAAACCTTTCTCTCTCTCTCTCTCTCTCTCTCTCTCTCTCTCTCTCTCTCTCTCTCTCTCTCTCTCTCTCTCTCTCTCTCTCTCTCTCTCTTAATTTGAAAGGGGATATTTCATCGAATTTAACCTTCCGTTTCATCTTTTTAAAAATAATGTCGCCTTCCCTCGTGTCATCACTCAAAGGGCAATTATTCATTTATCTTTGCACTACAGGATAATTGAGGTTTCAAACTGCACTGATTCTCTCTCCTCTCTCTCTCTCTCTCTCTCTCTCTCTCTCTCTCTCTCTCCTTTCAAAGTGAGAGAGCTTAGACCAAATCTGTCTGTCTGTCTGTCTGTCTCTCTCTCTCTCACCTTTCAAAGTGGAAGAGAGAGAGAGAGAGAGAGAGAGAGAGAGAGAGAGAGAGAGAGAGAGAGAGATCTTAGAAGACCTAAATTCCAAGCATGCGAGCTCTACGGGTCGAAACTCCAATAGAGACTCTGTGCCGCTTGCTGACCTACTTAGGGCTACCATCGATTGCCCGGCCGCCGCGGATGGAAGTTATCGTGCACTCTGGGGATGCAAAGGGGGATTTTAAATAACCCACCGGCATTAATTGTTCCGAGTTGTCGTATCCCGCTGGCCAATCGAATTGGAGAGACCTTTGTGTGTTTTTTTTTCTTTTGTGTTCGTGGTGTGTTGTTAATTACTTTATGGTGTTATTTAACACAAAAATGAAGCGTTCCCCTTTTATGGGGAGTTGTTAATTATTCGTGTACGGCAATCTATGTTAGCCATGATTCATTCTCATATATTGTTATTCGAGTTACTCTGCAGAATTCTACGATGGACTGTCTAAAGTACTGTAACGCTAATCTCGCCTAACTTCATATAATTTATAATTTGATGTGGAATCGAGACCAAATAGCGAGGAAATAAAAGGCGAGTCCAGAGACATTAGATATCTATTATTCCTTATGAGAAAATCAAACAACGATATCCTGGATTCTCCAAATCAAAACCCGAGATTTGTCATTTGTCTAAAATTATGATTTTAAAGGTATCAATAAGCGCAGTACCCTCCTCCTGTGGGCTGCAAGAAAGGGGGCCAGCTATGGTGGAAAAATAATTAACGTGAGGGAAATGAGTCATTAGGAGGGAGGTAGGAGAAAAAAACATGCAAGAAAGATGGATGGTACGTTGGGGGATCTTTTTTTAATATATATAACTTCACTCCCCATGTGTGCTGCTAATAACCCTTCTTTTTTTTATTTATTTTTTTTAGTCTTTTTATATTTAGTGAATGAAATTCGTATTACTTAAAATTATGATAAATCGGGCAGTCATTTCGAATACTTACTGATATTTATTTATAATCATTTTTTTTATTTCATCCTGGCTGCCTCAGAAACTTCCTGATTTCCACGAGCAAGTTTGAAGGCGAAGCTAACGATAGTCTTAGTAACGTTACGAGTGAGATTTTTAGGTATGACAGCAGGAATGATTTTGGGCAGGACTGCATTTCCCAACACCTTCCACACGGTCTTTCTTCCCCTCAAATTCTGATTCAATACACTTTACAGTATTAAAAGAATATTTCATAGAATCCATAGAATCCCTTTAATTCTCAGTACTTCCAAGAGTCTCAAAGGCCTGTCATTCGCAACGAAAAGAAGAGAACAAGAACAGACACAAAATAAGGCTTAGCATTTGTGACATTTACAGAGAGGACAATAATTACGTCCCAGAAGAGCTGTAGTAAAAACGTGACATAACATCTGATAAAAAGGCCTGAAGGAGAAGTAGGATATATAAAGAGCAATCACTCGAGTGTTCAACCTTCCTAGCACAATAGAACTCGGACCAGACCCTCGACTTTCAGAGGAGACAACAGACCCTAGACTTTCAGAGGAGACAACAGACCCTCGACTTTCAGAGGAGACAACAGACCCTCGACTTTCAGAGGAGACAACAGACCCTCGACTTTCAGAGGAGACAACAGACCCTAGACTTTCAGAGGAGACAACAGACCCTCGACTTTCAGAGGAGACAACAGACCCTCGACTTTCAGAGGAGACAACATACCCTCAACTTTCAGAGGAGACAACAGACCCTCGACTTTCAGAGGAGACTTCCCGTGGACAGAAACCTCGACTTCCTGAGAGAACGACACTCCCGAAATGGCCGTCGATCATCCCTTGAAAACATAAGTACCAACTTCTTCCATATAACAAAGGAAGGAGAGGGAATCAACCATCTTTCATACCAGAATACGCAGCTGGAAGAGGAGGAGGAGACAGGGGTGCAGCTATAGAGGAGGAGACTGGAGGAGAGGCGTGACTGAGCGAATCACTCAGCTTTAAGCTCGGGAAGTCCACTGAGTGGTTCCTGATGCGAGATTTGGCCATATAAATAGCAGATCACACAAACTTTCGAAAGGGGAAAGGTGGACAGCGTCGCTATATCACAAACAATCATAATGATAAATGCCAGCCTCTCCTCATCGCCGGCGGCCATCGATTTTAAACACACCGAAAACACATTCCACAGACAATGATTTACCGACGTTACAGAGGCATCTATGGCTCATTCCAAGTTCGCAAAGTAGTTATTTCCTTATGGGGACATTATCGAAAGTTTCTCTTCTTTATTGGACGTCCTGGAAAACAGTCTTCTCGCCCTAGTGTCCAGAAGAATTCTTTATTTACCCAGTATCCACACATAGGGGTTCCTTTTTTCTGTTGAAGTTCTAAACAATCCTCTTGGTGTGGTTGGGGGTCCAAACTACTCCAGTAACATTTTTGGAAGAAAATTGGTTTTCTCTCATTTCGTCTTTCGTAGAATTAGTTTTTTTATGGCGCAGATCCTTTGCCCATTAGGAATTCCTACCGACGGTGAAGCAAGTAAAAAAAACGAAATTTATGGTGAAAAGCAGACGTCCTTCATTGGAAATTTTTCCAGGAACGTTTAAGAAAATATAAAATAAAATCTAGAACACTGACAACTCGTGTTTTAGACCTAGTTACTAGTACTCGAAAACAAGCATGATTCTTTTCAACGGCGATCTCCATTCCCTAAACAAGGTCAGCACTACGTTAGTCCAGACGATTCGTCAAAATATAAAAAATAAAATAGTTGCAAATTTATCGTCACTATTTTCTTCTTAAGATGACTAGCGTAAACCGCACAGGAACATGACTCACCCTGACCTCACATAAGACATGACTCACCTTAACATAAATCACCTCTCTCAGATATTATTCCTTTTAACAAAGAAAATCATTTTACCTTTTACATTTCATCACTATCTCCATTTCGTCGGGTAGCTCATAAAAAGCTCATTTTGCTTGATTTTAGCTTTTTTGTTCCCTGAGAAAGCTTTCAACTTATCTTTAGTACTTCAACTTTACTGTATCTTTTCTCAACACTTTTATAAGAAGAGATATACGTTTCTATTTACCCGGAATATTTGAGCACCTTTTCATCCCATATTAATTCATTTGCAAGCTCCCATACAATTGTATTTCTTTTTCATTTTCTAACGACTATGACTTTACATCCTCTGTGACATCTCCTTTACAGGGATGTTCTCCAGTCTTCACTCTCTCCTTAAATACTTCCATTACTTTTCATTTTTTTTCCTCTTGCTACTCAAGTTCGTATTAAAAACTCTTGGAGACTTCCATTCTTTGCATCCCTCCTCTTCCAAACCTTTGTTTTGCGTCTGTTAGCGAATTGACTATCAATAAAGTGTGTCTTTTTCACCTTCCTCCCCTCTATACATCAACACCGCGTCTCATCTAAGACGTTTCCCCTCATCTTTTAATCATGGAGGGAAAACTTGTTCGGAAAATTTACATTATTTTACCTCGTCTGAACGCACACTTTCAATAGCCATGCAAGTGACAGATAGGTGGCGGGAGTGTTCCTCTATCTCACGGTATTTCATTTCTAGCTTATTTTAAGTGTTACATTTAAATACAATCTCAAAATTAATAATTAAGCCTTCCAACTCAAACCAGTCGCTTTTTATATACACTTATGCCAGCCTCACGAAGCCAGTTTACCTTTACGCTTTTCAGCCCAAGAAAAATCCCAAATTCATTGAGTACATAAATTGGGGCATTCATTAAAAAAAATTAATATAAATAGAACCGTATGCTTCTTATGATTTATCCGATGACATATATTTTCTTGAAAATCTAGCATCTTGTGTAACAAAAATATCAAAATCCGTCGTTTAAGTATATGGTAATTATTAGACGAGTAGGAATGCTCGGTGCTCTGAGAGAGAGAGAGAGAGAGAGCGAGACTGAGAGGAGAGACGAGAGAGAGACGTGAGAGAGGAGGAGAGAGGACGAGATTTTGTGAGAATGAGAGAGAGAGAGTTTAGTTAAACCTTTTTTCAGGTGACTAAATAAATTACATTCATGATCAATTTTATTTGCATAGGATTGATTTTACGACAATATTTAACATGTGAGCAACCTAGTCAAAGTGGATTTTAAAAGAAAGGTAACAGGAAAAAGGTTTGACACTAGGAACCACATTTCTATGTGTATGTATGTATGTATGAATATATATAATATATATATATATATATATATATATATATATATATGTATATATATATATATATGTGTATATATATATATATATATATATATATATATATATATATATATATATCATGTGACTAGTGAAAATGTTCTGTTACAACAGAATTCCATGTAACAAAAGGAGCCCATCAAAACGCTGAGATTTAGAGAGAAAATACTAGATTTCACAGACTGCTGTCTCTTCTCTTCAGGTAGAGAGAGACAGCAGTCTCTAAAATATAGTATTTTCTGTCTAAATCTTGGCGTTTTTATGGGCTCCTTTTACTATTATAATATATATATATATATATATATATATATATATATATATATATATATATATATTATGCATATATTCCTAAGACATCATAAGAACAGAATGCAATCAGACCTCACTCGACCCAAAAAGAAAGGCTGCCACCGAGATGATTCCCCGGACGAAAACCAACACCATCATCCCACAGTTAGCAAAGGGAAAAGGTGCCTGCAATGAACAGCCTAGGACGCGTAATGGCATTTCAAACTGCCGGCCAATGCACAAACCCCCCTGACATGGAAATTCGGAGACCACGCGGTGCTTTGGTATTTCGGTTGCCTGCTGGGCTTCAGGGGGTAGGAAACATATTGGTCATCCGGAGCAAAAGTGGAAAATCGGGGCGATGTGTTCCTTCTGTGTGTATGTGATGCGTTTCTCTCCAAATTGCTTGTCTTTGATGAACACAGAACCAGTTTTCTGTTTAAGAAATTTTTCTTTGTGGTCTTGGTTTGTTTGTTTGTATGGTGTTTTGACGTTGCATGGAACCAGTGGTTATTCAGCAACGGGACCAACGACTTTACGTGACTTCCGAACCGCGTCGAGAGTGATACTTCTATCACCAAAAATACACATCTCTTACCCCTCAATGGAATGACCGAGAATCGCACTCGCGGCCACCAAGGTGGCAGGCCAAGACCATACCGACCACGCCAATGAGGCGCATTTCTTTGTGGTTTGGTGCTGCGGTTAATTGTGATTATATCTTACTCGCTTATGTAATGTTTATTCAACGATTATGATCAGCCATTTCTTTGCCTGTGATGCCCATTCGGGCATGGCGCTACCTTCTCATGAGGTCACTTTTCTCAAGTACGTGGAATTTAATAATTTTATTTAGTTTTTTATGCTAGGTTATTTACTGGTTATTTAGCCGCAAAGCAATTTCAGTAGTCATACTACATTAATTCAATAAGCACGGGAGACTTAGAAAAAGCCCCAACTTCCTCAAGCGGAGGCATTTATAGAAATTGAGGAAAGAGAAGACTATGGTAGAACACAATAAGATTTAAACACACATATTTTTCCATTTTCGATTACTGATTATATATTATATATGTATATATATATATATATGTGTGTGTGTGTGTGTGTGTGTACTTATATTATTCGAGCTACAAATGTCATTTAATATCTAATTCGCTCTACCTCGCAACTGATATATTTTCATACATGTAAAAGGAAGGGGAATTTTTTAGTTTACATGAATGAAAATATATCAATTCCGAGGTAGAGCGAATTAGATATTGAAGGACATTTTGTAGCTCGAATAATTTATAATGAATCACGTGATATGATTATATTAATCATATATATATATATATATATATATATATATATATATATATACTATATATATATATATATATATATATATATATATATATATAATATATATATATATATTCGCTGCTGTAACCGCACCGTTAGAATACTTCTATTCTTTCTATCATTATATTTAGAAGAAGATTACATAATCACAGATTTCTTGTCTTCATGAAAAATGCTTTTGGAGGATGGAAAAGAGGAAAGTGTTGGGAACCGAGTGATTTTGTATGCTGGGCGTTTCTCGTGATTGATTCTAGGGACACTTCTTGCTGGCAAAACAAGCTCTCTCTCTCTCTCTCTCTCTCTCTCTCTCTCTCTCTCTCGTCTCTCTCTCTCTCTCTCTCTCTCTCTCTCAATTCCGGTAATGACATTACACATTAATTGCTTTTTAAGAAAGTCACAACATTCTTCGTGTCTATGATTATACAGAAGTGAACCACAAACTTGCCCTCAATTTCAATTAGGTTAAGCCCCTGTATCAAAGGTGAATTGCAAGCTGTTCCAATACTCGTCTCAAGTTATGGCAGCAATCTGATTCACCGCCTTCGGAAATGGTACTCTCTACTTGCGAAATGGTAATCTCCACTCACGAATGAAATGGTATTCTCTACTTGTGTTGGGTAAAACGTGAAGGATAACACATCTTAAGACACTAAATTTTGTTAAGGAGGAATTTAGAAGTTTTCCCATATTCAAAGTTATCATTTGTAAGAGATCCTTGAAAATCTTACAAACAAATAGTTAGGTTCCATCAAGTGGGTTAATTGCGAGGGTTTTAAGAAAAGGTTTTCAGTTGCTAGCATGCGAGCAGAAGGGGTGTCCCGTGTATTCGTGCCTCAAACATAACTCAACTCCAGATGCCTTGTACTGGAAGCAAAAATATCCTACTTCTTTTTCCGCAAAGCCATTTTTATCAGTTAGTTTCTATAAGCGATGATAATGTGTCATATTTAATGAGGACGGATTGCCCTCAGTCATTCTTTTAAAAATCAGGAATAACAAACAGCTGTCTCGTTATTAAGCTAGCTTAGTATATATGGCATATGATCCGTTAGGTTTTAATCTGCCGGAATCTAGCAATTACCATTCAGGCAGCTTGTCTGAGTTAATATGATTGCTAGATAGGCAGTACGTGTACATGACTAACGCGAATGCGCAGACATTCAATCCCAGAAGCAATTTGGTACATCCTAAACAGTTATTACTAATGGGCAACTTGCTCCAATTACCAGGATGAGAGTAGCAGCAACATATCTCAGGAATTCAAGAGCCATGAAAGGCCCTCACCCGATGATGTTTGTCTGTTTTCATTTTACCAAGACCTCGACATAAAAATATCTCGCAAATGAAGGATACGTCTAAGGATGCAAAGGAATTGGCCAGTGGATACTTTGTGTGCCTTTATCAGTTGGTGGACTGATACCAGCGGATTCCAAGAAAAATACCATTAAATTGCACACAATCTTCTGGAATCGTAAAATAGGCTCTTTGCCCCCATAAGTTATGATTCTTTGCCCCCTTAGGTTATGGTTCTATCTCTCATGATCAATACTATCAAGTTTAAAGAGCAGTCTTCATCAGTATCAATATCATTAGTTTGATGAAGTAGTCTTAATCATTAGCAACATTATTAGTTTTATATAAAGCAGTTTCATTCATTATCAATATTATTAGTCTTATAAAGTAGTTTCATTCATTATCAACATTATTAGTTTTATAAAGTAGTCTTAATCATTAAATAGTATTAATTTTAAAAAGCAGTCTCATAAATATTACTAGTTTTAAGAAGTAATTTTAATTGTTAACAATATTACTAATTTTATAAAGTAATATTACTCGCTGAACCAAGTTAGCAAATTCTCGTAAGACGTGAATGAGAGATTCCTTTAAGTTAAAAAAAAAATAAACTTAGAAACAAGGAGGAGGAAAAGCTTAATTACTCGGACATCAAAGTGAGAACAGAGCAAAGGAGATGTACGAAATACACTGCGCTACCCGCCCCAACCTGCAGTACCCCCCCCCCCCCACCCCCCCTCCCCCCCCCCCCCCCCCCCCCCCCCCCCCACCCGCCCCAAGAAAAAACAAGGTGCACCCCGAGGTGGAAAGCACATGGTCAGAAAAAGTAAAATAAATAAAAACTGCTTGAGTACTGGTATCTTGTGAAGTTCCCGGCGTTCTGCAAGAAACACTGCCCTAGGGCACGCCTTAGAGAACGGGTGGTAATACCTATGAAAAGATAACATTCTCTCTCTCTCTCTCTCTCTCTCTCTCTCTCTCTCTTCTCTCTCTCTCTCTCCTGCTTTGTCTTCTTTAACGGAGTCAGTTGACAAGAAAAACAGAAGTAACTTCACATATTATTATATTATTATTTTTCAGATGAACCCTATTCGTATGGAACAAGCCCACCGAGGGGGATATTGGCTTGTAATTCAAGCTTCCCAAGAATGTATGGTGTTCTTTTCAAAGAAGTAACAGAAGGTACTCTAAAACACGGAAAGAAGCAACCAGTTATTAGGAAAGAAAAAAATTTAACAAATCAATAAATTAACAGATGAAAGTTTGTACATAAGGCTGTCCAACAAGATAAATAAACCACCAGCAAGGCCAGGAAAGCAACAAACACGTAATATAAAAAGAAATAAAACGTGAAGTATGTGGATGTGAAGTATTCAAAAGCAATAAGCCTTATCACTAATATTCTTCGCACTGCACCTCACACGGGGAATAAGTGTCTGCAACTCACGACGAAATCCAGCGTTATTTCTGCCCCATTTTCGCTACTCTTCGCCGCCTTCCTTTTCATACATTCTCTCCCACCAAATCCATAGGCTTTACGACGCGGGCCTTCAGCATCCGTCTCGCGTAGCAGTTAACTGTCAGTACCACCCGGCGGGCGGTTATGAATTATGACAATCCCTCCACACACACACGCTATTATCTCATCAATCCCTGCTGCTGTCACTGACAACACTGAAGGCTCGTCTTTGCCGGATTCTGTATCCCTCATTTTTCAGAGGGACGAATCATCGATGTGGCTTCTCCCGAAAATCACCCGTTATTTGATTTTCCCTGAATTTTCTCTCGGCAATTCGTCTACCTGACGTAGGATCTGTTATTTCCGATGAGACATGCCAAGACTTCCCCCAATAAGCCGCCACGTGAAACGGCGCAATATTCAGGATGTAAACAGCTGTCCTTGATCATTTTCCCTCGCTCATATACCTCTCCAGCTTTAGTAAGTTAGGGAGTATTCAGGGGTGTGCAGGGAATGAATTAATGTTATTGGGAAAGTTTTCATTACATGACAAAATGAGCTGACTTAGTGTAAATGGCCATATGCCTTGGGTCACGGAATTCAGGCGCTAAATTAACAATCGCTTAGACAGTACGTTTCAAAGTTTAATCGCAGAAACGGTGAAATTCTCTCTCTCTCTCTCTCTCTCTCTCTCTCTCTCTCTCTCTCTCTCTCTCTCTCTCTCTCTCGTTAGTATGTTCATCGTACAATTTCATTTGAGAGATTCCAGTGATACCTTCCTTCATATTATTCGTGTCCACGTTTTGTGCAATATTCGTTTTAAACTCCGAATATGGGACCGAATGTCTATTACGATTTGTTAAACGAGTAATTCGTGAAAATATATAAAGGAAATTCCGATAAAAAAATGTGGTTTTCTGAAAAATAATAATAAGTTTCTTATGATGTCAACTAGTCATTATTATTTTTAGGTAACTTAGCGACAAAATGTAACAGATTAGGAAAGACGCAAATATTAAAGAGAGAGAGAGAGAGAGAGAGAGAGAGAGAGAGAGATGAGAGGAGAGGAGAGAATTGGGAAGAAACAGTAAGAGAAACGGAAGGAATTAAATATTTAAAAAAAAAAAAACGCGAAAAACGAATGGTGAAATGGGAAAAAGTGAACAGAGCAGTGAACCAACCGTATACCTTCGACCGTGGATTTTATTAAAATTCCCAGTGGACTGACGTACGAAGGTTTAATTATTTACTTTCGAGAAAGCGTCAGTAACTCAAAGATTTTTGCCCTTTGATATTAAACTGCCGGAGCCTCTGCGCCGGAGAATGCTGACATCAGCAGCTCCACAGTTGCTATATTGTGGCTGCCCCAAGGAGCCATCGAAGCCCAGGAAGGACGAATTTCATATGGAAACATCTGTGGATCACTGCTTATTTATACGACAGACTGTTTC
>NC_061110.1:89511802-89526802 GCF_015104395.2 Macrobrachium nipponense | reverse complement strand
CGTGGCCGTTGGGAGAGAGAGTGTTGGGGGGTGGCGGATGGGGGAGGGGGGGATTTGCACGGGGAGAAACATCAGATTAGTATTGACGAGCGGGAAAGTAGGACAAGGTTCCTAACTGGGAAAAGACAATAAAAGCTAAAATTAATGAGATTTTCAAAGGTTTTAATACATAGGATAACCTGAGAGTTAATAATAATGCAATAAATCAGTTTTTTCTTTTAGTTGACTACAGGATAAAGTTACATAAGATGGAGCGTTGGGGAAAGTTATTATCAGTAAAATCTCAGAATGAAGGAATTGGAATTGTTTTGAAATGAAATTTAATGTCACTGATTAAAGTATGGAAGAGATGGACGCGTGCGGAATGTGGGAGGAAATAACAGGCAAATAAAAAGATAATGAAAATGAAGCTGAAAAATGGGGGAAAAAACAAAGGTATTCGGATCGCTCCAGATCTTCGATCGCAGTAAAAGAATATGAAGGGATATATTAATCTCAAATAAACACTGTATCATGGGAGTAAAATATACGTCGCTGATATGAGAGGGAGGAAATAAAATTTATTGAAATTATTTGTTCGAAACAGATACCACAAAAAGGTAAGTTAAGAATTTAATGAGGCCTAACTTATAGTCGAAACCCCTGCTAGAAATAATACAATTTCCCTTCATTACCTTATCTCCTGTCTCAGCCTTTCATATTACGTCATTTTCCCTTGGCTTACCTGCAAAATAAAACAGAAATACAGTTAGACTTCTTTGAAAGCACTAAGATCTATTGGCATCAAGTAAAACCACGTAAAAATCCGTAAATATTCCCAAAGAATCCATTCCTTGATGAAGTCATATTCACCTTCATACATTAAGGACTGTCTCCAATCAAAGTTTTGAATGACAGAGTTTTTTCTAATTTCACAATAATAAAAAGGTTTCTAAAGTTATTTACAAAAAGAATTTCACTTAATAGATATCTGCAAGGATAATAGCATATCTTTAGTTATGTGCAATGAATACGACCAATGTTGCAACGTAAAACTACCGTTTAATATGGAATAAGTTATAAGTGCGCAGACAATGTGTAAGTCCTTACTGTTAACAATATGAAGAAATAAGGACCATTTAAACGAATGTTACAAGTGTCGGGAGGAGCCTTACAATCACTTACAACTGATTTGCATCTCAACGAAAACCAACTTCCTAATTATCTTTACACAGTGCTATCAACACCACAGCTATCATCATCATCGTCTTCTTTATCTGCAACAGCAAATAACAGCAGACACAGCCCTTTGCAGCGCCATTAAAGTGGCAGGGGGGTTGAAAAAAGACAATATTATTGTTACGACAAATGCACAGCCACCACAGCTGTCATCGAATGAAACTCTGTACTTTGGTTGGGTCGCTCGACTAAGAAGTTCTCTTATTATTATTATTATTATTATTAAATAACGTGAAGAACTTCCTAATCATGAAACATATCTCTGAAAAACTATAAAGGCCATACTGTGGCAAACAATTAAAAAGTGACAGAAACAATATCTTTCTGTAAGTAATCCCATAGGAAAGAAATTCACAAGAGATATTAAAATTTTGGTCAATGGAATGGAATATAGAATTCAGGCCCAAGGCCAAACGTTGGGACCTGTGAGGTCTTTCAGCTCTGGAAGGATAATTAAGGCTAAAAAGCTTTTAAAGGCGCAACAGGAGGAAAACATAGCAGTTGCACTGTTAAGAGACCGTGGAAAGTAAGATGAAAGAGAATATGAACAGAGGTACAGTAAAAGGAATGAAAGGGTTTGGAACTAGGGGCCGAAGGGACGTTGCAAAAAACCTGAAGTAATGCCTACAGTACATCACATGATGTGCACTGACGGTACTAAGCAACCGCCTCCCATCATCCCCTACGAAGAAATTTTGATCTAGAATATAATTAGTATCATTTTTGCAAACGGAGCCACCTGAAATGGCAGGAAAATTGGAAAATATGTTCAGCAAAATCCTGATCTAATTTTTTCCCAGTTTGTCCCTCAAGAATACCTTACTTTTTATTATCTAGATATAAGTAGTCTGATATCATTTCAGCCCATAAATTTAAATATAAATACAAAAAATCTGAAAGGATATATTTGTACTCACTGTTATCTTTCTATGTTCAAAACTTAAATAGAAATCAACAATATAAAAGACCCTTTCTAAAGAAAAAATTGTAAAAAAAAAGGTACTCACTGTTATCTTTATATATTCAAAACGTAAATGGAAACCAACAAGATAAAAGACCCCCTTCTCAAAAAAAAGAACTTATTAAAATAAATATAAAAAGAGAAAAAAGGGACTTGACCCCAGCCTAGCAAAAGCCAGCATTCCAACCATGTACTACTTCCTGGAACTCCTAATTTCACCTGATTCCGATTTCATTCGCACGTTGTGTTTTCCTCCAGGATGCAGGCGAGACGAACATCGTCCCTCCTCTGCATCATTGACACCTAAATGTTCGTCAGACTTCTTCCTCCCCACCGCGAGCTTTTGCTTTGCCTAAACATGTACGTATGTCCTACCTGGTCTTACCTGTTGACCAACCCGGAACTTGCTTCATCTCTAAGATTCTCTCTCTCTCTCTCTCTCATCTCTCATCTCTCTCTCCTCTCTCTCTCTCTCTCTCTCTCTCTCTCTCTCTCTCTCTCTCTCTCTCCTTTTTTTTTAGTAAGGATTCCAAAGTAAGCTCCTTGCTATAATAAACGAAATCTTTTTATTCTGCTTTTCATAATTTTTTTTTTTTTAGTACAGGATTTTTAGTCAAGATCTTACTAATCCTTGCTCTAGAAAATATTCATTTTTGTTCTGCAAGATTTCTATAAAAGAACCACAACTTTTTCTTGCTCAAAGTAATGACATTAATGTACACACACACACACACACACACACACACACACACACACACACATATATATATATATATATATATATATATATATATATATATATATATATATCTATTTATTTTTGCTTTTCAGAAAAAACCTTGAGAAATACGCAGATGGATTTCTAAAGCCATATTATGTAAGGAAACAAAAGCCTCTCTCTCTATTGCACTCTTTCTTTAATTTGTGGTTCTGATACTTTTTTGCGGTCAGCAGAATTACCTGGGTGAGTTCAGTTTAGCTGTTCGGCAAAATTACAAACGAGAATCCCAATTCTCTCATGGTCTGATAGCCCAGCAAAACCATTGGGCTGAATTCTATACAGAACCGTCCAGTCCAGCGATGAATCTTACTAAAATCTTAAGCAAGACCTTTTTTTTTCTATCTTATCGCGTTAAAACATGAAACTACTTTTTTTAATAATTATTAGTGCCATCTTGTTTATTATTATCATTATTATTATTATTATTATTATTATTATTATTATTATTATTATTTTATTATTATTATTATAAAAATACTCATAGTAGCATGAGTCTTAAAATGCAGAAACAAATCCACAGTTATGTAATTTTACATATATTTCATTTTCAAATATATGTACAATTACATAACTGTGGATTTGTTTCTGCATTATTATTATCGCTATTATTATTATCATTATTTCAGTAGATGAAACGTATTCAAATGGAACTAGCACACGAGGAGCCATTGACTCGAAATTCAAGCTTCCAAAGAATGTTGGTTTCAACCTCCCACCGCTAAAGACCCCCCAACACTGCAGCAGTATAACTGATCACGATACAGAGCCGGTGATTTTTCATCGCGGGGGGGGGGGGGGTGGAGACGCGAACCCGCCACATCTGAGTGGCATACCACGACGCTAATCACTTTTATCAGCGGAGCAACGGCAGTACCAGTAACAAAAATAGTAGAATCATTATTATATACGTCACCTAAATAATAGTTTTAAATAGGATCATTCACTGTGCTGTAAGGAGCAACATTGTTGAAATTAGTTTAACTTTAAATTCAAGCCTTCTCTCGCCCATTTACACAACCGTGACATTTACCAAGGAAAAAGTTGTATCATAGATTCAGATTAGTGTGCTTTATATTTAATAATTGGGGGAAAAATTAGCATAATTCTGCTTTCGTTAAGTCGTTATGTTAGCACTGATTCGTGATCATCACCAAAACTGCATTCGATTCAAAATGACAAATCTTCATTATTTCCGTCCTCTGACACGATCACAGAAGTTGATAGGAGTGGGGTACCCGGTTTTACACAAAGTATTTTGCATGACTTATTGTACTAATGAAGGCAACATAAAAAAATTAACGAGGAAAAAAACTTGTAAAAATAGTGTAATTAAGCGCCACTTTTATGCCGAAAGTTCGCCAAGATTCGCAATCAGCGAATATACCAAAAAAAGAAGAAGTGAATTCTCTGCATCCCCCACACAATGTCTAGGTATCCGTGTTCCCCATTATCGAATTTTTGTGGAACTCAGACATTATCTAATCCTTTTGTTTGTTTGTTTGTATGCTGTTGTTACGTTGCATGGAACCAGCGGTTATTCAGCAACGGGACCAACGGCTTTACGTGACTTCCAAACCACGTCGAGAGTGAACTTCTGTCACCAGAAATACACATCTCTCACACCTCAGTGGAATACCCGAGAATCGAACTCGCGGCCACCGAGTGGCAGCCCAAGACCATACCGATCGCGCCACTGGGGCGATATCTAATCCTTTTATTCTAAGTTTCCTAACCACTTCATTTTCAAAATCATCAACTTGCTTGATTATATACAATCTGCAGCAAAACTCCAAAACCTGAAAATCCATTTTCCAATTTGTTTTTGAATTAATGAGAATAGAATCCTTTACATTTTTGTTCCCTTCGCCTAAATTTCAATATTTGGGAGCCCTTTTCTTTCCGGTCCATCAGGAATGTCATCATCAAATTTAGGCCAATGACCAATCGCTGGGACCTATGAGGTCATTTAGCGCTGAGAAAGGAATTGGATAGAAAAGTTTGAAAGGAGCAACAGGAGAAAAACCTCAAAGCAGTTGCTCTATGAGACGATTGCTATAGTAGATTCACTCAACCGTGCATTTGATGTCTAGACCCGTCCCTTGCGATGCTCCTGTCTGGCTGTTGATAAGCCAATCACAGAGCTAGAAACTCTCAGACTCTCTCGAGAGAGTTCACACAGGCAGGCTGTATGTTCCACCTATCCTGAGGGATACTTTTGAAAGACGTATCCCTCAGGAGAGGTGGAACATAGATCCTACCCATGTGAACTCTCGAGAGAGACTGAAAGTGTGATTGGCTTATCAACAGCCAATCAGGAGCGTCGTAAGGGACGGGCCCAGACATCAAAAGCACGGTTGATGTGAATCAACAATAGGAGAGGATGGAAAGTAAGACGGAAGAATAAGAATATGAACGGAGGTACAGTAAAAAGGAATGAAAGTGATTGCAACTAGGGACAACGCTGCGAAGAACCTTAAGTAACGCCTACAGTACACCGCGGGAGGTGCATTGATGGCACTGACCCCCTTATGGGGCATTTCACCAGGTGACAATGGAGCATTTAGAAAAGAGAGAGATTAAGTAAGCTCATATAGTTCCATAAACCGACAGTCTTATTAGAGTGTCTCTTTCACTTCTTTTGTAAAATCCGAATGGCCAGATTCTCTATAAAAAAAAAAAATAAAAAAAAATAAGGGACGACCATTCCAAAGTTCACGTGACTGAATATAATTTTCCTTCCAAGAAGATAAGAATTTCTTGGAGGTGCTGACAAGCAATTCTTTTCATAGCAGTTTTCAAAAACTTTTACCAGGAACTAACCAACCGGTTTTACTTTCAGGCGTCCCCCCCCCCCCCCCACCTTCTCTCTCTCTCTCGTCTCTCCTCATCCTCTCTTCTCGTCTCTCTCTGTCTTTGGCGTGATGAACAAAAACCCCTTCTGAGAACAGCATAGAATCTAGAATTTAGGCCAAAGCCCAGGCGCTGGGACCTCTCAGGTCATTGAGCGCTGAAACGGAAACTTGACAGCAAAAATGTTCGAGAGGTGTAACAGTAGGAAAAACTCGCTGTCTTAAGTGCTAAGGCAGCTCTTAACTTGGATGGTGTTTGCAACCTCTCTCAGTGAGTAGAGATTCATTTTTCTTTTCTCTCTCTCCAGTTCTTTTTTCCCCTCTCTGTGTAAATACCGCTTTCAACAGCGTTTTTTTTTTTTTTTTTTCTTTCAAAAGCTGCTTTTTTCGGTATTTACAGGGTGCGTTCCATCTGGTATTAACCACTCGACGAAAAGTGGCCATTAGTTTGATCGTTTCTTCAATCTGCTTGCGTTAAAATTAACCTCAAGCGTTCGGAAAAGTTCATGATGCTATGATCGACTTTCGTGTGCAGAAATTTGTTCCCGTCCTCCATTCAAGATTCTAGATAGAATCAAAACTATCCACAGGGAAGCTGCTCTTTTCATCATAACCAAAATCCTCAGTCCCTGGCAACAAATTGAGAACATTAGAATCCTTTGAAAGCCAGGGCGCTTTTACTCAGTATCTCAAGAGTATAAAGAACAGGTTTTGACACCACTGCACTCTTATCAAGCAACGAAGTTCAACATTTTGAGACAATCGGACGAGTTATAAGGTTTATTGGTATAGTATCTGGTATCCTGAAATCTCGCTCGAAAGACCGGGGTTCGGTCCCACGGTGAGTCAGAAACGTGTGTATATATATATATATATATATATATATATATATATATATTATATATATTATATATATTAAATATATATGATATATCCTAATATTTATATAAATATATATAAATAATATATATAAATTAATATATATATATATATATATATATATATATATATATATATATATAATATATAGTAATAATATATACGTGTGTCTTTGTGTGCGCGTACCAACCGTTGCTTGCAAGTAGTTAATAGTTAATGGATGTCCAATGATAGAGTCGATACTCTATACAACTTCTTCGTAAACGACAGTGTGGTTGATATCTAATTACTACATTTCATACCGAGAAGTCTGGTGGCTGTAGCGCTCACATAATATATAATGCAAGCCAGGGAATGAGAGAGAAGGGAACAATTCCAGGGAACTCTTTGGCGTACTCGTCTGAGGAGGCAGCGGTGGCGGTTTCCTCGTGAAATGGCATCGTTCCTCCTGAGAATTCCCTCAAGTGATGAGAAAGGAGTTTTGGAGACACAAAAAAGACAGCAGGTTACAGGAGGGAACGATGAGACTTCTCTTGCAACGAACGACGGATGAGAATTGCATACAGGCACTAAGTCGCTTTATTGTTTATTCCATTTGAGTCTGATTCCTGATACGGAGAAGAATGCAGGATATAGAATTTAGGCCAAAGGCTAAGCCCTGGGACATATGTGGTCATTCAGCCGTCAAACGGAAAATGACAGCGAAAAATCGGAAGGTGTAAAAGGAGGAAAACCTCACATTTGCACACTATGAAACAATTGTTAGAGAGGGTGGAGAGTAAGATGGAAGAAAGAGAATATGAATGGAAGTATGGTATAAGGAAAGAAAGGGCTTGCAGCCTACAGTGCACAGCATGAGGTGCACTGACGAAATACCCCACTAAGGGCGATTACTGATACATCCTCAGTGCATTATCGTGACGTAAATACCGTGAAGTGATCGAGATGCCATTGTTTTTGTTTTCCTTTATAAAAATGGCACCCATCCTTCTCCTTGCAATTCGAGGGTGAAAATATGGAGGCCAATTCTATTGTACCTACGAGCCCACACACACTGCATAACAGCCATCGACGGAAAGGGAAATTAAGAATATGAGATCCGACAACCAAGCTGAGCGGATGGGGAAGAAAACGGAATTTGATTCTGGATTCTGATCACTCGAGTTGGTTTGTGGAAGCAGTGCCTTTGTGACGGCTCCCCCCGAATTCTTCCTTTTCCACTTGTTCTTTATGACCTTCCTCGTTTCACCCGGTCTTTCTTCCCTGAACAATAGGTTCACACTTATCTCTTTTTCTTTCTTTTTATTTTTATTTTCTTTGTGTGAATAAAAATCTTTTCCGAGGTCGCTGATGGTTTTGCATAATTTGTGTAAGAGAGAGAGAGAGAGAGAGAGAGAGAGAGAGAGAGAGAGAGAGAGAGAGAGAGAGAGAGAGAGAGAGTTTTTTGGCACTTGCTAATCCAAGGAATAGAACAGTAATTAATTGGAAAACCCACAGCTCATTACAAACAAGTTTGTTTGTGCGGAGAAATCTGGAGAATCGGTGAAGGATAATCTTCGGATATCGTCTTGTCAGTTTTTTATTTATTTATTTATTTATTTATTTTACGCCTTGTGTGGCTATTCGCCTCTAAAGTTTCAAAATTAGTCTACTGCCTATCTACTAATCATCTTTCTTTTTCCCTTTCTTGTTTATTTGATTGTTTCAGAGACAAAAAAAGGGGGGCAAGGAAAAGTGTTCTCCCAAATTCGATTGGTATCGGCCGAGATTCCCCTGTTCCGTTCGTTCCAGGCTCCTGGATCTATCTATCCCCATTTCCAGTCGGGAGTCTTAACAGCTCCAGCAAATGGACACGCAGGAAGCCTCCGTTCCCCATCAGCTGAATTCATTTCCTTAATCCTCGCATTATTTGGTGAAGAGGCCTCCCATTTCCATAACCTGAGTTTATACGACCCTATGTGACTTGCAACTTAAGGGATGGTCGGCGTAATCGACTCACGCACAGACAGCAGGAGGAGGAGGAGGAGGAGGAAGGAGGAGGAGCAGGAGCAGGAGCAGGAGAAGGAGGAGCAGAGGCAGGAGCAGAGGCAGGAGCAGAAGCAAGAGCAAGAGCAAGAGCAGGAGCAGGAGCAGGAGCAGGAGCAGGAGCAAGGAGCAGGAGCAGGAGCAGGAGCAGGCGGAGCAGGATCAGGAGGAGCAGGAGGAGTAGGAGCAGCAGCAGCAGTAGCAGCAGGAGGAGGAGGAAGGGAGGAACAAGGAAGGAGGGGGAATGTAGGAGGTGGAGGAGGAAAAACAAGGAAGGAGGGAGAATGGTGGAAGAGAGATGGAGGATAAAAGGAGGGAGAGTTGGAGGAGAAAGTGAGAATAAAAGGAGGAGGAGGAGGAGGAGGAGGAGGAGGAGGAGGAGGAGGAGGAGGAGGAGGAGGAGGAGGAGGAGGAGCAGGAGCAGGAGCAGCAGCAGGAAAAAGGCCACAAAGACAGCCAGACAGACAAACAAGTCAGAAAGACAGTCATGTAGCCAGTCCTTGAAGACTGACTACCTGTTTGTCTGTCTGTCCATCGCATTTTAAAATTTTAGTTATTATTTTTTTATTGTTCTCCGGATTAAAATTTTACTGCTTTTGAAATAATTTTTTGAAATGTCCATGAAAATTATGGCATTGCATATATTGCAACTTCAGTCTCAGATAGCATATAGTAATTCCTTTCTTGTTGGTCCAACAAGAAAGGAAGTACATGCTATCTCAGGCTGAAGATGCAATATATGCAATGTCATCATTTTCATGGACATTTTAAAAAAATTATTTCAAAAGCAGTAAAATTTCAATCCGGAGAAAAAAAATAATAACTAAAATTTTAAAATGCGATGAAATTGTTGAAGAAATCATTATCGACAAGACATAAGACGTAAAAACAATTATTCTGTGATCTGTCAAATGTCGGCTATGAGTGAATGTTGGCAGAAAAGGCAAGGATAGTGTACTAACAATCATTATTAATATTATTATCATTATTATTATTATTATTATTATTATTTATATTATTATTATTATTATTATTATTAGTGTTCAGAAGATGAGCCCTATTCGTGTGGAACAAGCGCACAGGAGCCAATATCTTGAAATCCAAGCTTCCAAACAATATGGTGTTCATTAGGGAAATTCAGAAAGAGATCTCACTTATCAAAAAGAAACAATAAACTAACAAATAGATAAAAATGTACTGAAATGTAAAAAAGGAGAGAAAATTGTGTCTTTTCAAGATAGCACACCGCATCCATCATTTCTGCCTGATAACTTGTCCCTAGTACAAGCTGACGTGCCTTGCATACAGAAGGGTCTGTGAAACCAAATCATGCCTTGCAATGAAAAGCAATTCTCGATTCAACATGTGGAGGGTGAATGTGGCATGTGGCAAATGCCTTTATTCTGTTTTCCTCTGACGCAATTTCCTCTCATGACGAACGGTAATTATCTACCGGGCTCTGGTTTCATTCACGGGATTAAAAATGTGAACCATGATAGCTGGCAGTGCGAAATGTTTTCTGTTCTAGCAAATCTTCAACACCAAACGAACTGCGAAATCGGCAAAACCTTCACTGACGGACACAGTTTCGTGACTTTCGCGATTCGTGACATTTCCCGTAAATAAAGAAAAGTTCCATTACCGAAAGAATGCTAACACAAATATTACCTACGTTTGTATAAGTCTGTGTAACGATTTGTTCACTTTGCCTGATAATCACAAAGTTCTATTTGACTTCAGTTACATTTTAAGTGATCAGTTTGACAATATACACCGTATTGTTTGGAAGCTTGAATTTCAAGTCAGTGGCCCCTGTGGTGGGTTTGTTCCACATGAATAGGGTTCATCTTCTCAATAATAATAATAATAATAATAATAATAATAATAATAATAATAATAATAATAATAATAATAATAATAATAATAATAATAATAATAATTATGCTCCAATATCATAAATAATTTATAATATTTGGGGTTAGAGAACATAAATGTTCTCTGCAAAATTAAAAGTACATAAGTAAATGGATAATAAACACGTAAGTAAAAAATAGAAAAATAAAATAATAATTAAATAAGTATAAATTAAACTGATTAAGTTAATACATAATCAAATGAGTAAATAAAAAATAAATAGATATATGTTTAAATAAATAAACAAATAAGTGAATAAGTATAAAAATAATAAGAATATAATATATATATATATAGTATATATATATAAATACATTATATATATAAATAGATATAAAATATATAGTAATATATATATATATATATATATATATATATATATATATATATATTATATAGTAAATGTTTCCTATTTTTTCACTCCTACACCTGGGTCCGTCCACGTCTCTCACCCAGCTTAAGTAACCGAGCCCGCTTTTTCTCCATAAAGATAAACAACTTTCACGAATCGCTATTATTTGTCACTTGGGTGCAAATGCCCTTTCAAAAAAAGTATAGAGATTTCTCTCTCTGCTCTCCTCCCTTATATTCCATTTTATTTTATTTTATTTTGCCTGGTAATGACAGATTTTTCCTTATATTTTCCAGCTTTGGAATCACTTCAAAAAAAATGAATAAAAAGCTATACAGATTTCTCACTCTGCTCTCCTCCCTTTTATCTTATTTTATTCTATTTTATTCTATTTTCCCAGGTAATAACAGATTTTTCCTATTTTACGATTTCCCAGCTTCGGAACCACACTGCTTTGGCTTGTTTTATGCCCTAATTTTATATTCGGTGGCGAATAGTTTTTCTTACCTTTCGAAATTATTGGATGTAGTTCGAAAGATTTGTAAAAGTTAGCTAATTTTAAAATGGATCAAATTCATCATTTATCACCTCCATTATCCATATGGATATGTCATTCACTTATCATTAATTCATTATTTCATTTGTCCATTATTCATTCAGATAAAATTTATCATTTATCACCTCCATTATTCATATGGATATGTCATTCACTTACCATTAATTCATTATTTCATTTGTCCATTATTCATTCAGCTATATATCTATTTATCTGGTTTAGTAAGTAATATATGTAATCATTGAAGAATCAATATATCATTGGAAAACAGTTTAAACCTACTATGAAAACCTGATGAAATATATGAAATCAATATATTTCCGCAATACGGAACTGAAGGAGGAACGAAATATATACGAACACGTTATTATAGATTATTTCTTTCAACCTTTTTACTATTATTATTATTATTATTATTATTATTATTATTATTATTATTATTATTATTATTATTATTATTATTATTATTATTATTATTATATATACATACGTGAGCGTGCGTGCGTGCGTGTGTGTAATCGCAGGTTCCCCAAGAGCAATTATAAACAAAGAGACAGTACATGACGTATTTTATTCCAGAAATATATGCAATAAATAGCTCAGAAGGCTTTTGGTAACAGAGTTACGATATCAGATGCAAATAAATCTGCATAATCTTCCGCAGGTATATATACTGCAGGTGTTTGTTGGGGGGTAGGGGGGGGGGGGGGGAGCCGTAAATTACTGCTGCCCCTGATAAATTCCTTAGAAATTAGATCGCATCGGGGAAAGAGGTTAAATCCATACTATAAAACTTGAAAGGATGACTTTGAGGGGCTGTAATAATGACGATGAGAATTTCATCATTTTACGATGATGCTGTTGTTGTTGTTGTTGATGTTATGTCTGAAATGATGAAGACTTTGAAATGATGACTGGCAATGGGAAAAAATACAAAATGGCAATCTTTCATGGCCTTCCTTAGAAGAATTTTCAGAACCATGTTAGGAAGTTTTCGCACGACTCACATATATACATATATATAATATATATATATATATATTATCTATATATATATATATATATATATATATATAAATATATAAATAAATATATATATATATATATATATATATATATATATATATATATATATATATATATATATAAGTGATACGTCACCTGGGGGATAATAATTTCCAATTTTGTGTAAGTAATTTCTGCGCTTTGATGAATTGGAGATTAAGAGAGATTCGTAGCTAAATAGTAAATGCGTTCGCGCGCGTGTGTGTGTGTTATCAATGACATTCCTTAATTGCAGTTAAAACCAATAAAAAAAAAAGTCGCAATAAACAATTCTTAGAAATCGCAAGTAATGACGAGAAGACAGACGGGGACAGACAAAGCGATGCCATTATCTAACCCGGACTGCAAGACAGCGCGAAAATTCTTCTTTATTATCGAAGCCGCCAAAATCCTCTCATTCATTGTCCCCCCGGATACCAAAAATGACTCATCGATGACTCCGGTAACAGGTAAATTCAATTAGAGCGACGACAGAAGGGAAAACTTGCAACAACGGAGAGAAAGGACAGGACGCACCTGCTCAAACAACAGCGAGAGGGGCAGGGAAAGGTGCCCCATCAGGGGGATTTTTGCGGATGGTTTTGTGCCCGCTGACACCTCTTCGGAGGAGGAGGAGGTGGGGGAGAAAGAAGAGGAAAAATAAGAGGAGGAGGAGGAGGAGGAAGAAGACTAGGAGGAGAAGGAGGAGGAGGAAGAAGACTAGGAGGAGAAGGAGGAGGAAGAAGAAGAAGAAAACTAAGAGGAAGCGGAAGAGGAAGAGGAGTAGGAGGGGGAGGAGGAGGAGGAAGACTAGGAGGCGGAGGAGGAAGACTAGGAGGCGGAGGAGGAAGCGGAAGAGGAGGAGGAAGGATAGGAGGAAGATTAGGAGGCGGAGGAGGAAGACTAGGAGGCGGAGGAGGAGGAGGAGGAAGCGGAAGAGGAGGAGGAAGACTAGGAGGCGGTGGAGGAGGAGGAGGAAGCGGAAGAGGAGGAGGAAGACTAGGAGGAAGACTAGGAGGAGGAGGAAGACTAGGAGGAGGGGGAGGAGGAAGACTAGGAGGATGAGGAGGTGATGAAGGAAAAGGAAAAGGAAAAGGAAAAGGAAAAGGAAGAAGGAGGAGGAGGAGGGGGAGGAGGAGGAGGACACCTTGAGAAGACGATTGTAAACCTCTTGAGACATAGATCATGGCTAAGAAGGCTTTCTCATGCAGACAGGTAGTTGCAAAAATAGGATGATATTGTGATACTGACCACAGCTAAAAATCTTTCGTCGTGCAGAAAAAGGAGTTGTCAAATGGATGAAGATCTCCCGTTTGGTCTATTCCAGAAGCCTCCCAAATTGGTTCGTTCGGCCGTTTCAGATTAAGCCAGCCTTGGCCAGCCTTGTGCTGGTACGTACGGGCTTTTGCTCCTCGGAAGCCGGTGAGCCTAAGTAGGTATTTCATGAATTCTCAGGCCAAAAAACGCTAATCTAAAATTGGAATTTCTCTCAAAGGTAACGAAATGACCATCCTCCTTTCACAAATGGGTACCAAGAATCGAGGAAAACAGATAAAAGAATATACGAACATATTCTAATAGATCAGGATGAATCGATATATCAAGCTAATGGATGCTACAGCAATGAAGTATATTTCTTAACCTCTTCACCTTTAAGTCCGTGAATAGAATCCTAATCTCAAACACGTCACGAATGTCCTTTATTCAGTTCATTAACAAGGACATATCGTCAATCTCCAGTACGTTACAGCTGTCAGCTCGGATGGAGAGAGGACCGGGCAGTTGACTGGCTAATTGAAGAAGAGAGGATCTCTCTCTCTCTCTCTCTCTCTCTCTCTCTCTCAACGTTTTCAGAAGTTTATCAGCATCCAAATCTCTATACTTACTTCCGTCTCGAATTGGCTTCTTCAAGTCTGTCATGGGGTTTCTGTTTGGTCTGATTATTTGGAACTGCTTTTTCGAGATTCGTTAGACTTTTATCATGACCTTTTCATGGCCACGTAGGGTATTCACGTCACTGCATTCTCTCATGCAGACTGTGGTCGAGGCAAGAAGAGCATCGACCTAGCAAGGACTGGCGATAAAAAAATAAGTTGGACCAAACAAGAGTAATGATCAGGATTTTTATGTTTTCAATCAATCATTCTAGTCATTTCTAAAACTCGAGTCGCTCCTACACACCGAAGGGGACTTCGACCTTCATAAGCCTCAAGAGGGTTGTGTTACCGTCCAAGAAGGAAAATTCTGACTGCACTGCTAAGACAGAACATTAGCATAAAAGTGACATCATCGTTTAACAAGAAAACTGCTGAAATACAGATAAAAGTTACTGACTTTTGATCCAATGAAAATAACAATGATAATGATAAAGCTTACAAAATTCACTGGTCCCGACATTATCCCTCGCGTCAAAAAATTTCA
>NC_061110.1:89479302-89509302 GCF_015104395.2 Macrobrachium nipponense | reverse complement strand
AGAAGAATAGCAAGGACCCCAAGCTTTTTAGAACAAACTTCGTTAAGAGCGCCCTTTTGTTCAAACTTGTATAACTATTGTCAGCGCAGGAACATAAAACTGGGAAATGTGTAGCTCAGGAGAACACTCAACTACGTGCCAATGTGCGTGATCGAGAACATTCAGTCACAGCCACAACAGGTTCTCGTACTCACATTCGTCACGATGGAATCGGCCTGTACTATTGATCAGGGTCATTGGTACCCAACTTTAGAAAGGTTCCTATTTCGAGACTTCCATGGACGAGGTAAATGCATTCAACTCCTTTTTTTCAATTGGATTGAATTGAATATAGAATTTCGGCCAAAGGCAAAGCACTGGGACATATAATGGCATTCAACGCTGAAACGGAAATAGACAGTAAAAAGTTTGAAAGGTTTGACAGGAGGAAAACCTCGTAGTTAGGAGAGGGTGGAAAGTAAGGTGGAAGAAAGAGAATATGAAAGGAGGTACAGTAAAAGGAACGAAAGGGGTTGTGCAAATACGGGCAGAAGGCACGCTGCAACGAACCTTAAGTAATGCCTACAGTGCGCCTCACGAACTAACTCCCTACGGGGTCAACTCCTTTTAAAAGGTTTGTTCCCAGTAATAATATTTCAACAAGGATCATTTTTTTTTTCCTTGCAGGAGCTTTATAGAATAGCTTCAGGGAAGCTTACCGCCATTAAACATTCAATTGGTCTTCGTATGAAAATCATTTCCGTTCTAGAAAGCACACTGGGCATATCAACAGACGGGTAACTTTGCAATTCAAGCACTAACTCTGCACTGCAACCTCTGTTTATATTGTATATTTATCTAAGTTACTCTAGTCCCGTGTTACTCAAGTATTTCTTGAGAGAGTTGGGCGTTGACAATTCTAAAATGCAATGAATAGTTGAATATTTTCAATAACTCATTTTCCAGTCCATGGACACATATGTGGTCTTATGTTGTCCAATGTCTCATTTACCAATGTGACTAACCGAGAAACGACCGAGTTGGCCCAAAATAATGAATGAGATATAATAATAATCCTCATCGATAATAACAGGGAAAAAAGCATAATGAGGGCTATAAATTGAGCGAAGAACTTAAAAACGAAAACCATAAACTATGTTATAGGTGTCGATTAGTTTTATATCACAAGCGTATTCTTATCTCATTTTCTTCTCGACATCCACCTCTTCACATTCAGTACACTTCGATGATGCTAAATAGAAAATGAAAAAGGAAAAAAAATCATTTTCCCGTGAAACAGACGAGGTGGCCAAAGGACTACTTCCTGAACCTTTCGCTCCATAAAAATGAAAGAAAATGATAACTGAGGATATTTATTTGCAAGAATATGGGAGCCTCTTTCAGATTCACCCCTACATTATGACATAATAATTTAGGAAGAATATTGGAACCTTGAGTGAAAATACTACTCAGCATTTGCTCTCTCTCTCTCTCTCTCTCTCTCTCTCTCTCTCTCTCTCTCTTCCTTCTGTTTGCCATTCTGCTACCTCACATACCAGAAGCACATACAAGCAATCTCTCTCTCTCTCTCTCTCTCTCTCTCTCTCTCTCTCTCTCTCTCTCTCTCTTTGAAGTTCGTCTCCCCTTCGGTTAATATTTGTTTTTGGGCTTCACGAGTGTCTATGGCTCACCCGTGACTGACGCATATCATAGGAGCTACTTTATTATGCAAACTGTAATCTTAAAGTGAAGCTAATTACTGGAACGGAAAAGGCTTAATGCATACAGCAACGATTTCTTGTGTATTCGTTCCTAAAAAAAAAATTTTTTTTCCTTTTTTTTGCGGAATTCACAATTAATATTTTTGCGAGGACAAAAAATTTATAAAACTGAAATATTACTTACTTGTATTCGTGCCTAAATAAGTTATTAATTTTTTCTTTTTTATTTATTTTTTTTCTTTTTTGCGGAACTTACAGTCAGTATTTTTGCAAGGACAAAAAATGTATAAATTGGAAATATTACTTTACTTATCTCATTATGACAGAATATACTACTGGAATACAAAATCTGGGTGAAAAGCCAGGCGCTGGGACCTATGAGGTCATTCAGCGCTGAAAGGGAAATTGAGAGTAAAAAGGCTTTGAAGGAGTCACTGTGAGGATAACCTTGCAATTCCCGCTAGCGGCAGAAGGGACACTACAACAAATTACCTTAAGTAATGCCACGAGGCGCACTGGCAGCACTACTCTCCTACGGGGGGATGATGTAATTATGGTGAATTATGGCGAAATGGAAATGTATTCGTAAATTACCGCTAACGATCAGAGTTGTAAGACGGAGGGATCTATATGAAAACGTGTTATATACCTTCTTCTATAGCGCAGTAATATTCTTTTTATTTGCTGTCTTTTGTTTATTCCATGGAATCCAGACGAACAATTGAATGCAATGCTTGCGTCAACAACATCAACTGCAAATAAATGAAATAAGCCCGTCCCATACTAATAATAATAGGCTGATAAAATCGAAACAGATTCAAACCTGAAAAAGAAGCGAGAACGGCCATGGGCGTTATAGTTCGTTCTGTAAGATTTGTCCAATCTGAATGAAATGGCTTTGGGGAGAGGCAAGCAAGGAGGAATTGGGTGTTTGGGTTGGGGGGCCTTTTCTCAGAAATATTAGAAACGAGAAGAAAGGGCCATCGAAGAGACTTCTCGAATGCAAATCATACTGGTCATGTGATTGATCCTCTCTCTCTCTCTCTCTCTCTCTCTCTCTCTCTCTCTCTCATTTGCCATACCGCCACCTTACATACCAGAAGCGCATGGAACACGAATTATCTCTCTCTCTCTCTCTCTCTCTCTCTCTCTCTCTCTCTCTCTCTCTCTCTCTCTCTCATTTACCATACTGCCACCTTACATACCAGAAGCGCATGGAACACGAATTTTTCTCTCTCTCTCTCTCTCTCTCTCTCTCTCTCTCTCTCTCTCTCTCTCTCTCAAAGAACCGACTGACAGACCAAAGGACGAAAAATTACGCGGTATAAAATTGCCAGCATTCAAGCAATCGATCTGATTGCCACGTATAGATAATGGACCTCGAATTTCCTGAACCTCCCACACTCCAAACACGACTATGAATTCCCAGAAATACCACGACACACGCATTTGATTATCTCCGTTCAATAAACTTTTAGGCAAAAAAAAAAAAAATCCCGAGAGAAGATCTGGCCGAGGTTCTTGAAGGGGTATATATAGACACCAGTTGATGAGAGAAACGTTAAGCGGTTTTCCTTGTTAGCGAGATGATAATATGCTTTCGATTCAGAATTGATTGCATGCTTTTTATTATTAAAGAAGAGAGACTGTGCGGGAACAAAGTATATTTTAGTTTAACCAGATATTTTTACGTGGCTAGGAACCAATTGGTCACCTAGCAACGGGACCTACAGCTTATTGTGGGATCCGAACCACTTTATATCGAGAAATTTATTTCTATCACCAGAAATAAATTCCTCTGATTCCGCGTTGGCCGAGCCAAGAATCGAACTTCGGACCACCGGATTGGTAGCCGAGTGCCAAAACCATTCGTCCAACGAGGAACTAACAAACGCACCTACAACAGAACAGAATATAGGGTTTAGGCCAAAAGGCAAAGTGATGGGACTTGGTAGGTCATTCAGCGCTGAAATGAAAACTGACAGTAAAAAGGTTTGAAAGGTGTAACAGGAGGAAAACCTCAAAGCAGTTGCACTAAGATTAAATTGTTAGGATAGGGTGGAAAGGAAGATCCTTAAGTAACGCCTATAGTGCGCCATATGAGGCGCACTGACGGCATTACCCCCCCCCCCACCCCACCCCACCCCAATACGGGAACAAACACACTACCTTACTCGTAAAAATAAAAGATACATTCAGGCGTCCGTGGAGGGACTACCCCGTACCTAAAAGCTATCAAAACATTTATGTACAAAGGTAAAACCGTCACAATGAGACGCAAAGTCTTTTTATTACTACAGTACACATTAAACTTTTGCGTGAGAACAAACACTACACGTATGTTTGTTCTGGTGTTCAAAAAGAAAAATGTTGAGGAAAGTAAAAGTCTAGATTATGTTTTCAATCTGGCAGGAAAAAGAAAAAGGGAAAAAATAAAAACTTGCAGGGTGGGTGATTTCGTACGACTGGTAAAA
The DNA here is from genome assembly GCF_015104395.2 of Macrobrachium nipponense. Lineage (NCBI taxonomy): Eukaryota > Metazoa > Arthropoda > Malacostraca > Decapoda > Palaemonidae > Macrobrachium > Macrobrachium nipponense. The sequence goes on along the minus strand of NC_061110.1, from coordinate 89,505,128 downwards.
CAAGTGTAATATTTTGTCGGAAGACTTTGTTGAAAGTTCTCGAGGAAAACTATGCTGAATTGCCGGAAGACCGGAGTCTTTTTAATAATAATAATAATAATAATAATAATAATAATAATAATAATAATAATAATAATAATAATAACTAACGAAAGTTCTCGAGGAAAACTATGCTGAATCACCTGGAGACCACGTGTCCTTTCAATGTATAATAATAATAATAATAATAATAATAATAATAATAATAATAATAATAATAATAATAATAATAATAATAATAATTATTATTATTATTATTATTATTATTATTATTATTATTTATTATTATTATACCAAGAAAACTTCGATCATCGAGTAGACCACTGTTAAATAATCTTTGACCACTCACTCTACTGACACCAAGCCTTGCCTCCTTAGGGCTACGCCAAGAGCAAGAGCCAGTGTTGGCTGGCATAAGGCCAGCCTAATCTAAGGCGAAAACCACTCAATCGGTCTCTGTAGGTAGGAAAAATTTGATATCTCATCACAGTTCAGGGCCGCCGCCGTGATGCAAGGCCCGTGCTGCCATAAGGCCAGCTAGAATTAAAAGCAACGATTAACTCCTTAATCGAGTGGGAGATACCCTACTGTGTCCATAACTCGCTGTAGTCAGAATTAAGAGATTAATATTGGCAACGAATAATTGATTTATGCCTCGCAGAAAAAAAAATGAGATGAGAAAAAAAAGGAAAAAGTGAGTATTAAATTAACTCATCTGATTCAAAATGACACTTCCATAATAGAGGTTTTCTCCCTCGAGCGCTGACGATAATGATTATAAAGAGAAGACCAAGAAAAAAAGAAGAAGAATGGGATAAAACATCAACTCGCAATAATTGATAAAAATAAAAGTCGTTTTATGAAACAGGAAGAACGATAAAATAATATATAATCGATGAAGAAGACCCAAAAAAGAAAAAGGGTATAAAACATCACTGCGTAATAACAGTATAATGAAGAATAAGAACGATAATCAATGATGATAATTATTAGGAGAGAACCCAGACCAAGAGGAACGTCATAAAACAAAATAACAAATAATAATAACAATCGTTCTATGAAAAAGAAGAACGATAATCACTTATAATTATAAGAAGACACAGATCAAGAACAGACAATAATAATGAAAAAAATCACAACAAAAAGAAGGACGGTGGTCAAGATCATCAACCATCGAAGAACAATAATCACATATAATTATCAGAAGACCCGGGCCAGGAACAGACAATAATAAAGAAAAAAATCACAAGAAGAACAAGAAGAACGGAGGTCAAGATCATCAACCATCGAAGAACAATAATCACTTATAATTATTAGATTATAATTATCAGAAGACCCAGGCCAAGAACAGACAATAATCAAGAAAAAATCACAAGAAGAACAAGAAGAACGGTGGTCAATACCATCAACCATCATCGAACAATAATCACGAACATCGCTCTCATCTGGCAAAGCAACAAACCCCACAACACACGATCTCAACGTAATTAGGAAATTGGTCCGGTATCTCCCTCCTCGCCCCAGGTAATGCGTAAGGTAATGTGTGCTTTGCCTCCTGTGTCTACCAGGGTCAGTCTCTCAGCATGCACGCCCAAAAGCATGTTCCCCAATTGGGTTGCCATGGTTACGCGCGCCAAACATGTTCCCCTGACATTTTCATTTTAACTGTGACCCCTCTCCCTCTCTCTCTCTCTCTCTCTCTCTCTCTCTCTCTCTCTCTCTCTCTCTCTCTCTCTCTCTCTCTCTCGATTTTTCCCTGTCTTGTGTTCTAGCTTTTTCATGTGAAGGTATATTCTATTCTTTGCAAGTATGTTAAGAGACAGCGTTGTCATAAACGCCAGAAGAAACATTGATTTTTTATGCATTAAAACGCTTTTAATTTTAAATTCATCTTCATTTTGTTAACTAAGGTCTTAAAAGCCATACCGGCTCATAGGTATCGATGCCACAGACTACCCAAGCGTAGCTGTCGCGTCAAGCAAGAATTACTCCGCTTCGTTCTCGATGCCTCGAAATGAAATTAATCCACGAATACAGACTTCTTTCAAAAGGGAAGCAGTAATCTATCTGCTACAGTAGAGCGTTTCATAAATAAGATTAAAATCAATGTTTATTGATATTTCTCATGCAATACTCTTCGGAAGCAATCATCACTTGTATTTTCAAGTGTATTTCAGTGTCATAAATCTCTCCACAAACCATAAATTTAGAAGATATTTATTGATGTTTCTCACGCCCTATGCAAAGAAATTTTAATCTGTATTTTCAAGAGTATTTCGACGTCGAATAAATAAACAACTTTGCATTACCCATGATTTCACAGACCACATAAGAAGTTTGATTAAAGGTGTATGAGGGATTTTGAAAACGTGCATACAGTTTTGCGGCTCAAATTCAGGAGACCTCAGTTTTCCAGCTCTTTTCATTTGACCTGGATAGTTGTCACGAGCGTTGTAATCCAAATCCTGGAATATTGGTTAGCGAGCACATAGCCCAAAGCCTCAATAACAGTCAAGGGATTTGTAAACCAAACGAGACGGACATCGGAGTTTCAAAGAATAGATACTAGCTAAATAGTTCGCAGTCGGAATGGGTTTATACTGCAATTATTATTATTATTGCTACTGTTCAGAAGATGAGCCCTGTTCGTGTGAAACAAGCCCAATAAAGGGGGCCACTGACATGAAATTCAAGCTTTCAACGAATATAGTGTTCATTGGGAAGAAGTAACGGAAGGTAAAAGGAAATACAGAAAGAGGAGATTAGGCCATATTCAAGGAGACAGTAGGTCAAAGGTGACTCTCAGAATGTTTATAATCCGATGTCTAGAACAGCAATGAGCCCCTAATATGGGGCTCGGACAACACCCAAAGGGCTTACTTGTTCAAAGGCTGTAAAACCAACGTTTAGTTAGACATCAGGGAGGCTGTCAAAGCTCAGTATTCGTGGCTTATAATTCCTTACAACGTTTCACGCTAAATACATATTCTCAGATGTACGTACACCAACATAAGTAGAAAAACAGATAGATAGATAGACATACAGATGAATAGATTTGAGCGTTTATGTTTATGGAGAGAGAGAGAGAGAGAGAGAGAGAGAGAGAGAGAGAGAGAGAGAGAGAGAGAGAGAGAAATCATTATAAAATGCAAACTTTTGCTGTACATAGTAACACAGAACACAGTTTACAACTAACCTAAAATTATATTACAAATGTAAATTTCTGTTCATATTTCTGTTAAAAAAAATTCGCTGAGATCAGCACCAAGCGTAGATCACACATATTTACTCTGTTGAAATAAATGACCAGCTTTTCCCCTGCAGCATAATAATAATAATAATAATAATAATAATAATAATAATAATAATAATAATAATAACTAAAAAACATTTTTGTCGTCAACTTAGCAGAAGAAGGGATAGGAGAAAGACATTTTACCACCCCTTCCCTCACCCCCTTTTAGAGGGGGGAGGCGGGTTGCGGGTACAATAACGAGCGCTTGTTCACAGAAGTTGATCAAGTTGAAGAGATGAACTGATGATGGTCTCCTGACCTTAAGAACATTTTCTTAATGGTAATCAGCTTCCCCAATGTTGCCAATGGAAGAGAGAGAATATGATCGGAGGTGCGGTGAAAGGAATGAAAGGGGTTGTAGCAATGGGGTCGAAGGGTCGCTGCAAAAGAACCGTAAGTAATGCCTGCAGTGCACCGCGTGAGGTATACACTGAAAGCACTACCCTGATACGGGGTAGGTTTTTGAATAAAGTGCATAAAACGAAGGCGAACGAAACTCAGTGGAATGCTACGAAAACAAAAGAAATGAGTCCTATTTATAGTGCACTGGCACTCTTTCGATATCTATTAGTAGGTCTTCTTATGAAAGCAGGGACGACAATTGCACGGGAACTGGAGTAAGCTCAAGCTTAAATAAAAGTCTCCCAAACGCTCCTCTCCACTTTAGTCAATTCTGATCTATTTGCACCTTTAAGCGCTAAGCCTGAGTATCGGGAAAGTTATCAAACTGAAGACCTAATTTTCTTTGATGTTGGATTGGCGAGTTTAATTCGACATATACTCTCTAACTACGACTATTTACGGACCTCCTCCATTAAAATTTCATTATTTGCAGTGTAATTACGAGCCGTTGTATCACACAGTGAAATTTGTGTGCTATGGCTGTGAAGGAGACGACACTTCGCTTTACAATCATTTAAGGCTAATGTCGGCTTGTAAATGTCAGTTAGCCTTACTTACCTGAGCATTTATGGGGCCTTAGAACCTGTTCTAAAAGTCGTCAGAACATCAGAGGGTTTAGAATGACCTCACGTCTTCTAGCTCTTCGTATATATAGGCCTCCTGCCTCAAAATGCCAAAACGAGTTCCAATCGCTTTTCATAGTTTGTGTACTTTCACGCCGACTTACTTTCCATTTAGCAAGTTACTATTACCTATTTTTCAGTAACTTATCAAGTACTGTTTTAGGTAACATTTCCGAACCACGTCCCGAGTAACGCAGATGGTAAATCATACGCTTTTTATCTAACGGCTTAGTCACACTGTTAAGAACTGGAATTTTAGTATAGGAACATGAGGATTTGACGTTGATTACTTAATGCATAATTTTTTTTTTACCTTTTTCTTTTTTTTCTTTTTCTTTTTGGTGGGGGGGGGGGGGGGGGGGGGGGGGGGGGGGGCCTTCTCTCAGGCCATCTTAAATGCATTCAGGTCTTCAGGGTACACACAGAATCACCCCGGAAACCGTGCGCTGCGACGAGCTCAGACAATGCCATCGGCATCATAAAGCATTCTGTGTGAATATTGATTTTCATTTGTGACTGTATACAAATGTGTAACTCGTAACGTCACCCGAGCGAGTGAGTCCGGATTCGAGCCATTTACTTCAATTTCCACTCTAATGCGCGTCCTAATAGACGGGTGTGTTTCGCCATAGGCGAACGTTTGGCACAAAACTGCGACTACAGTCGCCTGTCATGACAGCTTTTCATGTCTACAAAGGAACCGAAAATGGTAACAATGAAAAATTAGTTCGAGTTGAGTAGAATGTAGAAATTTAGGCCAAAGGCCAAGCACTGGAAGCTATGAGGTCATTCAGGGCTGAAATGGAAATTGGCAGTTAAAGGTTTGAATGGTGTAACAGGAGGAAACCCTCGCAGTTGCGATATTAATCAAAAGTTAGGAGAGGGTAGAAAGTAAGACGAAGAAAGGAAATATGAAAGGAGGTACAGTAAAAAGAACGATAGTGGTTGTAGCTAGGGGCCGAAGGCAGTGAGAAATTAGTTCGAATCTACGTAATTTTAAACATAGTTCTATTGACAATGTCAAGAAAATGTAACTGTAAGAAAAATTAACTTGCGAAATAAGGACAAATATAATTCCTGTATTAGTGTATTTTTTTAAAGAAATTTCTAACTTTGAAAACTAACTGGAGATGCACACACCCAGACTCAGGAGAGAGAGAGAGAGAGAGAGAGAGAGAGAGAGAGAGAGAGAGAGAGAGAGAGAGAGAGAGAGAGAGAGAGAGAGGTTTCCTAATGTGGGGTGGGGGCCTAAGTACATAATCACTTGAGTAATCCCAAAGAAAAATGGAGAGAGGAAAGTTTAAGTTGAAAGCCTCAGAGAAAACTTGTTTGCTGGATTTCTTACGGCCTGGGGGTAACGTAATAGACGCCCAATTACAAAGGCTATAAGTAAATACGATTCTTTCCGGTAATTCCCCTCAGGGGCGAAATGAATTGAAATATTTTTCTTTATGGACGCTGTGGCCATAAACGCGGCAACGCCAAATAACGTAAGCAAATACGGGAAAATCACTCGCAGCCCACAAACCATTATGCCATCACTCACTTCCGTGTCTCGGACTCGAGAGGAAAAAGTTCTTATGCCTTTGTCAACGTAATTCAGACTTCTGCCTGGCAATGGCATAACAATGACTCCTGGCGATGATCCTGTCAGCCTCAGTTTCGTCATAAGAGAGAAAGCTAAAATATGGAGAATTCTTCAGGGTATTTGTAGGGAAGTTGAAATACTCCCTTAGCTGACAGATCGAAACACTGGTGACAAAGCATTGTATTTTCGTTAGAAGCCCATTACACATATAAAAGCCTTTACACAAAAGATGCACAAAGGTTTAATAAGTAGCCTCCATAGATACGAGTTCAGCAAATCTGACGCTTCCTAAATGCCGATGGTTTGGACAGAAAGTCGCGTATCGTAAACAAAAGGAAATAAAATGATGCAACAGTTCCACTTGCTTGATTTCTGTTCGATTAAAAAAAAAAAAAAAAAAAAAAAGCCAAGCGCAGGTTCTTGACAAGAAAATGCAGTGAAACAAAGTAGCGATTCTGACACCTGCGTTGAAATTTGGATGTGTCCAGTAATAACAGATGACTGTCAAATAAAGTACTAAAATTCAAACAGAACATTTTTCTAAGGTTTGGTACCGCGGTGGCAGGCCAAGACCAAGCCGACCACGCCTCTGAGGCGCTCTAAGATGATTTCATGCCACACACAATGTGGATTGACTCCACTACCTGTGTAATGTGAGTTTGTGTGACCTACACGGGGGCTGACATTGAACTCATTTCTTGTTTCAAAGTGTTGGGCACCTTTGTCGCTAATAACTATTTTCAGTGGCCAATTTTCTTGTAATCTACAAGCCTGGTCTGTATACGAACTATATGACTTACGTCCTATTTCCCTTTTCATTAGAAAAATCAAAGAAAAGAACTAAAACTAATAAGAGAAGAGCAGAAAAGTGAACACAACAACACTTGTCATGGACACCCACATTTATTACCGGGTCCAAACTGGTCAGAATAATAACAATGGAGCATTTCCCCCCAATTCTGATCACGTTCTGATGGCGGAACATTTATTGAGAGGATTCACATAAATTGACAAGAACTCTTCATGCGCCCGGGACTATGCAAACATATATCAGATTTAATCCCGGTTTGTATCGAATAGCTGGCACGAAATTCAGGGCACGAGTGCTGCTAGCTGCAGCAGCAACAGCAGCAACAGCATTTAAAGAAGATGTAGCTGAAGCAATTCGTGTAAGGTGAGTTGAGGAAAGTCTGTACACTGTTGATAAATGAAAAGAAGGTTTGCGAGGCAACTTTTCCTAAATACACAGAAGATTTAAAATGAAATACTCAACTTGAATAATATATTCACTAGACGAGGACACTGCGTTCGTCTTAGCCAACCCATTTGCAAAGACAGGTACTCCTCCTCATTCATATTTTAGGTTAAAACCTAACAATGCCTCCAAATATTTAGATCCTAGATATTTACAAGATTTCAGATGAAATAATAGATTTGAAATGATTTCCTATTCGACGAACACACTCCATCCATCATAACTATCCTATTTGAAAAGACTGACGTCTACTTATTCATATTCTAGATTAAAAAAAACGGACAATACCTCTTAAGAACTCAGAACAGGTTATGCTAAGCTAAAACTGGAAAGTTGTCGCAAACATTATGCATTTATTCACGCACTTACACGGTGGTATACATACATACACGTATATTTGTTTGTTTGTATGATGTTTTTACGTTGCACGGAACTAGTAGTTATTTAGCAACGGGACCAACGGCTTTACGTAACCTCCGAACCGCGTCGAGAGTGAACTTCCATCACCAGAAATACACATCTCTCACCCCTCAGTGAAATACCCGAGAATCGAACTCAGGGCCACCGAGGTGGCAGGCCACGACCGTGCCGATCACGCCACTGAGGCGCGCACGTATATTTGTTCAATTACTATGTAGGCGTTTCACCTCTGCAGCTTTCATCTTTTTCACCCGCATTAAGCTTTCATGCTTCACTTCCATAAAGGAGATTTGGCTCGACAATCTCTTAGGAGTAACTTCACTCATGCCTCCAAAGGCACCACTCTTCTCTTCCACACCTTTTCGTAGCGTCCACTTCCATACTTCTTTCATCTATTCCAGTAGTCACTGTTACATCTTCTACCTGATTTTTGTTCGTCCTTATAACCTTTCCCTTTTCTTCAATTATTTTCAGCTTCCGCACCTTACAAAATCTATAAAATTCTTTCACTGGTCACTGCAATTTCCCTGAATCTAAAGCAATTGACGACGCATCGTCTGCAAACGTCAGCCCCAGCACCCCCCCCCCCCCCCCCCCCCCCCACCCCCCCCCCCCCCCCCCCCCCCCCCCCCCGCCAACCACCGCTGTTCCCTCACAGACCCTTTTCTCATCTCAGCAATTTGCATCTACCGTCTGTGGTTTGATTAGAATATCTCACCATTCCACAGAAAAGAATATATACTGATCACTCAGACTCATTTCCCTTCCTTCCCAAATCTGAAATGACTGTTTGTTTGTTTGTTTGTATGTTGTTTTTACGTTGCATGGAACCAGTGGTTATTCAGCAACGTACCAACGGCTTTACGTGACTTCCGAACCACGTCGAGAGTGAACTTCTATCACCAGAAATAAGCATCTCTACCACTCTCAATGGAATGCCCGAGAATCGAACTCTCTGCCACCGAAAGGGTAGCCCTTCAACTTTAGTTGCAATTAATGCCAAAACATCCTGCCAGCTTCCTCTCATCAAACATTCTCACGGTCATTCATTTCTCCTCTTATTTTGGAGAAAATATTCTTATCTTTTTTTTAGAGAAATTTCATACAATTTCAGAACCACGAATTTAATGGCCCCCCCACCCCCCACCTCTTGTCAAGTGACTGCACAGTCCGCTGAACAGAGTGAAATTTAATCCCGTCGTTTTTATCATTTCTATGAATCGCACAACAGTAAAGGAAGCCGTCTCTCTCACCCAGACGTTCTCTAACCTAATTGGGTGAAATATTATATATATATATATATATATATATATATATATATATATTATATATATATATATATATATATATCCTTAAATCCACGGTAGAAAGGTGAGTGAATCTGGGGGACTTGGAACAAGTACTTTCCCAGTTAATTTCTAAATTTTCAAGATTGTAGAAATAAACTACCGAAAGTACTTGTTCAAGGTCCCTAGTTTCACTCAACCTTTCACAGTGGATTTGAGGATGTTCTCAAGCACGTGTTGCTTCGTGCTACATTGTATATGTGTGTATGTATGCATATATATATATATATTATATAATATATATAGTATATATTATATATATATATATATATATATATATATATATAAATATATACTATATATATATATTATATATATATATGTATTAATCATACTTGATGTCCATAAAGCCCCAGTACCATTACAAGCCACACACACTTGTAATGGTACTGGGACTTTATGGACACCGTGTATTATATGGGCGTGTCTCTATAGAATGTTTTCACAATTAATGATTCCTCATTCTTAAGAATCTCCAGGATGTTATAAATAAATAATCACGCAATGTATCAATGTAACTAAAGATGTAAAAAAACAAGTCCTCATTATATCAATATGAATAGAGAATCCATAATCGTCATGGCAACAAAAAAAATAACAATAAAATAACTATGTAATCAAATAAAACGGTTATCGTATCTTATTTCCCGGTAATCAGTAGACGTTACTACAAACTCACTCCTTCTGCCAGAAGCCGCGTTATTAATGTGATGCGACGTTATTTGACGGAAAAAGGGAACCGCCAAGTGACAGGAGCGAAATAAAATTCTAATAATGGAATTCGTGTCAGCCCCGTCCCACCCATCCCATCCCCCCCATGAAGAGAGAGAGAGAGAGAGAGAGAGAGAGAGAGAGAGAGAGAGAGAGAGAGAGAGGAACTGGAAAAAACGGAGAAAAACAAGAAGTTCCCAAAGAGAAATCACAGCAGCAGCAGCAGCAGCAGCAGCAGAAAGAGAGAGAGAGAGAGAGAGAGAGAGAGAGAGAGAGAGAGTAAAGAGGAGGAGAGAGAGAGAGAGAGAGAGAGAGAGAGATCGTCAAAGCTGTGTATTAGCGTAACGAGAAGTTCCTCCTATCAGTGTGGTCGATATACGGGAAATTGCTTCTGCGCAGAAGACACAACGAGTTTCAAAGTGTAGTTACTGGTCTTTGACCTCAGCTTCTTCTTCTTCTTCTTCTTCTTCTTCTTCTTCTTCTCCATCTTCTTCTTCTTCTTCTTCTTTTCTCCATGAGGGCCCAACTTTATTTCTTAATCCATCTTTTTTGGGCTAAAAAACTTTTAGAACAATTTCTCTTTTTTATCTATTCTTATGAAACTGGCTAAAATCAGTGAGTTTCTGAAACGTGAATAAATTATCAAATCGGTGAGTTTCTGAAATGTAAATAAATGATTAAGTCGGTGAGTTTTGGAAACGTAAATAAATGATTAAATCGAGTGAGTTTTTGAAACGTAAATAAATTATTAAATCAGTGAGTTTTTGAAACGTAAATAAATGATTAAATCAAGTGAGTTTTTGAAACGTAAATAAATGATTAAATCAAGTGAGTTTTTGAAACGTAAATAAATGGTTAAATCAAATGACTTTTTGAAACGTAAATAAATTATTAAATCAAGTGAGTTTTTGAAACGTACATAAATTATTAAAGCGACGAATTTTTGAAACGTAAATAAATGATTAAATCAGTGAGTTTTTGAAACGTAAATAAATGATTAAATCAGTGAGTTTTTGAAGCGTAAATAAATGATTAAATAGGTGTTTTTTTGGAAACGTAAATAAATGATTAAAGCAGGGAGTTTCTGAAACGTAAATAAATGATTAAATCGGTGTTTTTATAGAAACGTAAATAAATTATTAAAACGGAGAGTTTTTAAAACGTAAATAAATTATTAAATCGGTGTTTTTTGGAAACGTAAATAAACGATTAATTCAAGCGAGTTTTTGAAAAGTAAATAAACGATTAAATTAAGTGAGTTTTAGAAAGATCAATAAATAATTAAGCATACCTTTCGGTTTATGAAAATAAGAACAATCTCTTTTTTATATTCATTCTCTTTAAAAAAAACTATACTTGTTTTTATGTTTCAACGTAAATAAATAACTAAGCCTATCTTTGGCTTCCAAAAATTAAAACAATAATTTTTATTTATTCTGATTAAAAAAATACTATACTTGTTTATATGTATGGCCAATTAAATTGGGAAAACCAATTAGTTTCTCAAACGCAGATAAATAATGAAGCCTATCTTTTGGTTTCTGAAAATATCAATTTTTCAAAAAATAATTCTGGTAAGAAAAACTATAGTTTTCGGTAAGTATGGCAGCGGCCAACTAAATTGGGGAAAATCTTTGTTTTTCACTTGTAAATAAATAACTAAACCTATCTTTTGGAGTTTGAAAAAAAAGACATATCTTTTTCAAAATCAATCTCGTAAAAAAAACGATCATTTTCAAAATGCAAAGCCAATTAAGTATGTTAATATCAAGGTGATTTTCAAGAGTAAATAATCAACTAAGAATTTAGCATCAGCGGTCATATCCACACACGACATTAAAAGACGTCCTCTTTAAACTGATGCAGACCTAATTACTCGCACCCTTTATACCGAGAACTCGTATTGGCGCATTTCCTACGATTTATTCTTGTGGAATAAAGATAAATATTGACACGTACGGAGGATATGTTTCCTGTGTAATCCTATATATGATTTTGCATCTGAAAAATTATTACTCATTTTTCATTCCACCGTATAATATGTTTCCTATGTAATTATATACGTGATTTTGCATCTGAAATATTATTACTCATTTTTCATTCTACCATATAGTATGTTTGCTATGCATTTCTATATATGATTTTGCATCTGAAAAATTATTACCCATTTTTCATTCTACCGTATAATGTTTCCTACGTAATTCTATATATGGTTTTGTATCCGAAAAATTATGTCATTTTTTAACCTACCATATACTATGTTTCCTATGTAATTCTATATATGATTTTGCATCTGAAAAATTATTAGTCATTTTTTAACCTACCATATACTATGTTTCCTATGTAATTCTATATATGATTTTGCATCTGAAAAATTATTAGTCATTTTTTAACCAACCATATACTATGTTTCCTATGTAATTCTATAAATGATTTTGCATCTGAAAAATTATTAGTCATTTTTCGTCCTAACATATAATATGTTCCTATGTAATTCTATATATGATTTTGCATCCGAAAAATTATCAGTCATTTTTCGTCCTACCATATAATATGTTTCCTATGTAATTCTATATATGATTTTGCATCTGAAAAATTATTAGTCATTTTTTAACCTACCATATACTGTTTCCTATGTAATTCTATATATGATTTTGCATCTGAAAAATTATTAGTCATTTTTCGTCCTAACATATAATATGTTTCCTATGTAATTCTATATATGATTTTGCATCTGAAAAATTATTAGTCATTTCTCGTCCTAACATATAATATGTTTCCTATGTAATTCTATATATGATTTTGCATCTGAAAAATTATTAGTCATTTTTTAACCTACCATATACTATGTTTCCTATGTAATTCTATATATGATTTTGCATCTGAAAAATTATTTGTCATTTTTCGTCCGACCATATAATATGTTTCCTATACGTGACGTTGCATCTGAAATTTTTTTAATCATATTTCATTCTACCATATAATAAGTTTCCTATATAATAAATTGTTCCTCATTCTACCAAATAATATTTTAGTATCAATATCCTTGACCGTGTCCCTCATTTCCACGGTTCACTGTCCCCATCATCACTTATTTCACCCTTTATTTTCTCCCACTTTCTCGACGACTGAAGATTTTCTGAGAATTATCAGCCGGAAGATCGCATAGACGTCTCAAAGTTCAGTGGAACATTCGAGAAGCTCGGCTAATTCAACCTTTCTCTCCTTCCTGTGTGAACTTTCTAGATGATCAGTGAAATAGCTTTCTCTTATCTAGACTCCTGCTTGTATGAGAGAGAGAGAGAGAGAGAGAGAGAGAGAGAGAGAGAGAGAGAGAGAGAGAATAACTGTTCTGATCATATCCAGGCTTCATCTCTGAGCTACATATTACACGCTAATCACGAATGAAATTCTTCTAGTATGATTCAGTGACAAAAGTCTACTATAACATCTTACATACAGATACCACAAAGAGAGAGAGAGAGAGAGAGAGAGAGAGAGAGAGAGAGAGAGAGAGAGAGAGAGAGATTATTACACACTAACCATGAATGAAATTCCTCAAATACTCCTCAGTGACAAAAAGTCTACTATAACATCTCATATATACAAAAATTGCAAAATGAAAAGAAATAAAGGAAATTGCAACGATACCAGAGAGAGAGAGAGAGAGAGAGAGAGAGAGAGAGAGAGAGAGAGAGAGAGAGAGAGAGAGAGTCTGAAATCTCCGGCGATTACGGGATAGAAATAGATCCTTTGTCAGAGGGAGGAGCGAGAGAAGTGGTTACCAGCATCCGCTCTCAGGAAACCAGAGCAAGATGAATGTTGAGCCGCCTTCCACAAGGGTAGATCTGGGATACCCTATTCGGGAAGCATCTTCACTCCGAGATAATGGGATAACGGATAATGTTTAGCTGTTGGCCAAGGCAGGAACGAAGATGACGTTCCAACAGGCAATTTTTGCTATGATGCAATGGGTCATTTCACTAAATAATACATCATTTTTTTGCAGAATAGAATGCATCTGTGCATCTGTTTTCGTAAGAACAGAATACAAACACTGAGCATATCATGGGGAAAGAGCAGTAGAAATGCCCTGACAGCTAGCCTAAATGGTAGCTATAGAACAGCTTACCTAGGACAGATCAGTGAATGGTGTGGTCTGTTGGGTAGGAAGATAAACTGCCTCAAATCTCAAGACCTTACGGCTCATTCAGTCTTGTTCTGTGTTAGTCACTCCATAATTGACTCCGCGTTTCTAAATATTTGTTTTACGTTTGATCCGAACATTTTTACAGATATTGTCAACATATTATCTAATGGTCCCAAAACCAAAAATTTTTGAACAGGCTTCCTAAGTACGCAGAGTTGATGCTATTAGTGTAGTTGTACTCAGATACCTTTTCTTTACTGTTATAAGCTCCCGGTGTCTGGAAGCCAAGAGCACTGTATGATGTTAAATATTGAACAAAATTACTCCCAGTATTGGTAACTCTCTCTCTCTCTCTCTCTCTCCTCTCTCTCTCTCTCTCTCTCTCTCTCTCAGAAGACAATTACAGAGCCATGAAGGCAGAACTGTTCCCGGCCTAGATCATGCAAAATAAACGGTCCACAAATGCCCTAATATGTATGTGATAATCAGAAGTCTAAGAGAGGTTTTACTGTTATCTTAAGGTTATTTAATTACCGTAATTTATCATTTTTAATCCGTTCTTTTTATATGCATGCATTCCTTTCTTTCCTAGTTAGTTTATCTTTATTTATTTCAGATGTCCTCTTGGTTTTATTATGCCTGTCATCTTTTCCTTCAATTTTCTATTCTTTAATTTTTACACAAACATATTTTATACAATAGCTTGTTCAGCACATTGGCCTTCGTTGAGTGCTCCATGCAAAGTTGTGCACGTAATTATAAATAACAAATCAAAAAAACGGGAAAGGCGCTACACTATTTATACAAAAAGGTAGGTCCAAGGAATCGTGCAAGAATCTGTATCGATTGATTTCTTTGCAATCGTGTCTTCTCTGGCGATAGCCTGACCAATCAACGAAAACGCACACAAAAAAAAAGATAAATTGACGTGTTATTGGCCTTGGGGACACTTCTTTAAATAACAATAGATCTTTACCCCAGGTCGGGATCGCACCTCGGTCCTCCACTAGCGAGTCCAGGGTGCTACTTGTTAAGCCACAAAAGAAATAAAAGGCGACGAAAGCGAAGTAGCAAAGTACTTACGCGATACCCGAAGGGTTACGTGAGAAGGCTGTAAATTGTACCAGCGAGTTTTACCCAAATTCGCACGGGAGCGCGTGTGAATAATTTCCAGTCCTAATAATGATAATGACCTCTTTGCATGCAATTTGGTCCGCTCGAGCTTATGCGCTTAAAATGACTCTGATTATTAAGAGCAAAGACAAGGCGACGTTAATTTTTGACTTGGCTAATATCATAATTCTATTTTTTTCATGCATGTAATCATTTACCTGGTTCGTTTTCATTCTTCAGTTACAAAATGCGTTAGTTAAAAAAACTACATTTTCTCTTAAATGAAAACTCGAACCGTACAATACTTTTTTTTAACTTTACTCGAAAAGCAATTAACAGCAATAGGCACATTCCTTAACGATTTTTTCTTCTTTTTTTTTAATTAGCACCCTATGAATCAGTCCGGCCTACTACGTCACCGTCTAACAGCCTGGTTGGTAGAAGTTAATCTAGCTGTGTGTGTATGTGTGTGTGTGTGACCTTGAGTGGGTCAGGTCAACTGGACAAGAAAATATATAGCTTTCGGGTCGATCCCCGACGCCGCCTCACTGAGCACTGGCGTGTAGAGGAAAGAAATGCGATGCAAGCCGAGTTCATTAACGGCGTCCATTTACATCTTTATGGGCGTTGTTACGGCACACCTCGCCGATTTAACGTGACAAGAGGGAAAGCTGAAAATGGGTCAGGGAAGGTCAGGGATATACTACTAGGCCTCTGTGAGCTTGGTTTCAGCCATTTTTTTTTTATTTTTTTTATCTTACTAATGGATCCGTATTATAATGGCTGCTGGTTTAAGCAAAACATTTCTCTATTCTCGTCGTATCTGGAGAATGGAATAAAGTACAGGATTTAAGACAAAGGTCGAGCAATGGGGTCAATGAGGTCATTCGGCGCTGAAGCGGAAATTGACAATAAGAGGACTGACTGAAAGGTGTAACAGGAGGAAAACCTCAAAGCAGTTGCACCATGAAACAATTGTTATGGTGGAAAGTCAGCTAGAAGAATGAATTCGAACTGGAGTACAGTAAAATGAAAGACAGAGGCTGCAGCCAGTAGCCAAAGGGACACTACAAAGAACCTTAAGATGCCTACAGTGCACCACGTGTTGCTGACGATATGCTTTACTCCTTTATTCTAGTCTAATTTTTAAATATGCAACACCATCTGATACTTCCCTGCCGGTATTTTCAAAGCTCGATAATAAGTTATGCCTCCTTATTCCATGGAAAGAATAGCATGACGACGATTATCGATTATTAATGAGAGAGAGAGAGAGAGAGAGAGAGAGAGAGAGAGAGAGAGAGAGAGGAGCATAAGCTTTCAGATGATATCAGCTGCCATTTTTCTTTCACCATATCTTCCGTAATCTTTTACCTTGCTCTTGAAATTTCTCGAGCGCCCTAAAATCTTTACGGATTTGGGATGAAAACATTCTCATAAAATATGCCTCTTATTTTGCTGATGTGCAACAAATATCTCAAGATATTCAAGATGTCATTATGGAGACGGAGTGTCTTTCATTACTGAATTAATGCAACAAAAAGCTGGCAATATTCGAAGCCTCGATGAAAAGTGTCATACGTTTGATATTCATGATTCGGCCTAAATAGTAATTCCTGTCTCTTCCCCAACATCATCAAGTGATTAAAACAGACGGAATTCAGTCCCAATCGACATGGTAATGCCTAATAAGTGCCAAAAGATTCTACGTATATCTACGCAACATATAATTCCAGTCCGAAAAAAAAAAAAAGTGTTTGCATTAACAGTCGGATCACAGCCAGAGACAAGCAAGCCACCGGCTCTTTTAAAAAGATGTGTGCTAAATTTAGCATGAGGGAAAATCCACTCACCGGCGACTTAGATGGAGGCCAGGGAAAGAAACGCCACCCCCGCCGCCCCCCCTCCCCCCCCCCTCCCCCCCCCCAAAAAAAAAGAAAAAAAAAAGCGGTTCTCCGCCTAACTAGGGAATGGGGGTAGCTGAAGGAGAATACTAAATGGGGAAAACCGACATTCAGTTGGCTTATATTTGCATGAACAGGAGGAGGAGGAGGAGGAGGAGGAGGAGGACGGGGAGAGGGTCGTCTTCCCCCTTCCCCAGCCGAAAAAAAAATAACGAAAGAAAAGACAGGAAATGTGTCTGCTCGCGAACCTAGGGACCACACAGAGAAGCGGAGAATACTAAACATCATTTCGAAGGAACAGAAATAGTTCTGGATGTTAGGATCATCATTCACTTACTTGTGCGTCATCAAAATGGAGAACTGAATAAAAAATCAATTTCATTTGCTGGAGTTGAGGCTTCGAAGGCATGAACTTAAATTCTGTGTGAGTGTGTGTGTGTTTGTGTGTCATTCGCTTGTGGAAAATCCACTTTCGAAGGCAATAGGCACATGTGACACTATATGACACTAATCTTCCGGGTTATTTAAAGTTATGAACAGTGTCACTGAAGTAATTATCATTATCACCCAGATTGGCAACTGCGTCTCTCCCATACTACGGAGAAAACTGAATTGGGATTGGAATATAAAATTTAGGCCAAAGGCCAACCGCTGGGACCTATGAGGTCATTCTACCAAAAGGGAAACAGATCATTCTGCATTAAGGGGAAACAGAGTTTGAAAAATACGACGGAAGAAAGATAATATGAACAGAGGTACAGTAAACTTCATAAAAAAGGTTGCAGCTAAGAGGGTCGAAGGGACGCTGGAAAGAACCTTAAATAATGCCTACAGTGCACCGCGTGAGGTGTACTGACAGCACTACCCTCTATACGGAACATGAGACCGAGGAAAATCATTGCACACTAGTCACTATATTGTTATCCTATCGCCAACAGCAATCAGTTTTATTTTCTTGTATTGTTATCCTATCACTAACAGCAAGCAGTTTTATTTTCTTGTATTGTTATCCTATCGCTAACAGCAAGCAGTTTTATTTTCTTGTATTGTTATCCTATCACTAACAGCAAGCAGTTCTATTTTCTTGTATTGTTATCCTATCGCCAACAGAAAGCAGTTTTATTTTCTTGTATTGTTATCCTATTGCCAACAGAAAGCAGTTTTATTTTCTTGTATTGTTATCCTATCGCCAACAGCAAGCAGTTTTATTTTCTTGTATTGTTATCCTATCGCCAACAGAAAGCCAGTTTTGATTTTTTCTTGTATTGTATTCGCTTATTCCACAACAGGCAGGCAGTTTTATTTTCTTGTATGTTATCTATCGCCAAAACAGCAAGCAGTTTTATTTTCTTCATATTGTTAATCCATTATCCATCGGCCAAATAAGCAAGCCAAGTTTTAATTTCTTATATTTTATCCTATCCTATCGGCCAACAGCCAAGAGTTTTTTAATTTTCTAATATTGTATCCATTTCCTATCGCCAACAACAAGCCAGTTTTATTTCCTTATATTGTTATCCGATCCTATCGCCAAACCAGCAAAGCAGTTTATTTTTCTTGTATTGTTATCCTATTCACTTAAACCAGCAAACAGTTTTATTTTCTTGTATTATGTTATCCTATCCACTAACAGCAAACAGTTTTATTTTCTTTTGTATTCTGTTATCCTAATCACTAAACAGCAAACAGTTTTAATTTACTTGTTTATTGGTTAATCCTATCGCCAAACAAGCAAGCAGTTTTATTTTTCTTGGTACTGTTTATCCATATTGTCCAACAGCAAAGGGAGTTTTATTTTCCTTGTATTGTTATCCTCATCCTAATCGTCAACAGCAAGCAGTTTTATTTTTCCTTGTAACTTGTTAATTCCTAATCACCAAACAGCAAGCAGTTTTATTAATCTTTTAATTGTTATCCCTAATCGACAACAGCAAGCAGTTTTTATTATCGTTTATTGTTACTCCTATTCGCCAAACAGCAAGCAATGTTTTATTTTCTTTTGTATTTTTGTTACCCACTATCACCAACAGCAAGCCAGTTTTATTATCTTTTAATTGTTATCCTATCAGCCAACAGCAAGCATTTTAATTTTATTTTCTTGTATCGGTGATCCGCTATCAACCAAACAACAACGCAGTTTGATTTTATTTCCTTGTAGTTGTTAATCCTATCCTATCGCCAAACAGCAAGCAGTTTTATTTTTATTCTTGTAATTGATTTTACTATCGTCAACAGCAAGCCAGTTTTATTTTCGTTGTATTGTCTATTACCCCTAATCCTAATCGCTAACAGCAAAGCAGTTTTATTTCTTTGTTGTATTGTTATCCTTAACGCCAACGCCAAAGGCATTTTTGTTTTCTTGTATTGTTATCCTACTTCGTCAACAGCAAGCAGTTTCTTTTCTTGTAATTGTTATCCTAATTCCTATCGTCCAACAGGCAAATCAGTTTTATTTTCTTGATATTGTTATCCTAATCACTAACAAGTCAAAGCAGGTTTTATTTTCTTGATATTGTTTACCATCCAATCGCCAACAGCCAAGCAAATTTTTTTTTCATTTTTTTTCTTGTAGTGTTATCCCTATCGCCCCAAAACAGCAAAGCCAGGTTTATTTCTTGTATGTTATACCTATCGTCCAACAGCAAGCAGTTTTATAATTCTTTGTATTGTTATTCCTATCCTAAATCCAGCCAAAACAGCAAGGACGTTTTATTTTTTAAATTTCTTGTTATTAGTTATCCCATATCATACATGACAGCAACGCAGTTTTGATTTTCTTGTATTCGTTTATCCTAAGTCGCCAAAACAACAGCAAGCAGTTTTATTTTCTTTGTATTAACTTAATCCCTATCACCAAATAACCGCAAAAGCAGTTTTTTATTTCTTGTCTTGTTCTATCTATCCGCTAACAGCAAAGCAGTTTTATTGTTTTCTTGTAATTGTTCAATCCTATCACTAACAGCAAGCAGTTTTACTTTCTTGTATTGTTTAATCCATATCCTATGCCAACATGCAATAGCCAGTTTTATTTTCTTTGTATTGTTATCCTATTGGCCAAACAAGCAAGCAGTTTTTTTTTCTTGTTCTTTATTGCTAAATCCTAATCACCTCAAACAAGCAAGCAGTTTTTTATCTGCTCGTGATTGTTATTCCTATCGCTAACCGCAAAGCCAGGTTTTATTTTCTTGTATTGTTATCCTATCACCAACTAGCAAGCAAGTTTTTATTATCTTGTTATGTTATCCACTTATCGCCCAACAGCAAGCAGTTTTATTTAATTTTCTTGTATTGTTAATCCCTATTGGCCCAACCAGCAAGCAGTTTTAATTTTCTTGTATTGGTTATTACCCTAATCGCCAAATGCAAAGCAAGTTTTATTTTATTTCTTGTATTTGTTGTAATCCTAATCGCCAACAGCAAAGCAGTTTTATTTTCTTCTGTATTGTTGTTCCTATCGCTAACAGGCAAAGCAGTTTTATTTTCTTCGTAATTGGTTATTCTATTCCTATCGCCAACAAGCAAGAGAGTTTTATTTATTCTTGTATTGTTAATAACCTATCACTAACAAGCATGCAGTTTTATTTTCCTTGTTTTAAAAAAAATTGTTAATCCTATCGCCAAACAGGGCAAGCAGTGATTTTCTTTTTGTTTATTGTTTTCCTCCACTCATCCAACCCAGCGGAGAAGAGTTTTATTTTCTTGTATTGTAATCCTATCACCAACAGTAAGCACTTTTATTTTCGTTGTATTGTTATTTCCCTATCACCAACACAGCAAGTTTTATTATTCGTGTATTGTTATCCTATTTTCACTTAACACAAGCAGTTTTATTTTCATGTTATTTTCCTATCAACCTAAACAGCAAGCAATTTTTATTTTCTTGTTTTTATTTTTGTTCCTATTCGCCAACAGCAGCAGTTTAAAATTTTCCTTGTATTGTTATCCTACCCCGCCTAACAGCAAGCAATTTTATTTTCTTTGTATTGTTATTCCATATCGCCAAACAGGACAAACAGTTTTAATTTTTCTTGTATTTGTTATCCTAATCACGCCTAACAAGCAAGCAATTTTATTTTTCTTGTATTGTTATCCATTGCCAACCGCAAGCAGTTTTATTTTCTTGTATTGTTATCCTTCCGCTAACAGCAAAAAGCAGTTTTTTGTATTTTATCTTGTACTTGTTATTTCCTATAACTAACAGCAAACAGTTTTTATTTTCTTAATTGTTTTATTTTCCTGTTGGCCAACCGCAAGCATTTTTATTTTCTTGTATTTTATCCTATCGCTAACAGCAAGCGTTCTATTTTTTCTTGTATGTTATCCCTATCATGGTTTTCGCCACAAGCAAGCAGTTTTTATTTTCTTGTATTGTTATCTATCGCAAACAGCAAGCGTTTTTATTTTCTTTGTATTGTTTATCCTATCACAACAGCAAAGCAGTTTTTATTTTCTTGTTTGTTATTTTCATCGCCAAACAGGCGTTTTTATTTTCTTGTATGTTATTCTATTGCAACCAGGCAAGCAGTTTTTTTTTCTTGTATTGTTATCCCATTGCCAACGCAAGCAGTTTTATCTTTTAAATTTTCTTGTATTGTTATCCTATCAAAACAAACAGCAAGCATTTTTGTATTTTTCCTTTTACTATTTTATCTATCGCCAAACGCAAGCAATTTTTATTTTCTGATTGTTTCCTATCGCTAACAGCAAGCAGTATTATTTTTCTTGTATTGGTTATCCTATCCACTAACCATCAAATGTTTTATTTTCTTGTATTGTTATCCTAGGGCGCCAAGCAGCAAGTAGTTTTATTTTCTTGTATTGTTATCCTATCACTAACAGCAAGCAGTTTTATTTTCTTGTATTGTTATCCTATCACCAACAGCAAGCAGTTTTATTTTCTTGTATTGTTATCCTATCGCCAACAGCAAGCAGTTTTATTTTCTTGTATTGTTATCCTATCACAAACAGCAAGCAGTCTTATTTTCTTTCTATTGTTTTATCCTATCGCCAACAGCAAAAGGCAGTTTTTATTTCCTTGTATTTTTGTTATCCTATCGCCAACAGCAAGCAAGTTTTATTTTCTTGTATGTTATCTATCGCCAACAGCAAGCAGTTTTATTTTCTTTTTGTATTCCTTCCTCGCCACAGCAAATTCAGTTTTATTTTCTTGTATTTTTCCTTACCTATTGTCAACAGCAAGCAGTTTTTTTTTCCTTGTTATTGTTCTCCTTACACTAACGCAAGCAGTTTTGTTTTCTTTATTGGTTTTATCTATCGCCAAAAACAGCAAGCAGTTTTATTTTCTTGTATTGTTATCCTATCACCAACAGCAAGCAGTTTTATTTTCTTGTATTGTTATCCTATCGCCAACAGCAAGCAGTTTTATTTTCTTGTATTGTTATCCTATCACTAAAAGCAAGCAGTTTTATTTTCTTGTATTGTTATCCTATCACCAACAGCAAGCAGTTTTATTTTCTTGTATCTTATCCTATCCTACGGGCCAACAGCAAGCAGTTTTATTTTCTTGTATTGTTATCCTATCGGGCCAACGCAAAAAAACAGTTTTATTTCTGTATTGTTATCCTATCCCCAACAGCAAGCGTTTTATTTCCTGTATTGTTATCCTATCGCCAACAGCAAGCAGTTTTTTATTTTTCTTGTATTGTTATCCTATCGCCCAAATAGCAAAGCAGTTTTTATTTTCTTTGTATTTGTATCCTATCGCCAACAGCTAGCAGTTTTATTTTTCTTGTATTTGTAGCCTATCGCCAACAGCAAACAGTTTTTATTTTCTTGGATTGTTATCCTATCCTAAAAACAGCCAAAAAAACTGTTTTACTTGTACTTTGTTTATCCTATCGCCAAAGCAAAGCAGTTTTCTTTTCCTTTTTGTATTGTTATCCTGATCACTTAACGCAAGCAGTTTTATTTTCTTGTATTGTTATCCTATCACCAACAGCAAGCAGTTTTATTTTCTTGTATTGTTATCCTATCGCCAACAGCAAGCAGTTTTATTTTCTTGTATTGTTATCCTATCGCCAACAGCAAGTAGTTTTATTTTCTTGTATTTTTATCCTATCGCCAACATCAAGCAGTTTTATTTTCTTGTATTGTTATCCTATCGCCAACAGCAATTCAGTTTTATTTTTCTTGTATTTTTGTTTATTCCTATCGCCAACAGCAAGCGTTTTTATTTTCATGTATTGTTATCCTATCTCCAACAGCAAGTAGTTTTATTTTCTTGTATTTTTCATATCGCCACATCAAGCAGTTTTTATTTTTCTTGTATGTTTTTCCATTGCCAACAGCAACCAGTTTTATTTTTCTGTATTTTGTTATTCTATCGCCAACAGCAAGCAGTTTTATTTTCTTTGTATGTTATCCTATTGTCAACAGCACGCAGTTTTTTATTTCTTGTATTGTTATCCAACACTAACAGCAAAGCTTTTTGTTTTCTTGTATTTGTTATCCTAATCGCCAATAGCAAAGCAGTTTTATTTTCTGTATTGTTATCCTATTCCGCCAACAGTAGCATTTTTTATTTTTCTTGTATTGTTATCCTATCACTAACGCAAAGAGTTTTATTTGGCTTGTGTTTCCTATAACAAAAAGCAAGCAGTTTTATTTTCTTGTATTGTTATCCTAAATCCTATCGCCCAACAGCAAGCAGTTTTTTTCTTGATTGTTATCTATCGCCAACACAAGCGTTTTATTTTTCTTGTATTGTTATCCTATCACAACAAGCAAACTGTGTTTATTTTCTTGTACTGTTATCCTTCGCCACAGCAAAGAGTTTTATTTTTCTTGTATTGTTACCTATCTAACAGCAAGCAGTTTTATTTTTTCTGTACTGTTATCCTATTCGCTTTTACCAGCAAGCCAATTTTATTTTCTTGTGGTTATCCTATCCCAACCGCGAGCATTTTTTTCTTGTATTGTTAATCATATTCGCCAACAGCAAGCATTTTATTTTCTTGTATTGTTATCCTATCGCCAACGCAAGCAGTTTTATTTTCTTTGTACTGTTATTCCTACGCCAACAGCCAGCAGTTTTATTTTCTTGTTGTTTTAGCTATCGCCAACAGCAAGCAGTTTTATTTTCGTTATATTGTTATCCTATCACTAAGAGCAATCAGTTTATTTTTTCTTGGATTGTTATCCTATCGCCAACAGCAAACAGTTTTATTTTCTGTATTGTTAATCCTATCTATCAAAAAGCCAAAGCAAGTTAAATTTTCTTGATTGCACCCTATCCTAACGCAACAGCAAGCAGTTTTATTTTCTTGTGTATTGTTATCCATCCTATCGCCAACAGCAAGCAGTTTTTATTTTCTTGTTATTGTTATCCTACCCTATCGCCAACAAGCAAGCAGTTTTATTTTTCTTGTATTGTTTATCTATCCTATCGTCCAACACAAGCAGTTTTTTTATTTTCTATTGTTATCTATCCTATCGCCACAGCAAACAGTTTTTTATTTTCTTGTATTGTTAATCCTATCACAAAAAGCAAGCAGTTTTATTTTCTTGTAGTTTTACCTATCACAAAAAGCAAGCATTTTATTTTCTTGTATTGTTATCCTAATCGCCACAGCAAAACAGTTTTTATTTTCTTGTATTGTTATCCTATCACAAAAAGCAAGCAGTTTTACTTTTTTGTATTGTTATCAATTACGCCAACCACAAACAGTTTTATTTCTTTGATTGTATCCTGATCCTATTCGCCAACAGCAAAGCCGTTTTATTTTCTGTATTGTTTAATCCTATCCTAATCGCTAACAGCCAAGCGGTTTATTTTGTTGTATTGTTATTTTCCCTATCCTATTGTCAACAGCAAGGAGTTTTATTTTCTTGTATTGTTATCCTATCCTATCGTCAACAGCAAGCACTTTTATTTTCTTATTGTTATCCTATCCTATCGCCAACAGCAAGCAGTTTTATTTTCTTGTATTGTTATCCTATCCTATCGCCAACAGCAAACAGTTTTATTTTCTTGTATTGTTATCCTATCACAAAAAGCAAGCAGTTTTATTTTCTTGTACTGTTATCCTATCGCCAACAGCAAGCAGTTTTATTTTCTCGTATTGTTATCCTATTGCCAACAGCAAGCAGTTTTATTTTCTTGTATTGTTATCCTATCGCCAACAGCAAGCAGTTTTATTTTCTTGTATTGTTATCCTATTGCCAACAGCAAGCAGTTTTATTTTCTTGTATTGTTATCCTATCACTAACAGCAAGCAGTTGTATTTTCTTGTATTGTTATCCTATCGCCACAGCAAACAGTTTTATTTTCTTGTATTGTTATCCTATCACAAAAAGCAAGCAGTTTTATTTTCTTGTATTGTTATCCTATCGCCAACAGCAAGCAGTTTTATTTTCTTGTATTGTTATCCTATCGCCAACAGCAAGCAGTTTTATTTTCTTGTATTGTTATCCTATCGCCAACAGCAAGCAGTTTTATTTTCTTGTATTGTTATCCTATCACTAACAGCAAGCAGTTTTTTTTTCTTGTATTATCCTATCGCCAACAGCAAGCAGTTTTATTTCCTTGTAACATGAAATTACAGAAATTCCTTAATGGAACTGGTATCCCCATGGACGAGCAGACATCTTCAGGCATCCAAAGTCAAAGAGCTTTCAAGAATCACACAGCCAGGAGAAAGAGCCCCATGGAACATCTTCTTTAAATTCTCACCATTCTCCCACCTCTCCCAGCCGTCGCAAGAAAATGATTTACAGGATGTCTGTCTGTAACCTAAACACAGCACCAGCAGCAGCAGCAGCAGCAGCTCACGTCGGCGAGCAATGTGGCGATATCTGTCCGCAACGTCAAATCATCTGGGCGAGAATACTTTATCGGTACTCTTTACCTGGATGCTGGTGGAATGATTGATGCCGGCGCTGCGGAGAACATCTCGTATGAAATATATAAGCTGTTCTCATTTTTTTTCTCAATATCCTCCAAAAAGGCAACCAACTCTCT
>NC_061110.1:89466802-89469302 GCF_015104395.2 Macrobrachium nipponense | reverse complement strand
AATGTATACATAATATCGTTATTATTTATTAATTATTATTATTATTATTATTATTATTATTATATTATTACTTATTATTATATTATTCATTATTATTACTCAGAAGAGAAATAGCTATTTATATGGAACAAGTCCACAGGGGCCACTGACTTGAAAGTCAAGCTTCCGTAGAATCCTGGTGTCCACTGATTTAAGTTGTTACATTAGATAATGGAAAATACTGAAAGAAGAGGTCATTTATTATAATAGATATAACTTAATAAACTGATAAATAAATAGATAGAAAAATTAATTGTTATAATACAAAAGTGATTTGTTTTAAGGTAGCAATGCATTGCATTTTCGCTTCCACTTTTCATTGGCTGTTAATACGAAGACTTGACAGACTGTTGTTGCTGATTAAGCTGGCTTATGCCAGCACGGGCTCTTGCTCATAGAGCAGGCCGTAGAGAACAGACTCGCAGTTTTACTGTTTGATTGGTTGTTAATTTACCGGTGCTTAAATCGTCTCTGTTTACGCTGAGAATGAAGGAGTTTACGCAAAAAAAAGAGAAAAAAATCTCCGCCTTAAGTGCATCTGACTTTTAATATCAGGAGCAACTCCCTATCTTCAGACCTTATATCAAAATTTATGGCATCGCTTTGCATATTTTCAATGTTATCTAACTTCAAGATCCCACAGGAAAAAAAAAGAAGTGTTAAAAAGAAGCATTAAAATTTATGATTCTTTTCTCCGAGAAGCAGCAGCAGCGCTCAGGGCAGGAGCAATTTACGGAAGCAACGACAAAGAGGAATGAAATTTACAGTCCTGATTTGGCGGCCGCCAGAGAGAGAGAGAGAGAGAGAGAGAGAGAGAGAGAGAGAGAGAGAGAGAGAGAGAGAGCTGATTACACGACAGAAGAAGAAGAAGAAGAAGAAGAAGAAGAAGAAGAAGAAGAAAAATAAAAAGAAGAAAAAGTAGGAGGAGGAGGAGGAGGTGGGAGGAGGAAGAAGAAGAAGAAGAAGAAGAAGTAGGAGGGAAGGTAAGGAGGAGGGGAGGTGGGGTGATGAGAGCGAGGAGGGGGTGGGAGGGGGTGGGGAGAAGAGGAAGGAAGAAGAATAAAAGAAGGGGGGGGGAGGGGAGGGGGAGACGAAAGAAGAAGAAAAATAAAGAGTAGGATGGAGAAAGAAGAAGAGGGGAGGGGGTTGGAGTGTAGGGGAAGAAAGAGGAAAAAAAAAAAATAAACCGTAAAAGAGCAAAAAGAATAAGAAGAAGCAAGAATGGGAGACGAAGACGAACATTCCGAAAATGAAATCGGGGAGGTGGTAATGTTCCATCTCGGCCTGAATCTATTACAGGTAATGTTTACTTTGCATAAATATTTCACTGCGTATTGCCATATGAAATTCGTGGGAATGAAAGACCACAAACTAGCTGCAAATATTACCAAGCCTCACTTAGTTTTTTACGGGGTGGGGGGAGGGGTGGTGTCACCCCCATTCCATGATTCTCCTGTGTACAAGGGGGTATGCGCCCTATGCAAATGTGTGTGTGTGTGTGTATATTTTACATATATATATATATATATATATATATATATATATATATATATATATATATATATATATATATATATATATATATATATATATATATATAGTATATATACACACTGATGGATCGGCCTTAATAAAAGAGAGGCAGGTAATGAACATCTCAAAAGGAGCATGGATTTCGGACACGATCGACAACGTCTTCATTCAACCAACCCTTAAGAAGATTAAAGGAAGATTATCAGCGGGGTGGGGGTGACTTAAAATGGCTTGTTTGTGGATGGACCTCTTGGTATAAATACCACCTTTTCTGTAAACTTTTCTCATTCATCTACCTGAAGAGGGAGACAGCAGTCTCTGAAATATAGTACTTTTTCTCTATATTTTGGTGTTTTTATGGCTTCCTTTCTTTTATTAGATATAATATATATATATATATATATATATATATATATATACGTACACACATATATATAATTTATAAATGTATTATGTATATACATAAATAATATATATAATGTGTGTGTGTGTACGGATGTACACAGGAAATTTTCCAGTATTTAGAATACTCGTACTATTTTTTTCATATATTCCAAAAAAATTAATTTTTTCCAGCGCAAGAAAGAACGCTGGCCCGGTTTTGACCCATTAACAGTTAAACTAAAATAAGCATATTCCACTTTTCTTCGCTTCAGAACTATAGTTTGTCAGACGCGGCCCATAACCGAAATGACATAACACAAAATAATAATCTGTGTGATGATTGAAAAAGAAAACCATCAGCTCAGGATATCAGAGCGACAAGAGGGGATTAGCAACCAGAACAGCCATTATATAAATGACGGCTCAACGAGAAGAAGTTCCAGAAGACCGAAGATAGGGCCTGAAAGTACTCGAGTGTTGAGTCAAATGAAATGTAAAATACTTATAAGTAAACACGTTATGCACAGTAATTTTGTGGGTTTCT
>NC_061110.1:89401802-89464302 GCF_015104395.2 Macrobrachium nipponense | reverse complement strand
AGCGGTAACTGATCATGGTAAAGAGCCAGGGACTTTTCGTCGCCCTGGGTGTTACGAACTCGCGACATCTGAACAGCGCGCCACGACGCTACCACTCACACCAGCAAGTCGTTACGAGGACTTATCAATGTGAATCAAGTTGCAACGTTAGAATAATAATAATGATAATGAAATGCAAGCTCTCTCTCTCTCTCTCTCTCTCTCTCTCTCTCTCTCTCTCTCTCTCACATTTCACATACGAGAAATCCAGAATGACGAGATCGCCGAGACCAACTCCTTGAGATCTTGTTCCCATCAAGTTTCTGAAGAAACATTTTATGAGATCCTTTGCCGGGGATGTTTGGTAGTATGCTATACCTACTCAAAACATTAATCATTCTTGATTCCTGGATATGTGACCACGCTTATCTTTCGGGTAATATAAGCTATCGTTTTTAGAACTGTGTTGTATGAGTGTACAAAAGGTAACTCACATAATAGCATTTTGTTTGTTTGTTTGTTTGTATGGTGTTTTTACGTTGCATGGCACTAGTCGTTATTCAGCAACGGGACCAACGGCCTTACGTGACTTCCGAACCACGTCGAATGTGAACTTATATCACCAGAAATACACATCTCTGACCCCTCAGTGGAATGCCCGAGAATCGAACTCGCGGCCACCAAGGTAGGAGGTCAAGACCATACCGATCACGCCACTGAGGCGCGTATAATAGCATTTTAATGTATATCAAAATGTTATCGAGTTTTATTCTATACGCAAAACGCAAACGCAATGAATATTATATACCTATATATAAAGACGAAATCCCCTAGGAAATTGAAACAACGGAGGACTAGCGCTATTCCAACTATACATATACCTTTTCAGAGTAATATTTCGATTTCCCTAACACGTGCTAAAAGAACCCCCCGTATCAATCTCACTAAAATTAACAGAAAACTTTTAAGAGTCATAACAACAGTTTTCACAAAATTAACTTTCGGGTCTACGTTTCCATTGAGCACCAAGGTTCAGTATGCTATCCTTAATTTCACGGGTAGCTAAACTAGTCAAAGTTTAGCTCCACGAAAAGAGGAACGTGGCGTATTTGAGTTTCTCATTATATTCCTATTGCTTTAATAAAGGTGAATAATTAACCAAGTTTAAGGGGAAAAAGGCGGGAGTTGAGAGAATTTCCTGCACTTAATATCATGAAGAAAAATGTGTGTTAAAAGGTCGATTCTTTTCGATATAAACTAACTTGCAACTAAGGCAAACTATAGTAGATTCACATAAACCGTGCATTTGATGTCTGGGCCAGTCCCTTACGACGCTCCTGATTGGCTGTTAATAAGCCATTCACAGGGCTGGAAACTCTCAGTCTCTCTCGAGAGAGCTCACATAGGCATGATATATGTTCCACCTCTCCTGATGGATACTTTTGAAAGACGAGGTGAAATATACATCCTGCCTATGTGAACTCTCGAGAGAGACTTAGAGTTTCTAGCCCTGTGATTGGCTTATCAACAGCCAATCAGAAGCGTCGTAAGGGACTGGCCTAGACATCAAATGCACGGTTGATGTGAATCTACCATAGTCATTCTTCTTTGGAGCTGACTCCTTGTTGATTTCATTAGCAGAAGTTGGACTTTGCAAAGCCATTTCGCCACTTATTTCAAAAACCAAAAAATTCCAACTCTCACTTCAGACCAACTTCTGTAGAAATCGAAGGAGTTTAAGACCACAGCAATCTCACTCTGTGCAGCTGAACCGTAATGATGGCTCAGAAAGAGATAAGGAGATCATACTTGCTTCAAGATCGTCGCATCTTTGGAAGCTGGCAAATACAAGGAAGTAAACAATTTTCAAACTCCCACCTCAAACGGAACTCAAAAGACAAGAGAAATTCGTCAATGCCGCGAAAACGAAGGACTTACAATGATGCAAATTAAACTATGTTGAAGCTTTTCGAAAAAAACTACTGAAACTGAGGGTGGAATTATGAATAGAAGTCATGATCCCGTGCTCACCAAACGGAAGATGAAAACAGTGCAGTTAAGAAACATCTCAACTTGAACAAATTAACATTTTATTCATAAACACGATTTAGCAGTTCCGGTGCAACTCCTTTTTTTTATTTCATTGAGGTTAGAAATCAAATCTGGAATTCAAATCTACATTTTCTTTCACTTGTTATGTCTTACCAACTTGAGAGGAGGTCATAAAAAAAATTCAGGAAAAAGACTTTTTCCCTACATTTCAAAAGTTATCCTCTTAATTAAAAATGTCTTTTTTGCTGAAATAAAAACTTCGCCCATTTTGTGTAAAAGTTGATCATCTGCCGTTTACTCCGAATTGGTTTCCTTTTATATTTGCATCCAACACTAGTCATTAAGAATATTTATGTGGTTAAATCTGTGTAATTGAAACCAAATTTAAACTTAAGAGTCTTGCACAATCATTTCAGTTCTGGCAAAGAAAATATCAGGATTGCAACAGTCCTGATACCAGCAATTCTTCTGGAGAAAATTGGCGGGACGAAGGAGAAGGCACAAGTGCACAAATAACTGCCAAAAACATCGCAACCTTGACTTTTAAAAGTTGAAAAGGTCAAGGCCATTTATCTTAACTTCGTGGGTTGAACGTTTCAACCTCGAGGTTAAAATCTACGACATATTACATTCAGATTCAATAACATGTGATGGCAATATCTGGAACATAACCTAATTTCGTAATGGTCTGAATACAACGTAAGTTAATCATCTAGAGCCGGTCACCCAGTGGACATTTTCGCCAATTTTCGACAAAATCCGTCAATCAGTTTTCGAGGCATTTGCACAAGCAAGAAGACATGTTTAAAAAGCTACCCCCTCTATACTTCGCTAACAAAAATCA
Source organism: Macrobrachium nipponense (assembly GCF_015104395.2). Lineage (NCBI taxonomy): Eukaryota > Metazoa > Arthropoda > Malacostraca > Decapoda > Palaemonidae > Macrobrachium > Macrobrachium nipponense. The sequence goes on along the minus strand of NC_061110.1, from coordinate 89,461,427 downwards.
TTTACTAATTCCAGGAAAAGACAAGTTATTGAACTCTGGACGCGTTATCTTAGCTTTTTATGGAGGGGGGGGGGGGGGGGTTTTTTTTTGGGGTTAAAAATACCAAGTGTCACCGTAGAGCAGGGACTAAGGCCTTTCAGCTGCACTAGGACACGATTTTTAGAGGGAGTGGAAAGTCAGATGGGAGAGAGAGACTACGAACGAAGGTACAGTGAAAGAAATGAGAGAGGTTGCAGCTAGGAACGCTGCAAGGACTCTTTAAAGTAATGCCTACAGTGCACCACGTGAGGTGCACTGACGGCACTAACTCCCTACGGGGCCATAAAATGAGAGCTGGAGATTCCTAAGGATTCCAGGTCGGAAATGTTAACACGGGTGGAGCTGGAATATCCACTTTTAACATGAAAAACTTGAAATTAAGATATGGGGAGAATACCTGAGATAGAATGTACAGGACGGTTTGCAATAACATAGTTCGAATGAATGTTCATAAACAAGTCAAACGAATGACGAAGGCCACTAAGCGTGGCGCCCGATATTTCATGGGTCCAGCCAGCAGCCGCCTGATGTGACATCAGCTTTTCATAAACAACGCAACAATAATACAAAAAAAAAAAAGCCGATACTTATGGCGTACGTGGCAACCCTGACACCAACGTGGGGCAATTTGTCACCCGGAATACTTACAGTTCCCAGCCATTCTGGAGAATGGAGTACATCGATGTATTCATAGAATACCAACGAATGTCGATGGATGGGCAGAACCAGAGTAGTGTTCAAGAGGAGGAGGAGGAGGAGGAGGAGGAGGAGGAGGAGGAGGAGGAGGAGGAGGAGGGGAGGAATGGAGGAATCGGGGTCAATACATAGATATTAAAATCGGCAGAAAGAGGATTTAAGAAGATTTGTGGGCGGTGGTGTGTGAGATGGAAAAGTCGAAAGACACTGCGGATAAAAGAAAAAAAAACTAACATCAGGGTATTTGTTTTTTTTTGTTTTTTTTTTTTACTAGCAGCTTTTCCCCTCTTTTCTGGATTTTTTAAAAGTTGTCACAGTGAGACAGACGGAATCAGAATTGGAATGATCAAAGTTTATTTTCACATCTGATTCATTCTGTAGAAGAAATCACTCAAAAAGGTACAAAAAAATAGAAATACAGGTAATTGTCAGTGGTTCTTTCCTTGTCCCTTTTCGAGTGATCTCCATCAAACTGATTAGATCTGAGAGTAAACTTTGGAAGTGGAGATTGGGAAAGTAGAAAAATAGCGAAGACTGGCTGATGGAGTCCGAATATCAGTAGAAAGAATATAGCTACAATAATTTGGAACCATAATCGTTAACTGCTATATACATACATACAGATATATATATATATATATATATATATATATATATATATATATATATATATATACTATAATAATATAAGCATATATATATATATATATATATATATATATATACACATATATATATACATATTAATTTCAATATTGAACCGTTTCCCCTGACAGGGTTTGGCTCCCAAGAAAAAGAGATATCTTTTTTTTTACCCACTACCATCTTCCGTTCTTTCCACATGGCAGAACCATCTCCCGAAATGCTCTGGTCCTTCCTATCTTTCTCCTTTCTATTTGTATCCATCTACGGCATCAACCCTCTTCCATTCGCACTTATCAGCCGCACTTCTCTTCCGTAAAAGTGAGTTGGCTCAGTTAACACTTGAGAGTTTTCCCACCGATCTTGAATATATTTGAAAAATAAACGTGATCCATTTCTGCCTTCCCTCATTGCTTCCAAACTTCAAGGTTCTCTGTAAAACACTTTAATTTCACTGATGAACCACAAGAGATATAATTTTCTTCGCAGTTGAATGTCTCAAGGATTAGGATGTCTCAAAGGCTTGCAAGAGCAGTTTATTACCAAAGAAGTTGATGATGAGAGAGAGAGAGAGAGAGAGAGAGAGGAGAGAGAGAGAGAGAGAGGGGGGGGGGGGGGGGGGGGGGGGGGGGGGGGAGCCGGGTTTACATTACCTATTTACCGACAATTCAGCTCATCAACCCAGCCCTTTGATGTTCACCAGAAAGAAATAATAGCATTAATTCGGTTTTAACAGATTGTCGAGACTATCTCCTTTTAACTTTTGTCATTCTCAGAGAGAGAGAGAGAGAGAGAGAGAATCTTATTATTACATTACGAACACCTCGCTAGCAGTCTATTTCAGATCATTATTTCTCCGAGATCATTTTTCCTCTGTGGAGAGAGAGAGAGAGAGAGAGAGAGAGAGAGAGAGAGAGAGAGAGAGAGCCGACCTTACCTTACAGACCTTACAGTTCGTTCGGGTTGCCCCAGGTCCCTCAGTGTGAGGCGCCTCTAATGTCTACCAGAGAGTTGCTAGTACATCTTCCGGTATATTTTGCATTCTTCCAATCTTGGATGGTCTGGGATGCAGTTTAGATATTTGTCGAGCTTATTCTTAAACACATCTACGCTCACTCCTGATATATTCCTCAGATGAGCTGGCAACGCATTGAATAGACGCTGCATTATCGATGCTGGTGCGTAGTGGATTAATGTCCTGTGTGCTTTCCTTATTTTTCTGGTATAGTTTTGGGCACTATTAATCTACCTCTGCTTGCTCTTTCTGATATTTTTAGTTCCATGATATTTTCTGTTATTCCTTCTATCTGTTTCCATGCCTGAATTATCATGTAGCGTTCTCTTCTCCTTCTAGACTATATAATTTTAAGGATTGTAGTCTTTCCCAGTAGTCTAGGTCCTTAACTTCTTCTATTCTAGCTGTAAAGGACCTTTGTACACTCTCTATTTGTGCAATATCCTTTTGATAGCGTGGGGTACCATATCATATTGCAATATTCAAGTGGGACTACGAACATATGTTTATAAAGCATAATCATGTGTTCAGCTTTTCTTGTTTTGAAGTGCCGTAACAACATTCCATTTTTGCTTTACATTTTGCCAAAACAGAATTGCTATTTGATCATTGCTACATGTTCCTATTCATCATCACACAAGGTCTTTAACTGCTTTGCCTTATTTGTGATTGGTCTCAGTTATTATGGTCCCCTATATGCATATAGCTTTCCTTCTCTGTCTCCATAATTTATTGATTCAAATTATCAGAGTTAAATACCATCCTATTTACCTCTGCCCAATCATATACTTTGTTAAGGTCTCTTTGTAGAGCTTGTTTTCCTATTCTTCATCACAAGTAATTTCTCTACTTATTCTTGTGTCATCAGCGAAACTACTCACTACCGAATCCTTAACATTACTGTCTATTGTCTTCAATCATAATAACAAACAATATTGCAGCTAGCACCGTACCTTGTGGCACACCGGATATTACCTTGGTTTCATCCGATTTCTCATCGTTTTGCAATAACTATCTGTTTTCTGTGTGTAAAAATTCTTTTAACCATCTTCCTACTTTATCTACGATATTGTGTTTTCTAATTTTCTTTGCTAATATATTATGGTCTACTTTGTCAAAAGCTTTTGCAAAGTCTAGATAAACCACATCTGTTTCATTTCCGCTTTTCATATTTTTGAATAGTTTCTAAACACGGTGGACTAACAGTTGGGTTGTGTACTTTTTCCGGGTACGAAAACCGTGTGTCCTATATTAAACAAATTATTTTTTATTAAATGTTTCATAATATTTTTCTTCATTACCCTTTCATACACTTTCATAATAGTGATGTTAGACTCACAGGCCTATAATTACTTGCCTCTAGTCTTGATCCACTTTTGAAAGTAGGGGTGATATATGCTAATTTGTGCTCATCATAAATCTTGCCTGTATCTACACTTTGTCTTAATAATATTGCAAGTGGCTTTGCGATAGAATGAACTACTTTCTTTAACAAAATAGCAGGGACTCCATCCGGCCCTGCAGCAGCTCCATTTTGTTTTAATTTCATTAATTGCCTGCACAATATCAGCTTCATTAATTTCTATGTCAGCTAAATATTCACTATTTTCTTCCCTTACTTCTATATCATTTATCTTCATTATCTATTCTAGGGGTGAATTCTCTCTATATCGTTCTGCCAGTATGTTGCAAATTTCCTTTTTTTCATTCGTTAATCTCCCTTCAATTCTCAGAGGGCCTATTTCTATCTTCTTTTATCATCTTCTTCGCATATGAGTATAATAGTTTGGGGTTTTGCTTGATATAATAGGGTTTTTTCTTCCAAGTCCCGTTTTTCATTTTCTTTGATTGTATAATCTTTTGTTCTGCATTTTCTATCTTACTTTTAGTTCTATAACTTTCATGCATTTTTTTCTTTTGCAAGACCTTTTTTCCACTTTCTGATTTTCTGGAACAAGATCCTTCTGTCTCTTTGGTATGCATGAATGATGTTACTTTATCTTCTTCGGTATATATTTTCCACTATTTTCTCCAATATTTTATATAATATCTCCGTATTTACCCTTATGTCATCACTTACGAAAATGTTATCCCAATCTTTGTTTAAATTCTTCATTAATTTCTGACCATTTTATATTTTTACTGTAGAAGTTGTATTTTCCATATCCTTCCCACTTTTTCATTTCTTGCTTATCTCTATTTTCACTTGCTTTGGAATGAACTGTTAATTCTATGACATTATGGTCTGAAATACTCGCATTATAAACTATTATTTCTTTAACATAATTCATCTCGTTCACAAATACTAGGTCTAAAGTATTTTCCTTTTCTTGTTGGCAGGTGATTTATTTTTGTTGAATTTTGTATTCTAGTAGCATATCTAATAGCTTTTCAAATTGCCTCTTATCTTCTGCACTACTATTACTCTCTTTTTTATATGTATAAGTACAACCACAATCTCCTATTCGTTCTTTCGCATTCTACGAAAGGATAGTTGAAGTCACCAGATAGGAGAATAGTCCAGTCCTTGTGATTTCTACATATATCATCCAATTTTTCAATTATTAAGTCAAACTCTTTAGTATTAGGAGGTCTATATATTACTATGTTCATCAATTTTTCAGATTCAAAATTCTACCGCTATTAGTTCACATTCTGAGTTACTATATTTCTCATATTTTTCCTTGTTTTTTGTCTTTCCCATATATTGCGGTTCCCCCTTGATTCCTATTTTCTATCTGATCTATAAGTTTGGAACCCTTTTATTTGATCATCATTCCCAGTCTCTTGGGAATACCAGGTTTCACTTATATTCATTATATATATTTTCTTTTCATTTTGGGTTAGTTCTTCTACTTACTCTATTTTTCTTTTTGAGTTACTCGTAACTAAACCCTGCGCATTCATCACTATGATGGTTTGCGTGTTTTCTCCTTCATTTAATAATGGTAGTAATAAGGATTTTCCCATGTCTCTTTCCTGTTCTGGTATGTTGTTCTTTTTTTCATTTCCAGAAATTTCTGAACATTAAAATATCCAAACTTTTCAAAATTATTTGATCTTCTTCCATCATAATTATTATTTTGTGTCTGAATCTGCAATTTTCTCCGTCCGTTTCTGCAATCCTCTTGCATAATAAATACAGGTATTATCTCTTGAGTAGAATTTCGGAGCTGATGCTTTGAAATTTTTTGCTGACACTCTGCATATCTCATTGGTGGTTTGCTTTTCTCTTTACCTGATATTCTTGATTTCTCTCTTATTTGTTTCTTTCTTATTTTTGTTTGGATTTTATTACTTGGTTGGTTATTTATTTGATTATGATTCATGGCTACAGGGTGCATATATTTGCATTTTTTGTCGAACTTACATCCTTTTCCTTCTTTTAGGTTTTTCCACATATTTTGAATGCCGCAGATCTCTGCAATCATCCCCATATCCATCTAAGTATGCACATTTACCATATATTTCATAGTTTTTGACATATCTTAGGATGTTTGTAGTAAACATCTTTCTCCAAATCTGCAATTCCCTCTTTTCAAAGGTTGCAGATTTTGTCTTTCTTGTCTATTTTTTCCTCTTTCCCGTCATTGTGTAGATCTGGGTAGAGCCTCTTCGGGATTTGCTTTCTGTTGTCATATCGTAATTTATTTCTTCGTAGGTCTGCTGCTTTATTGCCTCATATGTAGTATCAATGAGTATCTCTGCATCCATACTTTTATTTCTTGTTGTTTTCCTTATTTTTTCTGTCATTTCATTTTTGTTTACTTCTCTTCCGTTTTCCTCTTCTTCTTTTCTTCTTCTTCTTCCTCTTCCTCTTCTTCTTCATCCTCAACTATTTGTACATTCAATCTTGATTTAATAACATTGCTATCCATGATAGACATGTTGAACAAAAAATTCTTGTATCTTTTCTCAATCTTGTATTACCTCCGCACACTGTGGATGGGTCGGAATGTTGTCATGCAGCAATTTTCTGATTAGGTTTTGTGGATTGACTATGCTATACCAAACCTTACACAGTTTGCATGCTTTTGGCATTCTTTTCCTAATGCATCAATTAGGATATTCACAAGATTCACCGTATCATTTTCTTTGTCGGAATATGTTGGTTTATGTATATTTTCTTTATGAGTCTCTTGACCACTTGGATTTTATTTGGAACTTCTTCAATTATTTTCAAGATGTTTTCATTAGATTTGTTCCAGTTTGAAGGATTATATCCTTCTAATATATCTATGAATGCTTTTGTATCTTTTGGTTAGGACTGTTGCTGATTTCATAGATGAGAAATGCCAGTTCCCTTCCTGCTACCTCATCGTATTGCGAATCTGCTAAACACGCTAAAATTACGCCACCTCTTCCCGCAGTTGGAACTTACTGCCATCTTGTTCTGATTTATAGTATTACACTTGATAAAACTAACTTAGAAGACGCTTTATCTACCTATTTTCACACTAATCTTATCACCGATAGTTCACGAACACTTCTAGATATTTCTCAAATTCTAGTCGTATGTTAAACTTGTGATATCTGTTGATTAATCTGACTTCACGCGGGTACGTCTCACCAAGCAAGATGAGAGAGAGAGAGAGAGAATGCATTTTTCTATTTACCGACAATAATTCCGGCCATCAACAAAACTCTTTGATGTTCGCCAGAAATAAAGGATAAGATTAATTCTATGTTAATATTGTTGACACCTTGTCTTTTAATAACGTTTATAGCTTTCGCAGAGAGAGAGAGAGAGAGAGAGAGAGAGAGAGAGAGAGAGAGAGAGAGAGAGAGAGAGAGAGCAGTCAATTTCAGGTAATTGTTTCTGTGAGAGATCACTGTTCCTGTTTGAGGAAGGAGAGAGAGAGAGAGAGAGAGAGAGAGAGAGAGAGAGAGAGAGAGAGAGAGAGAGTAATAGTCTTTATCAAGTGCTGAATATCTTCCCAAACTTTGTAAACCTACATATATGATCGAAAGGTTAAGGCTACTGGACCTGCCATTATATTGATCTAAAAAAAAAGGAAAAAAAAACAACTTCCTATAAGGCAACCAAATAATTAATGAATAAACCACCCGGCGATGGGGACACGCCCATCCTAATTGAGCTTCACTGGCTGTCTGTTTGATCAAGAATAGGGCACGAAATATGCGTCTTGACCTACACCACAAGGAAGACTATCAGACAGCAAGAAAGATCTAAGGGACACATTATTCACGCAATAAAATAATTGAACCACTTGTAGTGATTAGTAAACAGTAGTATCCAATATGAACAAAGACTATTTAATTACCTACCGAGAAACTGAAATAAAGTTGAATCCTTGATATATGAGTATAAAACTTACGAAACATTTGTGAAAACCAATTTGACAGCAAATATAACATTATTCAAGAAAAAACAAGGCTATAAAGAACAAATACATATTGATATATTGAAATAAAACTCTAGACATATTTATAGAAACCAGTGTGACAGCAAATATAGCATCATTCAAGATAAAACAAGACTATAAAGAACAAATGCATATTGATATATTGAAATATAATTAAAGACTTATTTGTGGAAACCAAGTTGACAGCAAATATAACATTATTCAGAAGAAAAAAAAAACAAGGCTATAAAGAACAAATACATTTTGATACACTGAAATATAATCAAAGACATACTTGTGGAAATCAGTTTGACAGCAAACATGACATCAGTAAAGAAAAATAAGTCTATAACGGACAAGTGCACAGAGGCCCCTGCCTGATGTGCCAAATGAGGCCCTATAGGAGGGCCCCTAAATACAGATATTAATGGATAGATGGAACCCATAAACCCTATGTAAGCATGGCAGCCTACGTACTGATAGGATTTTCAGAAACAGAGAGAGCACTAATGGTCCCCTTTTAGAAAGCTGAAATATAAAGGCTAGCAAAAGGGGGTTACACCAGCGTAATGTAATACTTATAATATATTTCTCCCCGGCCGATGTTTACTTTCACTACGTCAGCCAAATTCTGTTTGATTCATCACTTAAGTTGAAAGGATAATTTTAAAAAACAATCATATTTCGTTTGATATTTTTAAAGTATGCCCCTTGATTATGCGGAATTTTTTTCCCCTAGCATTCCTGTCCATCATATGCATTTTTGGTAGAGAGAGAGAGAGAGAGAGAGAGAGAGAGAGAGAGAGAGAGAGAGAGAGAGAGAGAGAGATCCTACTACAATTTCCCGCTTCTTTCTTGAGAATTTTGCCAAAGGAAGAGGAAAAAGAGGGAGAGATTTAGCTACCATTTTCGCCATGAATGGCGCAAAAAAAATCATGCCTGCTCTTTGGAGGAAGAGGAAGAGGAAGAGGAAGAGGAGGAAAAGGGAGGGAGAAGGAAGGACGGCAATCACAGTCTCCTCCAGGAGGGCGCAGCAGAAGGAGCAGCTGTAAGACGTGGAGGAGAGAGATGCAGACAGACCCAGAGTGACCGTCGAAGAACGCGGAGGTCAAGTCGAAGTCGATAAGTCGAAGGACAGACGGACGGACGGACCGACTGACAGCTGACTCAGGTGGCTGACAGCTGCTGCTGACTCAGTTCGGACTCATTACCTCCCTACGTTGCTCAAGTCAAGGGATTTGGTTCCCAGTCGTTTTCGAAGAGTATTGGCAAGCACCACAAAACAATTTTATAATACGTTGAGATGTGTTCTGTATTAAGATATGAAAATCCACAACTATGCATATGAGCAAACACTGTTTTGAATCAATAAAAGTGGAAAACAAAAATATAAATCAATTGCTGACGAGGACCGTCGTGCAAATGGTAGAAGGTTTCCATTTCTAATTATCATTTCCTCGACGCGTATTGTTTCAATAAAAAGCTTTTCCTCAAAATACATAAATTGTGGACTTCCACTTCATATTTCTGGTCAGAGTATTGCCACAAAGAAAAAGATTTTATTAAGTGTCTGGAGCTGAATCACGAGTTAGCAGTAACATACAAACCTCGATTTACCCGATTCTGATCAAACTAGCAATCTGACAATTATGATATCGAAGTGATATCAGATCTACCTGAATCTACAGCGTTTCATCATTATGTTGCCTGTGATTTGCATATATAAAGCATCGTCCCTTGTTACATGGTACTGTAAACCTTAGTGTCATTTTAACGAGTTCCCTTTCATATAATTTCTCTTACCATTCGAAATTAATTAGACAGCCATTCTACGGCTGATCAGAACCCCCGGATTAAAAAAAAGAAAAAAAATTCATTGAAATATTTCCAATTATCTAAACTTTGGAACACACACTGCAACATTGGCAATTTACCCAGTAGACCAGAATAATGGGAACTCTATTATAATAACTCAGAATGACCATTCAGAGGGGAGACTCGCTTATTATTAATAGCTCGAAAATAAATATATTCAATCATTTCTATGACTTTTCCCTCATAACAGATCACACTGGACGCTTTCCCATTTAGTGACTCAGAGAATAATACAATAGAACAGAATATGGAATTTAGGCCAAACGCCACGTGCTGGGACCTACGAGATCATTCAGCGCTGAAACGGAAATTAACATTAAAAAGGTCTGAAAGGTGTAACAGGAGGAAAACCTCGAAGCAGTTGCACTGTGAATCATTTGTTGCGAGAGGATGGAAAGTAAGATGGAAAAACAGAGAATAGGAACAGACATACATTAAAATGAATGAAAGGGGTTCCAAAGAACCTTAAGTAATGCCAACAGTGAACCGCATGAGGTGCACTGACGGCACTACCCCACAACGGGGCTGATAGAATAATACTCGCAGGCAATTTGACATCCATAGCAGTATGATACAACTTCAGCTCGTTAGCAAATAACGGGTTTTAGGAGAGCGTCGGAAAATACAACGGGGCTAAAATGGGATATACTTTAATATTTTGAAACTGGGCAGAAGCATGCAACGTAAAAGTACTTCAATCTACACTGGCTTTTGCCGGGACGCAGAACAGAGACCTCAATTTTTGTAGGCGAATGTTCGAGCAAGATTCTAAACGAACAAAAGTAAGACTTAAATAGTAAATGACTGATCGATACCCAATACCCATCAGAAGTGACCTCTTCAGAACGAATAGCTCCTTTTAGAGAAAAGGCTCATTCACATTTTATTATGGACGGTAGTCAAAAAAAGTGTGGTGCCTTTGAAAACATATATGAATATTATGTTATCTTTGCTTTTTTTTTATTTGATTTTGATTTATATATATCTGCATTATGCCAAGCACTGGGGCAACTAAGGCCATTCAGCGCTGAACCGGAAATTGACAGTTAAAGGTTTAAAAGGTGTAAGAGGAGGAAAATCTCAAGGTAGTTGCACTATGAAACAATTGTTAGGAGAGGGTACACAGTAAGATGGAAGAAAGAGAATATGAACGGAGGTACAGTAAAAGGAATGAATTGCACCGAATGAGGTGCACTGAGGCATTACCACTAATCTTTGCATGACCTCTTCTCAAATCATATTGGAAACGCTTCGGAATTATTGACAGAATATAGATCACAAAGTCATAAGAAGATGGAAATCTTTCATTCACTGATATGCCATAACTTTGAAAGAAATTTAACGTAAAAGTTAATTTGTTTGTTTATTTTTTCGCCTCTTACAAGGAAATCCACAGTTCAGAAATCCCTTACAAATGAGAACAAATTTGGTAACAATAGGTTTCAATCTTCATTGCGAGTTCCACAACTCTTTTCTCTCTTTTGTTGAACTAATCGAAAGCAAAAAACCTGCTCTCCACCCCAAGTAACGCGACGAACCCCCATATAACTGTCAGCCGTACATCAATCAAAGTCATTTAACTTCTCTTGTATAAAAGAATAAAATAATGCAATCCTTCTACGCTAACACCAGGACCATTTATTTGAATAGTACCGCAAAAAAATATTCCCGACTCAAAGCGTTATCTCATCCATCACGGACTTTTCACTAGAAAAGATCATATCAACAACTGCAAAAAGCAGCAGCGCCAGTCTCATTTATTCCTTTATTGTAAAAAAATAAAATGTATATACCGTGGCTTCCACGGAATATTTTAATTTTATTAGGTTAAAGATTGTTTGTTTGTCTGTATGGTGTTTTTACGTTGCATGGAACCAGGGGTTATTCAGTAACGGGACGAACGGCTTTATGTGACTTCCGAACCACGTCGAGAGCGAACTTCTATCATCAGAAATACACATCTCTCCCACCTCGATGGAATGCCCGAGGTGGTACGCCAACACCATACCGACCACGCCACTGACGCGCTTTCAGGTTAAAGATTAGGATCAAGAAATACATTTATTTTTCATAACGTGAATTTTTTTTTTTTTTTTTTTTTTTTTTTTTCATTTTTGGTCTCCGATTATGTTACTCAGCTGAGCCACCAATCCCATGCTAAAAAAAAAAACTGTATCATCATTAATGCAACCATTCATTCATTTCAAATTTCATTTCACTTTCCTGCAGTTCCATCTGTCATCATAGTTATGATTTCCTTTTCCACTTTCGTACAGGATTTTACCTTCAGTAATATCGTCCCTACGGGAAATCACTTGACAAAAACGACTATAATAAACAGCGACTTCCCAAGCTCGTAATAGTCTTGCGTATTAGCTATAAATCACGATATAACTGTAGTATATGAGATGACTCGCTTATGCTTTCTGTTTATGAATACCTAATATCTATGCGAACTGCAGTTGTTATATTCATCCACAGAGAGTTACAAGGAGTTACAAGGATTAGGATGTCTCAAAGACTTGTTAGTCCATCCTAAGAGGAGACATCGTGTGCTCACTTATCTGCCGAAGCAGTTTTACTGTGCATTCACATTGTCCTAATGATTTTGTCTAGCTTTCTTTTAAACTCTTCCACTCTGTTGCTGTTTACAACTTCTGGTGGCAGTTTATTCCACTTGTCACATATCTTGTATGTAAAGAAGTTTCCACATTGGGATGTGTTGTATCTCTTCAGTTCTAGAGAGAGAGAGAGAGAGAGAGAGAGAGAGGAGGGAGAGAGAGAAGAGAGAGAGAGAGAGAGAGAGAGAGAGAGAGTCATGGAAGAAGGAGCTGAAAGATATGGTCTTCATTAAGTCGATCATGGAAATAGCCATTAACTAATCTCCAGGACGCGACATAACCAAGTTAACCCACTGTATCTTTCAACCTGTCATACGTAAACGTTTGTTAATATTATTATTATCATTATTTGGGGAAAAAAATTTCTATCGCGAGAGTATATATAATGTTCTAAGAGGTCCACAATGATTAAAAAAAATGTTGCGAGTTCGTATATAATTTAAAAAAAAAAAAAAACAAAGGGTTGGGTTTTTTTTAAATTATGCACGAACTCGCAACATTTTTTTATTATTGTGGGCCTCTTAGAACATTATTATTATTTATTATTAATTATTATTTTTTTTATTATTATTGTTTTAATTTTATTATTATTGAGTTATTATTAATTATTCAAAAGATTAAACCCTATTCATCTGGAACAAGCCCACCGAAGGGGCCAATGACTTGAAATTCAAGCTTCCACAGAACACTTGAGGTGTTCATTCGAAAACAGTAACAGAAGGTAATGGGAAATACTGAAAAATAAAAAACACGGAAAAATTCCCAAAATGAATTCAAGTTCTTTGACCTGCAGCCGCATCCCGGGACTCCAATTGACCACATCCTTCGCCTTATCTTCTGTGGGTGTCTTCGCAAAATAACGAACGGGCGAAATCAAACCGGAGGGATCAATACTCGACAAACTTGCAGAGATTCCCTTTCGCTCGAGTTCCTCCTCCACCCATTCACACCAGCCAACAAAAACCTCCAGTTTCAGCCTTCCTTGGCACAGTGAGGAGGAGGTGGCGTTCCTTCTTCTTTGTGGATGGAGGAGGAGGAGGAGGAGGAGATCAATGCCTCTCTGCTAGTGTAGTAGTAGAGCTTGATGACCGGGTTGCCAGGCCCCGTAGGGAGGGAGGGAGGGTTGGAGGAGCCCCTGGGAGGGGAGGGGAGGAGCGGCCCTCCCCGGAGGGCTATCGACTGTGAAAAAATGTGAGGCAATGCCGGCCAAAATTAAGTAACATGCAAGCTGTGTGTTTGTGTTACCCTGGCAACGGCAATGTCCCGACCGCATACGTGAGGGAGGGGGAGGAGGAGGAGGAGGAGGAGGTCCAAAGGATGTTACCTTCCATTAACTTGATTTTCTCAGATCATCTGAAGTCACCAATGGCTCCCTTCAAGCTAACGTGTATTTTGCTAGGAGCTGAGGGGAAACCTGGATAAAAAGGTACTTTTCCCAAAAAATCATGCGTTCATACTAATATCATTAGTAGCTTCGCATGGTTTATGAATTCATTCCTGAATCAATTTAGAAAAGAATCAAATATATAGAATCTAGGTTAAAAGGCCAAGCGCTGGGGTCCATGAGGTTTTTCAGGGCTGAAACGGAAATTGACAGTAAAAAGGTTCGAAAGGTTTAACGGGAGGGGAAACCTCGCAGTTGCACTAAGAATTCATTGTCAGTAGTGTGTGGCAAGTAAGACGGAAGAAATTGAATATAACAGGAGGTACGATAAAAGGAATGAAAGGGGTTGCAGCTAGGGGCCTAAGGGGCGCTGCAAAGAAGTTAAGGTAGTAATGACAACACCATCCCCCTACGGGTCAAAAAAAAAATTAAGATGACGATGGTGACATACTCATAATAACTATAAACTAGGGTCACTGCTATTATTTCCTGTCAGTCTATTACAATTTTATTTCCATTTCACTTTCTTTTTATAGGTTACTTCTTTCGTGACTATAAAGTGATAAAATTTAATGTGAGGAGATTTATGTAATAAAAGAAATTTATGTCTGTGGTGCAGCCCCTATCGTACCTGCCTTATTTGTCCTGTAAACGTCTATATCAACTATTCGTTTCTTTCTATCTTTCATATCTTTGATTTTGACGACATTCTCTCTCTCTCTCTCTCTCTCTCTCTCTCTCTCTCTCTCTCTCTCTCTATTGAGGAGTTTGGCAAGATTTCTGCTGACGGTAGGCCCTGTTTCCATTGTATATGTATAAGTAAATTTGTATGTATATGTACGCCTAGCCCTCTGCCCTTATGCAGATCTATAGTAGGAATTGTCTTTACTCTTCAGCGTCATCCCCCTAACCCCCTTTCCCGCCCCACATTCTCTCTCTCTCTCTCTCTCTCTCTCTCTCTCTCTCTCTCTCTCTCTCTCTTTCTCTGGCGTCTCCCCAAAGGAAGGTGTCAACTCATTCTCTCACTGATGACTCATGGATGAACCCCACTTGTAGAAAACATTCGAAACACTGGCGATCTTTGACATCTTTGTATGATATTTCTACTCATCCACCTCAATCCTTCATCATCATTCTTCGTCCCAGCTTCTTTTTCAAAGCTCTCAGACTGCTCTGATTTATAATGACTGACTTCAACAAACACTGTCTTCTCTCCCATATCTTTTGCAGACACCCTGCTGCCTTTCTTGTCTCGACTATTCTACGGGTCAGCTCTTTTCCCGTCCTACCATTATCTGTAATGTTAACTAAACTCCTAGTACCATTAAAAGTATATATCGCATGTAATGGTACTGGGACTTTATGGACACCCTGTATATATGTGTGTATATCAAACAGGTCTCCATCATATATTTATACCCAAAGTGTAATGCTGGAGACCCTCTCCTACTTTCTATGGCAACTTTGTGCATTAATAACTGGTGAGGTGTGAGACCAGGGAGAAAAGCTAACGGAATCTCACCCAGGATACAGAAGCAACATTTATAGGAGAATGACTATAGCTAGTTCACTTAAGGTAGATTCTTGGGTGAGCCTATGCCTGCGAGACGTTTGTTTGGCGGCTGCTGATTGGCTGGGAACTGCCTACCTCCCGGCACCAGCCAATCAGCGGCCGCCAAACAAACGTCTCGTCAGCATAGGGCTCATCCAAGAATCTACCTTAAGTGAACCAGCTATAGTAGTCACTTGGTCTTGACTGGTCCAAATACAAGTTGAAGCTACATCGTACTTTCTACTAGCTTGGATGAAAAATGAAAATCTTCATTTGCAACAGTTATAAATACACGCACACGATGTACGTGGGTATGCATATTTACATATATACATGTGTATATATAGATATAGATACATACTATATATATAGTACACAATATTTATACATATACATATATATGTGTGCGTATGCCATATCAGATTCAGGGTATGCGGATGTAGTCCTACACACACACATAATATACATATAAAAGATATATATATATATATATATATATATATATATATATATATATATATAATATATATATATATAATTATATATATACAATGTTATATATATGTGTGTGCTCGAATGTATTCATACATGCATAAGTGAGTATACCCACATGCCCTGAATTGCACCTCGCTCTTGAGCAGGCAGCGGCACCTATGGATTTTTGCCTAAACTAATCCTCCCACTAACAAAAAAAAAAATCGCTCTTATTTCTGCACGGCATTTATCCCGTTACACCAAGACACGTCTGTCCGTGATAATAATATACATAAAGATAAACCTTAACTCATTTATTTTCTCAGTCTATTTCGCATTCGCCGTCAGGCTGCCCATTTCTTTGTCCGCGACGGCTGTAAATTTTGCGCGCAAGCAACGTGTCCTCGTGTGTGTGTGTGTGTGTGTGTTGTCCTGAGAAGTGTGCATAAGAGGCCCCCACGTAATGAGTGCGTGATCAAGTGGCAGACATCCTAATCTACAGTGGAAATTCGAGCCTTCCTATTACACTCCCCACTTCAGGATTTCCAAAATGTGCGTCACACTGACACACATAGTCTCTCTCTCTCTCTCTCTCTCTCTCTCTCTCTCTCTCTCCTCACATCTTTCTGGTCTTCCTCTTCTTCTTCTTCTTCTTCTCTCCATTCCATCTCCTTTGAGACAGTCTCTCGTCATTCATCCGTCGAGTAAGGCGTTGTTGGCAAGTTATGAAAAGTGTCCTTTCCATTATTCTCTCACTTGTTTTTTTTTTATCTTGTTTTATTTTAATTTTTTTTTTTTTTTTTCGTTCTTTCGCTTCAGCGCGAAGGTCGCTGCACGGCCTTCTTTTTCTTTTCTGTCGTTCGTTCTATTTTTCATTTCTTTGGTCATTTATTTTTATTCTCTTTCCATTCGTTGTAGAAACGATCTATGGGAAATTTTTATACTTTTAGTGAACATTTCCTGTAGACAACCTTTTAGGGAGAGGTGGGTCACACGAGTTCGTGCAAAGGTTATAAGTTAAAGTAAAATATTTAGGTAATAAATTGTTTGGACATACATACATGCATACATGCATAGATACATAATTACATGCATTAAGCTACAAATATCCTTTAATATCTAATTCGCTCTACCTTGACATTAATATATTTTCATATATGTTAACCGAGAGGGACTTTTTTGTTGGCCGAGGCGGTCAAGACGTCACTGAAGTCCTGATTTTCTCCTCTGTGCGCTGGTTCGAATCCAGGAGAGGACGAAATTATTGCCAACTAAAAAATTCCCCTTCGGTTAACAAATATGAAAATATACTAAGTCCGAGGTAGAGCGAATTGGATATTAAGATCTTGTAGCTTAATGCATTTATATGAATCGGGGTTATGGGATAAAAATTTAGTCATACACACATATACATAAAAATTCCTCCAAAATAAATATCAAGAGCAAAACTTCCACCCTGATTTTTCTGTTTCTCACAATTCAAGCTTATGATCAAAATGACATTTTAACAAACGCTGCTAAAGGATTTGGATTATGAAAAGGTCATTATTTTGGGTACGGAGGTGGGTTGATGAAAAGACAAAGAAGGGAGCCTAAAAAAGAAGGCGGGACAAGACAAATTGGAGGGTCAAAAAAGACAAAAAGGGGTGCAAAAAACACCTGCTCTTGAAAAGGACTTGGATCCTTGTTGTTGGAGGGTCAAAAAAAAGGGGGGGTTGCAAAAAATACCTGTTCGTGAAATGGACTATAGGACCCCTGTTGGAGACAGACAAAATTATAAAGTAGTAAAACAATCAAAAAGAAACAATGGCAAGAACACGGTCGACGGTAATCAATAATGAATAAGTTTATATGTAAGGTATGGAGAGTATATAAGTGGTTGTTGAGCTAACTAAGAAACGATGAATCAATAAGTAAAATTAGAAGAGAGAAGAATTCTAATTCTATTTACAAAGCGTGAATCAAAGAAGGTGATGTTTAAGTATGTATGCCTGTGTGGGAACTGAGGTTAGGAACACCTCTGACAGGCTACGTAAAGAACACAGGGTCTCAGAGAATAGCCACTTGATTCAAGATGAATGTTGTCAAACCTCGACCTTAGATTTCAACAGAGCCTCTATGTTTAGGATTCTATAGGAACCGGAAGGGAAAGGTTCCACTGCATCTAAAAGTTGTATTCATGCCCTCAAGAAACTCGAGGAGCTCAGACGTTCAAAGAGCTTTGCCTGAACTCTATATAAAGATGGAAAGTCATCGAACCAAATCATCTAGTGACAGCGTTTCAATCAAATTACCTCATTTGAGTGAATTACTCTTTCTGAGTACATTGCCCACCTTGAATGCATTTCTCCGAGTGATTGACTCCATCTGAGTGCATTATCCCTTATGAGTGTATTACCCTTTGTGAGTGCATCACCCCTTCTGAGTGCATTACCCCTTCTAAGTGTATTTGTCCTTCTACTGCATTAAGACTTCTGAGTGAGTGCTCGGCCCTTTCTGAGTGTATTACCCCTTCTGAGTGCACTAACCCTTCTGAGTGCACTGCCCCTTCTGAGTGCACTAACCCTTCTGAGTGCATTACCCCTTCTAAGGAAGTTATACAAGAGTTACAAAATCAGCGGGTGAGTCTGCCCACTTGGTTTGTTCCTCTTCAGTACGCGACTTTATTCTACTCACACTCTTGCCTCACAGCATTCATTCCTCACTCACCCAGATGCAATAAGTACCGATTCTACTGTTACATTTTTTTATATATTAACTAGGTCACAGATACCACAATCGTGACATCAGAAATATTATAATATTCGCTAATCTCATTTTGCAATAAATGCTACGAATAGACGCGTGCCCAAAAATTGAATGGAATGTTATATAGCATTTAGGCCTAAGGCCAATCGCTACGACCTGTGAGTCATTTAGCGCTGAAAGGGGAATTGAAAGCAGAAAGGTCAGGAAGGTCAGAAAGGTGAAACAGGAGGAAAACCTCAAAAGCAGTTGCACCATGAAACAATTGTTATTAGGAAAGGGGTGGGAAGTCAGATGGGAGAAAAGAGAATAAACGAACCCAAGAATGGGAGATAGCAGATAGGGGCCGATTGGACGCTGCAAAGAACCGTAAGTAATGCCCACTGGGCACCGCAGGAGGTGCACTGACGGCACTTCCACCCCTACGGCGGCACAAAATATAAATGCTTACGGATGGACGACCCTAAAATTGAACTAAGCAACCCATTCAAAAGAAAACTACCGTTCCAAAAAAAACAAAGCAATGCTGCTTCCAGGCTTCCTGGAAGGTTTTTTGGTCGAGTCGTGACTTTGTAGTCTTTCCAGCTAAAGGACTTTGAATTATGTATTTATCTATGCCTGAATCTCGACTGTTGAAGCAAATCGCCTGTAGGGAATGTTGGGTGACTCATGAGCCTTCATAACTCGAGTCAATGGGCCATTAATGTTTGTTGCACTGAGGTTGCTGGAGTCTTCCAACTGAATTATTTCTTCTTCTTCTTCTTCTTCTTCTTCTTCTTCTTCTTCTTCTATGATCGTCATCATTGTCATTATCATTATCATCATATATATCTACGACTTATAAACATGCATCAATTATTACTAGGTCTATTCTTTTCCGTTTTGAAAAGTTTGCAGGTCAAAGGCATAAAAAAAAATCTTTCCTTTTGTTTTCTCTAATTTTTATTATATAACTGGGTCAATTCAGGAAGCAAAAACAAATGAATAAAAATATATCAAAATGTTAATGACCAATATTATATATAAAAATGGATCAAAATGTTCATGACCAACATTATATAAAAAAAGGTATAAAAATGTTAATAACAATATTATACATTGAGGCGGATATTAATGATCCAAACATACAAAAAACAAGACTCAACAACCACAATGAATTGACGAAAGGTCAACCGATTCTTTCGGCTGTATATTCCCCGAGTACAATAAAAAAAAAAACTGGCTACAATTTGATTGTTTCCCCCAAAAAAGTATTGTTGAAATTATTGTGCGATACAGCGGTGAATTTACTAGTTACTTTTATTATTCAAATCATAAATGCTTTTCGAGGCTGTTTTTTCCTACGATGTAATCTATATTACATAAGTGACTGCTAGATTTTTAATGTTTTGCCTGCTGTAAAGCATTAGGGAATTTATCCCCAGAGTTTTGCTGATTTAGAATAAATTCTGTTTATGGGTAATCACTTAAGAAATGACATTCATCGTACCTATTCGACGCTAATAACAATTGGTTCAAACACTGACAATAAATTTTAATCGAATCCGATATTACTCCAAGTGTTTCCAACATTTACAATAAATTTTTATTCGAATTCGACATTAATTCAAATATTTCCAACATTTACAATATATTCTATTAGAATTCTACATTATTCCAAATGTTTCCAACATTCACAATAAATTTTATTCGAATTCGAAGCTAATTAAACTAATTTCCAAAATTCACCATATATTTTATCTGAATACGCTAATTCCAAATGTTAAAAAAACATTTACAATTTTATTCGAATTCGACGCCGGTTCCAAAATTGTTTCCAACATTTATAATATTATTTTGTTGGAATTATTTTTCCTTTAGCGCTTCCATTTCTGTTCCAAGCCTTCGAAACAAGACTTCTTTCTGTTGTATATACAGTTTTCTGTAATACTTCCACTTCTAAAAAGAAGCGTTGTTGCTTCCTTGGAAATCAGACCACACTGATTTCCCTTTTTCTCTTTTTAAATCTGGTTGTGACACCAAATGGACAAACTAATCAATCAATCAATCTATCAATCTATCAGCATTCTGTTATCCGAGTTAGATGAAGGCACAGGGAGCGAAATATTTATACCTACAAGCAATACTTTGGTCACGAGATCTTTGTCTTTTGGTTTAAAATAATTTGCATTGTACCATTTTCACGTCAAGTCGTAAGTCGTTTCTGGTCAGTAAACTAAAGAACTATATATCAATTATAATGGCGTGTCTCCATGTGTCTACGCGTGTAGTGATATATTCTATTCTTATTTAAAGAATCCTTTCTCTTTCCATATGATATTCGGACAGATTTCTTCTTACACTATACGAGCTTTCTTTGTATATGATATTCGGACAGATTTCTTCTTACATTATACGAGCTTTCTTTGTAAACTTACTTTCATATCGAAAGGTCTCGCAGCATTACTCGATTGTTCCACTTTCATTTCGTGGATTTTGCCTTTGTTTATGAATTCGTCACGTTCCAAGTTTTCGTGATTCAGTCATACATTCTGTGTATCATAGCCATTGACATCATTAAATCCTCTGTAAAACGATGGTTTACCGGGTGGTTCGTGCGTATTATCTATACAGTTCTATCTAAAGCATTTTTGTGTACGTCCTAGATTTTTTCGTTATATTATAGTTTACGAGGTTGAATTCCGTCCTACTTGTAATACTGTACTCGCTATTTCGAATGAATATATATATATATATATATATATATATATATATATATATATATATATATATATATATATATATATATATATATATATATGTATATATATATATATATATATGTTGTAAAAAATTGAATTCCGTTCTACTTGTAACACTGCATTGGCTACTTTGAATAAAAAAAAACATATCGGTTGGAAAAAATTGAATTCCGTCCTACTTGTAACACTGCATTTGCTAATTTGAAAGAAAATAAAATTCTGTTGGAAAAAATTAAAAATAGTAAAATCAATCCTCGAGCTGGAGTATTCTGTATCACGAAAAACGGTGAGGCTGAACACATGAAAATTTTGACACAAAATGAACAAACAACAAGGAACCAATATGTCATAAGTAGTTAGCAGATATTGATGCATAATCTGGGTGCATGAATAATAAACTGTTTCCATAAATCATTAAGTGTATTCATAGGTGATGAAATCCATCCATAAATGATAATCTTCACTTACAAATGATTGTTTGTATTCATATAAACATCACTTACAAATGATTGTTTGTATTCATAAGTGATGAAATGTATTCATAAATGATGAACTCTTTATTTACAGATGATTATGTGTATTCATAAGTGCTGAAATGCAAATGCATTCATAAATGATAAACTTCACTTACAAATGATTATGTGTGTTCATAAGTAATGAAATGTATTCGTAAGTGATGAAATGTATTCATAAATGATGAACTCTTTATTTACAGATGATTATGTGCACTTATAACTCATGAAATGTATTCATAAAAGACAAATGTATTTACAATTTACAAATGACTGTTGCGAATTCATAAGTGAGAAAATATATTCGTTAGTGACAAGTTTTATTCACGAACTATTACGCGCATTCATAAATGACTTTATGTATTCACAAAGGATACATGTTACTTACGAATGGTAAATTTTATTAATAAAAAGTGAAGGAATGTATTCACAAATGATAAAAATTACCTGCAAGACGAGCGATCGAAAGCAAACGTATTCCTTGCCGCATATCCTTGAAGAAGATAAAAAATAAATAAATATATAAAAAAATCGAAAAACGAGTTTACTTGACGGTAGCGCGAGACAATAGCGTTACAGCAGTATGTATGAGTTTATCCTACATTGTCCGCATTGTCAGATCGGTCTTGGATTAGTCTCTCTCTCTCTCTCTCTCTCCACCACCCATTTTCTACGTTACTGAACGCTTTCGTCCCCCGTTTACAACAATCGTTGGAAGACGACGATAGGTCACGCAAGCAGACAATGATATGGTGTTCTTAGTAGTCTCACATGCGCACATGTATGTACTATGTATGGTTGTGTGTATACATATACATGCATATATATATATATATATATATATGTATATATATATATGTATATATATATATATATATATAATATATATATATATATATATATATATATATATATAAACACGGCGTTATTTCATGCTTAGGCCCATGTAAAGTAGCGCTGTAACAAAGGCAATCTTCAACTTGAACGGAAATTAGCCATGCTGAACCAATACTACATATGTATGTATGTGTGTATCATTATATAGGTATATTTACAATCTTTTTGGAGGCCGTCTTCATATTCCCCTACAAAAGCATCCTGTCCTCCAAAGCGACAACAAACTGCCAAACCGAAGCTGACAAGTCCACAATAACAACAACAACAACAACCATAGGCCAACAATAACAAGTATAAAATATACGTCGTTTTCGTATGGTATCATGACCAGCAATTTTCGTCTCATCAAAAATAGATGTAATGGTAACAATATAATTATTATCAGTATCACTACTGGTACTGAGACATACTCATAGCCGCATGAGTCTTGAAGTAGAGAAACAGATCCACAGTTATGTATGGGTAAATATATTTTTTTTAAATGAATCTACAGAGAGCTTTCAGGAATCTGCTCGATTCCCGTTGTGAAAACAGGACCCGGACAGATTCTCGAGAGCTCTCTTTAGAGATTTATTTTTAAAGATATATAACCATTATTATATTTTGTCACTATTTTATCACTTCATTGTATAACTTCGCATTTCATCTTCAGCATTTCCTTGACTACTTCACGTGAACCTTCATAAACGAACCTATATTCTTATCGTCACATTTTCTCATTAGATCTATGAGTTGAACATAGTTGTCTTATGAGCCCTATGGAAAAGCTTTGTTTGAATAACAATTAATCAAAAGATTATAAAGGGAATGATAATTTGGATGTGATTTTCACGATTACCTTTGGGCGGGCAAATAATTGCTTAATAACTTTAGATTAATAAAATTAATGTTATCATAGTAAAAAAAAAAAACCATAATTTACAATTTTTTCAATCTGCAATCTAATAGTATTCTGCGAGGTTTAAAAGGCCCACAAAAACACTATTTACAATCTAATAGTATTCTGTGAGGTTTAAAAGGCCCACAAAAACACTATTTACAAGACAAATACCTTAATTTTGCATTTCCGATCACTGGTTCAAGTGATTAGGATTACGGATTAGTAATCGAAAACGTAATATATATATCTTATATATATTATAATATATATTAATATATCTATTATATATAATATATATAGATATATATATATATATATATATATATATAATATTATATAATAATATGTATTTACATATATATAAATGAATAACTTGATCCCGAAATATATAAAACGTGATGCTATATATATATATATATGTATATATATATATATATATATATATATATATATATATATATATGTATATGTGTGTGTGTGTGTGTGTGTGTGAATGCAAAAGTTGATTATGTCACTGGGGAATCCATATCCTCTGTGACGAAGTTTACAGATAGCATAACTAATGGTGTGTGTGTGTGTGTGTGCATGTTTCCCGAGATTTTGTCACTTCGGTTCCTGACACTCTGCCGGAGACACAAAAGTGCAAGTAACGTTCTCCTAAGACGGAGGAGTCTTTGCTCAGGCAGGATGTGACGTCACATTAGTGACAGATGAGGTGCGGATGGAAGATAAGGGCGCATTTTGGGGACAAACCCATAGACTTGGTCATACTGCAAGTTCGATTGATGCGCGGTCCATCTCATATACTTTCTGAGGAAATTTATCTTGTTTACCTTGACCAGCCTCGGGGAACGAGAGAGAGAGAGAGAGAGAGAGAGAGAGAGAGAGAGAGAGAGAGAGAGAGGGGAAGGAAATACCGATGTCGCAACCAGAAGGAAGTGGGAAATTTTAAAACAATTTGAATGACTGAAGGCGAGGGTGGACAAATTCGAAAATCTCTCTCTCTCTCTCTTCTCTCTCTCTCTCGTCGTCTCTCTCTCTCTCTCTCTCTCTCTCTCTCTCTCTCAGAATGTGTTACTGTTCTCATGTGAGATTCAGTAATAATCCTGGACTTTGTGCAGAGTACCAGAATGTTTCAAAGTTCCCTTCATTTATATAATAATAATAATAATAATAATAATAATAATAATAATAATAATAATAATAATAATAATAATAATAATAATAATAATAATAATGGTGAAGAAATCCACAGTGGTGTAGATGTAGATGAATATTTCTAAAATATATATTTACATCACAAGTGTGCATTTTTTCACCATTTCAGTGGCACTTGCCATTATGAGATTTTTATGAGTAATAATAATGATACCCCTCACTGCAATATAATAATAACAGAAAACGATCAAGCAAAGATCCTCTGAGACAATGGTATCAAAACAGATAGGGTGATACGTGCAAATAGACCAGACGTGACGTTGATTGACAAAATCAAGAAGAAAGTATCACTCATTGATGTCGCAATACCATGGGACACCCACGCTGAAGACAAAGAGAGGGAGAAAATCGATTAGTATCAAGACCTGAAAATAGAAATGAGAAGGATATGGGATATGCCATTGGAAATTGTTCCCCTAATCATAGGAACACTAAGCACGATCCCAAGATCTATGAAAAGTAACCTGGAGAAACTACTAGATGCCGAAGTAGCTCCAGGACTCATGCTGAAGAGTGTGCTCCTAGAGACAGCACACACAGTGAGAAAAGTGATGGCCTCCTAAGGAGGCAGGATGCAACCCGGAACTGCACACTATAAAAACCACCCAGTCGAATAGGATGACGGTGATAGACAAAAAAAAATAATAATAATATAATGATAATAATTATGGATGCCTGGAGAGAGACTGTTCTTATTTAATTCCTTCGTACGTTTACTTGATTTACGTTTACTTGATTTACGTCCAGTGCTCAATGATGATGTATTATTAAAACCATAACACGAATAATATGGATACTACAGTTAAACAGCCACAAGCACACATGTCTTTATGCATTCAAGTGTCCATTCAATAGCTGCACTGAACCACCTAATTTTCCATTTAATAATGAATTCATAGAACTAAATGAAACTTCGCAAAAGTGTTTCAAGACAAGCGTGTAGTATATGTTTAATTCATTAATTCTAAAAACTAATTTTACAGTTGACAAATTATTCATGAGTTTTGTGTCATTTGACGTTAATATGAACAATATACATAAGCAGTCACTGGTAAGTAATTCTTGGTACAATTACGCTCTGGAAACAATAAATCTGACTTTATTATTATTATTATTATTATTATTATTATTATTATTATTATTATTATTATTATTATTATTATTATTATTTATTATTATTATTATTATTATTATTATTATTATTCTTATTATTATTATTATTATTATTCTATTATTATTATTAACTGAGTCTGTTATTAAGGCACAACCTAAAAAAAATCAAAATTGACCTGAATTGTAATCTTTATAAGTCCAGAAAATATGTGAAACAAAAAACTAAGAAAAAATACATACGAATACATTAAATGAAAAAAAATTGAGGGACAAATTCATTCAAGATCATTATAATCTAAACATGAAATGACCTGCATAAATGATGCAACGGAACAGTGCAATTGAAGCTTCTTCCATACATGAAAGTATCACCAACAATGAAACCGTTCGTTCCATTGTTTTGCACAGAGGGAAATATAGCCTGTTGGTGCTAGCAGTACTACTTGGTAGCATCTCAGTAGAGTGACGGTGCTTCTGACGCTAAAAGCTAAAGCATACATACATAATTATTTCTACATATGTATATTTCCATGTGTCTGATTTGGAATAAAGCGGTACAACTTTACGAACATAACTATGGGCGTATTTTATCAAACGTAACACAATAAACAAATATATATATATATGTGTGTATATATATATATATATATATATATATATATATATATATATATATATATATATGTGTGTGTGTGCGTGTGTGTGTGTGTGTGTGTGACTGGAAAAATGCTCTGGTTAAAATAGAATTCCATCAAATAAAAGGAGCCCATAAAAACGCCAAAATATAGAAAGTAAGGACTATATTTCAAGACACTGATATCCCTGAAGTACAGTACTTACTTTCTATATTTTGGCGTTTTTATGGGCTCCTTAAATATATAGACATATACATTACATACATACTACATACATATATATATATATATATATATATATATATATAGTATATATATATAATATAAATATATATATATATATATATATATATATATATATATATATATATATGCATGAATAAATCAATAAACAAATAAAATGTCTTGGGATGTTGCTGGAAAAAAAAATCTAGCTGCCTTACAGTCACGCTGAAAACCAGATGAAGAAATCACTTATCGCGAAAACTCATCTGACAGATTGAAGTTGATAAAAAATGAATGGTTGGTTGATTTAATTCCCCCGCTGGCAGTCACTCATTCGGGCAAATTAAGTACACTCATTAAGTAATTGTTTTTACGTGATTATTAGCCTCCGTATTTCGTTAGTTAAAATGTAGTGACGCTATGAGAACGATCAGCGTTAATCACAAGAGAATAATGCTTTTCCGGGCAGATCCGTGGTTTGTATTTGATAAAATATAGTGTTGCTTGGGGGAACAATCAGCTTTGATCAATGGAGAATGCTTTTCCAAACAGAGCACAGAAAATAAATCTAACAATGTGTTTAGAGAGCATCAATATCCAGGAAAAACTAAAAAAAATATTAACAATATACTTAAGAAACGTCAAAGAATCCAGTTTGCTTACAAATCCAAAAATACATTTAATAAACATCCATAGTTATATTAGTTATAATATAGTTAACATGGTTATGCAAATTGAAGACGCGAATAATGATTCATTTTCAAGTGTTCCAAGGACCCAAATATGATCAAGAGGGAGATCTTAGAGGAAACGACAGATCAATTTCGACAAAAAAGAAAAAAGAAAAAAAAAGATCTTTAGAACCTGAGAGATTTAGAAAGAAAAACAGATTTGAAAGGGAAAAGTGCGATCTTTTGAAGTTCAGATACAGAAGAAGGACAAAAATCGACTGACCCTCGAGTTCACGATCTCTATAAAAAAAACGTTATACATATATATATATATATATATATATATATATATATATATATATATATATATATATATATATATATATATATATATATATATATATATATATATATATATAATTTATAAACTGGAGCCACAGAAGTCTCGGTATATAAAACAGAAAAAATTAACAAGCAGAGATTGATTATCAGATAAAATTCTTTCAACAACGGACAGCATTTCAAGTTGCAAAAACTGTTCCCATAATTCACTTTGCCATTTATCTTTGTTTTCCGCCTTACGATTCTCTACTATATTTCTCTGTCACCTTATTAACGAACTACTTTTTTTTTTCATGTGCGGGTGTGACAGACAGACAGACAAAGAGAAAGTGAAAACTATTTATCATTGTTTAAGTAGCGAGTATTTTTTTTTTTTCGGGTGGGGGGGCAACGACACAATAACTATTAATAAAACGAATCGTGCCCTTGAGATGACATTCTGAATAAAGAAAAAAAAATTATATATAAAAATAAAGTTAAAAAACGACGGATTTGTGTCGTTTTCCTACACGTACGGAACACGAACAATGCTGCCGGAAATGTCTATTTGCTACTGGTTCCCTCCCACAAAACATATTGTCCTTGGAGGCATGAAAAATTAAAGACATGACGGAAGGACTTGACTAATGTGTATCGCATACAGCATATACTCCAACATAGTCAGTGGCTGGATAACGTGACAACATGGACGAGAAATGACGGGAATAATACCACAAAGGAGATCATGGAAGGTCATAATGAATTAGATGATAATCTCCTAATAACCTTCAAGACAGCCTGATGAATGACAAAGGGAACGGGTGGAAAAAAAAGTAACGTCAGAGGGAGTGGAAGGAGGGTGGGGTTGGGAGAAGGAGAGGGAGAGGTGGGGCGGGGGAGGGGGTGGGGGGAGGGGGGAGGTGCCGGTTCTAGAAAGCAGGGGACGGACGGGTGGAGGAGGTTAACAGCAAGCAAGCAAGCAGAGAGTCCTTTTGTCCTACCTTCTCGAGCAAAAATCAGTGTCAGTTGTCTTGGATAGAAGACGTCTGGGGCCACTGATTGCTTGACCTTCGTGACTGCAGTCGCTGCCTGTGGTAACTATACTAGCTGCAGTTTGTTGGTTGGTATACTTTGTGTTTTCTTCGAGTACCCTATAAGGACACGACAGTGACGTTCTCCGAGGAAGTCCCTGGCGATTAGACTTTGGTAGGTTTCATATGCGACGAGATGGACTACATTATTTTGTAACACCTGAAGACTGAGTTAATCTAGCGACTGTAATAATACTGAGCTATACGAAAATAAAAATTTGGCCTCTCTCTCTCTCAGCAATCTACGCTAAAAGTATAACGAAAATACATACTTTGTGCAGATACCGAATCTCCAACACTCGCACATCTACTATACGCTTAAGGGCAGCACTTTGCTTATCTCGTTAAAAAGGACTGCAGTGAACAACGTGAGCGAGAAAACAGCTGGACAAAACGAGACCCCGTCGATACAGCAAAGGCTGCTGGTGGTGGTGGTGGGTTGAGTCGTACAGATTAGTCTGTAGTATCCTACGGATACACCACGTCCAGTTTCGACAACATCTACGAGGGAAGGGCCTTCTGAAGGACTCTCCTCTCCTTTTCCTGCGCTGTCGGGAGGAAGAGTAAGAGGAGAAGGAGGAGGAGGAGGACAACTATAATACTTAAGAGGACGTTATTGGAAGAAGCGACTTCGAAGCTTTTTTTCTCTCTCCCTTTTCTTTTGAGCGTTTCGTTCGAGGGACGATGGGATCCGGCGTACTACGATTAGCCAGTACCACTCCCGGTCAAACTCCGCTCACCAACTGAGATCCGGTGGAGGGCTTTGGTGGTGCCGTGACACCCAACCCCCTCCCCCCTCTTTCCCCCGTCTCCCCTCCTCCCCACACCCGTCCAATGCCGCCCCCCCCCCCCCCACACACACCCCGCCCCACCGCCATGTCCCGTCCCATAACCAGCTCCTCCTCCCAAACCCCGAAATTTACTCCTCCTCACTTCCAGAGGCTCTACTGCGTCGACTCCCAAGTTACCTCCTCCTCCACCTCCTCCTCTTCCACCTTCCTATCCTTCCATCGCTTTCCCTCCCTCCCTCCCTCTCTCCCTCCATCTCCACCACCCCCATCATCTTCCTTCCTTTATCTGAAGGCCCTGCTTGACATCCCCAATTCCTACACTCTTCAGACGAGAAGAAGAAGAAGAGTAGTTTTCGGAAACCACTTCTCGTGTGACACTACTCCGTTGTTTTCCTCACTTCCCACAAGCTCATCGTAAGCGCATTATTTAATTCGACTTCCCCCTCCCTTCCCCTCCCCTCCCCAACCGCCACCTACCCCCTATCACCCCTCCCCTCCGCCCCCTCACTCCTTCTGACTAAGCCCAAATGCCAGTTCCATTACTCTGCGATTTTTTGTAATCATTATTATTATTCTCTCTCTCTCTCTCTCTCTCTCTCTCTCTCTCTCTCTCTCTACTTTCGGCAGAACGAATCTTTTCCCAAGCTTTGTGTTATTTCCACGTTCGTTGCCTGTTTTCGGTAAACGCCTCATGGAGCGTTCATTGAAATTTCTACAGATTGGCCCCCCATGCCGATTCTATGGGAATGATTTCGAAGCCTTTGTCTCGTATCATACATAGTACTGAATTCTACGCTTCGACTGAAAGCTGCCTACAATCTGTGACCGTCACTGGTTTCATTTTCCTCTGGAATATTATTTCCATTCGCTTGTATAGGTCCCATTCTATGATTTTTGGATCTGGTTTTAAATTCTATTCGTCACGATTAAAAAATAAGCTGATTACATACTTTTTTAAAAATCAATAATCATAGTCATTAGAAATAAAACTGCTTTTCAATTGTAATATATGCTAAAGGGCGATAACAGTAAATCCATGTGTTATCTGTTCGTATTCTGTATCAATTTTACTCACTCAAGTTTCCTGCACCATCCTTATTTCCCCTCTACTATTCCCTTTGCATCATCCTTATTTCCCCTCTACTATTCACTTTGCATCATCCTTATTTCCCCTCTACTATTCCCTTTGCATCATCCTTATTTCCCCTCTACTATTCCCTTTGCATCATCCTTGCTTCCCCTCTACTATTCCCTTTGCATCATCCTTATTTCCCCTCTACTATTCCCTTTGCATCATTCTTATTTCCCCTCTACTATTCACTTTGCATCATCCTTATTTCCCCTCTACTATTCCCTTTGCATCATCCTTATTTCCCCTCTACTATTCCCTTTGCATCATTCTTATTTCCCTCTACTATTCCCTTTGCATCATCCTTATTTCCCCTCTACTATTCCCTTTGCATCATCCTTATTTCCCCTCTACTATTCCCTTTGCATCATCCTTATTTCCCCTCTACTATTCCCTTTGCATCATCCTTATTTCCCCTCTACTATTCCCTTTGCATCATCCTTATTTCCCCTCTACTATTCCCTTTGCATCATCCTTGCTTCCCCTCTACTATTCCCTTTGCATCATCCTTGCTTCCCCTCTACTATTCCCTTTGCATCATCCTTATTTCCCCTCTACTATTCCCTTTGCATTATCCTTACTTCCCCTCTTCTATTCCTTTTGCATCATTTTTATTTCCCCTCTACTATTCCCTTTCCTCATGCTTTTAGAAACTTCTGCAACAACATTCTTCAAACCAACCTATATCTATAAGTTGAGCTGAATATAAAATTTAGGCCGAAGGCCAAGCACTGGGACCTATGAGGTCATTCAGCGCTGAAATGGAAATTGACAGTATACAAGGTTTGAAAGGTGTAACAGGAGGAAAACCTCAAAGCAGTTGCACTATGAATTAAGTGTTAGGAGAGAGTGGAAAGTAAGATGAAGAAAAAGAATATGAAAGGAGGTACAGTAAAAGGAACGAAAGTTGTTGCATCTTCGGGGGGCAAAGGCACGCTGCAAAGAACCTTAAAAACGCCTACAATGCACAGCATGAGGTCCACTGACGGCACTACCCCCCTACGGATTACCAACATCTAGATGTCATAGGAAGTGACTACCTATAGCAAGAGGTCAAAACAAGAAGTCATGTATTTATCCTTGTGGGTTTATTAGACGAGACAGATGTCTACGTTCGATAGATATTCCCTAAAGTACGAAAGTACCAAAGAAATGGCAATGCTAGATTAATAGTTCCATATTTAACAAGATTAAGGATCGAGAATATTTGGTCGTAAACTTACAGTCTAAATTTAGCCATACAACATTAGAAAAACGCATCAATTTAAAGCAAAAAAAAAACCTCGTAGGGGGTAGTCCCGTCAGTTCATCTCACGTGGTGTACTGTAGGCATTACTTACAGGTCGCAGGAACGTCCCTTCGACATCAAACTTCAACCTCTTACATTTCTTTTACTGTTCCTGCGTTCATATTCTCTTTCTTCAATACGACTTTCCACCGTCTCCTAACAATTGTTTCCTAATGCAACTGGGAGTTTTTCGTCCTATCACACCTTTCAAACCTCCTTACTGTCAATTTTCCTTCTCACCGCTGAATGACCTCATAGGTCCCAGTGCTTGGCCTTTTTAACCTAAGTCCTATATTCTCTCTATCTATATATCTATCTTAAGAGTCATAGAGAGTAACCGACTACCCCAACTAGATGTTTTGGATTTTACTATAAAATACTGTTAACTGATGAATGTAGCTATAGTAGATTCACATCGGCTGTTGATAAGCCAAACACCGGGCTGGAAACTCAGTCTCTCTCGAGAGATGTATGTCCCACCTCTCCTGTGGGATACTTTTGAAAGACTTGTCCCTCAGGAGAGGTGGAACATAGATCCTACCCATGCGAACTCTCTCGAGAGACTGAGAGTTCCCAGCCCTGCGATTGGCTTACCAACAGCCAATCAGGAGCGTCGTAAGGGACTGGCCTAGACATCAAATGCACGGTTGATGTGAATCTACTATACCAGCAGAGGTGTGAAAACCCTTCCAAGATGTTTTTGAACCGTTTTCAGTTTCACCTTTGCCGTCCCGTGGGGCCTTTCCTCACCTCTTCCCCTGAGGACGGGGAAGCATTTTCACGTTAAGCAAGAGGCTGCACGACAAAAGCCAGGAAACAGAACTCCAGGGGATTTTTAAAGTAGCTATCTGGATTTACGATTGAACTTTACCGCCCAAGCAAAACTAACCAGATGATGTATGTTATACTTTACTAAAAAAAAATCGTTACTGGTATATTTCATATTTTAATATGGAAGCTTTTTTACATCTTGGTTAACAGAGGGACGAATCATACTTTAATAAATGACAGTACTGAACACAAATCACTATCATTTCGAATGTTAGTGACCACTTAAAAGATTGAAATTTATTGCCCATGAAAAACTAACCAGATGATGTATGTTATGTACGTTACACTTTTAATATAAAGTCTTTGCTGGCATATATCATATTTTAATATGGAAGCTTTTTACATCTTGGTTAACAGAGGGACGAATCATACTTTAATAAATGACAGTACTGAACACAAATCACTATCATTTCGAATGTTAGTGACCACTTAAAATTAACCCACTTGAAAAGGGGCAAGTTGCTATTGAGCAACTTTCCTTAATTAGTCAGGGAGAGCATTCTGCCTAAATTATAATGTTTAACGCAACAGAGCCATACCCTACCATACTAAATCTATTTGTCATTTCAACTTCTTACTGCGCATGTGAATAAAGTAGCCTTTGGCATGAAGACTGGTTTTATTTTGTCATAAATATCTTGAGGGTTGCACGAGTTCCAAAATGTTATTCATCTAACCTAATCATTTTTGAGCCCTACTTGATCCTATGTTTGTGCCTAGTTTTTTATTTTATCCTATGTTGTGCCTAGTTTTTTTTGTGTGTTTTTTAAGTGTAAGTGTTAGTATCAATACTGTAAAAACTTTCGTGAATTATGTTTAATTAGGCTCCACTCCATTTCCGGTTTATCACTACTTACATTTTTATCTATCTATTTATTTATTTATTTTGTCATTGTTTTAATAACTGATCTCTTCTGTTACTTCTTTCAAATTAACACCATATTCTCTGGTAGCTTGAATTCTTAGTCAATTGCAACTTTGGAGGCAATTGGCTTGAAATTCAAGCTACCAGAGAACATGGTGTTAATTTGGAAGAAGTAACAGAAGGTAATAGGAAATACAGAAGGAAGGGATCAGTTATTAAAACAAGAAAAAAATAAATGAATAAATAGATGAAAATGTGAGTAATGATGAAGCCTATTCATATGGAACATGCCCACCATGGAGGGCTTGTTCCATATGAATTGGGTTCATCTTCTGAATAATAATAATAATAATAATAATAATAATAATAATAATAATAATAATAATAATAATAATAATAATAATAATAACCCCACACTATTAATACCACCCAGTCGAATTTGGAGGACTGTGATAGACCAAATAATAATAATAATAATAATAATAATAATAATAATAATAATAATAATAATAAACCCACACACCTATAAAATACCACCCAGTCGAATTGGAGGACTGCGATAGACCAAATAATAATAATAATAATAATAATAATAATAATAATAATAATAATAATAATAATAACCCCAGACTATAAATACCACCCAGTCGAATTGGAGGACTGTGATAGACCAAATAATAATAATAATAATAATAATAATAATAATAATAATAATAATAATAATAATAATAATAATAATAATAATAATTATAACCCTACACTATAAATACCACCCAGTCGAATTGGAGGACTGTGATAGACCAAATAATAATAACTAATAATAATAATAATAATAATAATAATAATAAACCCCACACTATAAATACCACCCAGTCGAATTGGAGGACTGCAATAGACCAAATAATAATAATAATAATAATAATAATAATAATAATAATAATAATAATAATAATAATAATAATAATAATAATAATGGACTACTAAGTATAGAGGACTGCGTCAACATCGAAAACAGAGCACTGGGCAATATCTGAAAACCAGTGAAGACGAGTGGCTAAAGAGTGCATGGGAAGAAGGACTAATAAAAGTAGACGAAGACCCAGAAATATACAGAGACAGGAGAAAGACAGAAAGAACAGAGGACTGGCACAACAAAACCAATGCACGGACAATACATGAGACAGACTAAAGAACTAGCCAGCGATGACAATTGGCAATGGCTACAGAGGGGAGAGCTAAAGAAGGAAACTGAAGGAATGATAACAGCGGCACAAGATCAGGCCCTAAGAAACCAGATATGTTCAAAGTACGATAGACGGAAATAACATCTCTCCCATATGTAGGAAGTGCAATACGAAAAGTGAAACCATAAACCACATAGCAAGTGAATGCCCGGCACTTGCACAGAACCAGTACAAAAAGAGGAATGATTCAGTAGCAAAAGCCCTCCACTGGAGCCTGTGCAAGAAACATCAGCTACCTTGCAGTAATAAGTGGTACGAGCACCAACCTGAAGGAGTGATAGAAAACGATCAGGCAAAGATCCTCTGGGACTATGGTATCAGAAAACGGATAGGGTGATACGTGCAAACAGACCAGACGTGACGTTGATTGACAAGGTCAAGAAGAAAGTATCACTCATCGATGTCGCAATACCATGGGACACCAGAGTTGAAGAGAAAGAGAGGGAAAAATTGGATAAGTATCAAGATCTGAAAATAGAAATAAGAAGGATATGGGATATGCCAGTGGAAATCGTACCCATAATCATAGGAGCACTAGGCACGATCCCAAGATCCCTGAAAAGGAATCTAGAAAAACTAGAAGCTGAAGTAGCTCCAGGACTCATGCAGAAGAGTGTGATCCTAGAAACGGCACACATAGTAAGAAGAGTGATGGACTCCTAAGGAGGCAGGATGCAACCCGGACCCCACACTATAAATACCACCCAGTCGAATTGGAGGACTGTGATAGAACAAAAAAAAAAAAAAAAAAAAAAAAAAATAATAATAATAATAATAATAATAATAATAACCCCACAGTATAAAAACCAACCAGTCGAGTAGGATGACTGTGATAGACAAAATAATAATAATAATAATAATAATAATAATAATAATAATAATAATAATAATAATAATAATAATAATAATAATAACCAAAACACCATAAATACCACCCAGTCGAATTGGAGGACTGTGATAGACCAAATATAATAATGATAATAATAATAAAATAATAATAATAATAATAATAATAATAATAATAATAATAATAATAACCCCACACTATAAATACCACCCAGTCGAATTGGAGGACTGTGATAGACCAAATAATAATAAAATAATAACTAATAAAATAATAATAATAATAATAATAATAATAATAATAATAATAATAGTAAACCCCACACTATAAATATCACCCAGTCGAACTGGAGGACTGTGATAGACCAAACAATAAATAATAATAAACTCAACGGAGACAGCGAGTGCCCCGCCAGATTCAAAAGCACCACCGTCAGGGCCTTCGTCAGGAGGGCCCTCTCCCACTGCTCAACCACTCACCAGGAACTCGACCGCGCCTCCCAAGTACTTGTGAATAATGGGTACTCAAATAAATTAATCAGCAAGGAAGTCCGCACAGCCCTGGAGAAATGGTACGGTAGTGAGAGCCCGCAGCCCCGCCCCCAGGATAATATCAAGCTGTACTACAAAGCCTTCATGAGTTCCCATTACGTGAAGAAGAGGGACGCCATTAAGAAAATTATTTCCGATAATGTATCCCCGACTGACGACACCAAGAATATCGACCTAATCATATATTACCAGAATCGGAGGACGCGCGATCTTATTATGAAAAATAACCCTCTCCACAGGTACGAGAACCCTGAAGCAGACGCATGTAGTGTACCAATATACATGCCCAGTCCGCGAATGCAGCGGCGCCTACGTAGGTATGACTACCATGCGACTGTCGAAGAGACTCTCGTGCCACGCCCAAGAGTGCTATAAAGAAATCACGCCCGCACCAAACATCACGAGGCCATCTCCCGAGATATCATCATAGAACACGAAGATCATCGGGAAGGCCCCTGATGCCCGTCGGTTGCGCCTGCTGGAGGCGCTACTCATCCAGCAAATAAAACCTACTCTGAATACGACGCAGGAAGAATTTCTCCTCCCTACGAGTATGAGAAGACCTGCCACCAACAATGACACCACCGATCATGACAACTCTATGGATGACAACGCCCCCGAACGAGGTACTCCTGCAGCCGATGGAATCAAAGTAGCCGTGACGTCCCACAGCGTAGCGCAACGCCCATCAATGTTACAACGCCGCTTAGGAGGTCCAGGCGGCTGCAGGATATGCTGCAACGCAACCATCGGCCCGAAGAAAGTGGCTTGAGACCTGGCTCAGGCAGCCAATGAAAACAAGACTCACCGCCACCAGCCAATAGGAGACAAGCATGGGGCAGACCCCGTGCTGTCAACCACAGATATAAGGAGGACGGACACCGCACCAAGATCAGTCCACCCTCAGCTTCCCAACCCGAGGATGTCTGGCAGCTCCAGACGAAAGCTCGCTTTAAGAAGAGAGAGAGAGAGAGAGAGAGAGAAAATCGTTAATGACTTTGATGACTATGGTATCATAGTTTATCTGTAAATTCAAATATATCACCTATTTTGACCCTGTATTTTACCATGACCTCTATAGGCGCTCTACTAGCCTGTTAGTAGCACTGAAAAAGCCGCTATTCGCAAAATAGAGAAGAATCTCTACAAGTGTAACGCTGCTGAAGTAGCCATTACTTTTAATAAAATAATAATAATAATAATAATAATAATAATAATAATAATAATAATGTAATAACCCCACACTATAAATACCACCCAGTCGAATTGGAGGACTGTGATAGACCAAATAATAATAATAATAATAATAATAATAATAATAATAATAATAAAGCAAGCTCATATAAAACGAACTTTTCACCTCATAGGTTTAAAACATGTTTATCAAATATTTTCAAATACTACTGGACGTCATCTGCTCAGTTCAACAGTAATTACCAGTATACCATCAAACAAGTATCAATATAACCCGTCGTTATACAAAAACATACGCAGCATCATACAAAACACCATGGCTGGTTTCTGTGTCAACGAATATGAGCAAGTATGCAAATACTCGTACAAACTTCTATGAGGTTTGTAGTTTATACCCGTTGCTGTTTGAGATTAAGCTGGCCTTATGCCAGCACGGGCTCTTCCTCATAGAGCAGCCCGTAGTTTTACACCTTCCACCAGTTTAATTGTTTTTCCAACAGCTTGGTATAGAGAAATTATGCCTTTGAAGGCAAAAAAATTATTTCATGGCACTGGATTGTCTGTTATAAAATTTTTAAAAATCACCATCTGCGTTTGTACGTTAAGCTAATCTGGAATATTTTCTGAATATATATATATATATATATATATATATATATATATATATATATATATATATATATGTCTTTTATAATCGGAATAGTTTCTGAATAATATAAAATTTTTAAATTCATAAAATATTGTAAACGGTCACTGAAAACTGACTAGGTACCCACTCTAATTGCAAGTTACATTTTCTTTTATAACAGGGTTGCTATTCAAAGAAAACGTGTTTCTTGGTAAACTATAATAATACTGCCGACGATAGGAGAGTAACTGAAAGTTACATTTCAGCAATGACCTATACTCAAGTAACTTAAATTTCCCCAGTATAAATAACTATAATTAAAGTTATAAAAGCGCTATGACAGACTAATATCCTAGTTTAGATACCAGCAGGCTTTTACAGAGAACCATATACGATACAACAGCCATATACAACGGCACCCATTAAAAAAAAAAGTCCAGAGAAATCTCAGCAGATATTTACTGCATTTCGAACATCATCTGCCCATAGGGAAATGGGGATGTTGGTCCTGTGCTTAAGAGATAAGAGATTTAACAGTAATTACTTGCCTCACACTGATGACTGTATCTACTTTACTAAACAAGACAAAAATAAAAATAAACAAAGGTATTTAATCCAAAAAGAATATATATACATCCACCAATTGAAACTGTCATTCCTGTAAGAGTAGTACACTGAAGATACGTGACCATCATCCCTGCACAGTCCCTGGTTCATAAGCAAATGCCCCGTCCCCAACTCTCACCCCCAATGCTGATACCCCTCAAAAGAAGTCAGGGGGACCATAAAAGAAAATAATACGTAGATAATGATAAATTCTGAATGATAAGTCTGTTTATTAAAGCGTAACATTAGACGATAGTACCTTTTGCAGAGTTGGTTGGTTAAGCTTGAATATATTACCCAAAATCTAGTAAAAAAAAAAAAAAAAAAAAATAAATAAATAAATAAAACCCTGATATGGGACCCGATGTTCTCGACCTAGGGTGTGCTGGACCCACATCCAAATAGGGCTGACAACATTGAGCATGGATGTCTTTGCAAAAATATCTACAAAGTAAGCGAGCAACAGAAAAATTAAAGTATAATACTTAACCTGCAGTCTGGCTAATACGATAGCCTATAGTCGAAATAAAGTTTTGCTAGATTATTTAGTAGTTCGACCATTCCCCAAAAACTTATTGGCCTCTACAAGAGAGGTCATCAAGCAGAGAACTAAATAATATACAAGTGACACGCTATTACTAAGCTACTGGCCAGTGACGGACAAGGCTCGGTAGAATTGCAGTGCAAAGCGAATAATAATAATAATAATAATAATAATAATAATAATAATAATAATAATAATAATAATAATAATAATAATAATAAAAGTAGACGAAGACCCAGAAATATACAGAGACAGGAGAATGACAGACAGAACAGAGGACTGGCACAACAAACCAATGCACGGACAATACATGAGACAGACTAAAGAAACTAGCCAGCGATGACACATGGCAATGGCTCAGAGGGGAGAGGCTAAAGAAGGAAACTGAAGGAATGATTAACAGCGGCACAAGATCAGGCCCTAAGAACCAGATATGTTCAAAGAACGATAGACGGAAATAACATCTCTCCCATATGTAGGAAGTGCAATACGAAAAATGAAACCAAACCATAAACCACATAGCAAGCGAATGCCCGGCACTTGCACAGAACCAGTACAAAAAGAGGCATGATTCAGTGGCAAAAGCCCTCCACTGGAGCCTGTGCAACAAACATCAGCTACCTTGCAGTAATAAGTGGTACGAGCACCAACCTGAGGGAGTGATAGAAAGCGATCACGCAAAGATCCTCTGGGACTATGGTATCAGGACGGATAGAGTGATACGTGCAAACAGACCAGACGTGACGTTGATTGACAAAGTCAAGAAGAAAGTATCACTCATTGATGTCGCAATACCATGGGACACCAGAGTTGAAGAGAAAGAGAGGGAAAAAATGTATAAGTGTCAAGATCTGAAAATAGAAATAAGAAGGATATGGGATATGCCAGTGAAAATCGTACCCATTATCATAGGAGCACTAGGCACGATCCCAAGATCCCTGAAAAGGAATCTAGAAAAACTAGAGGCTGAAGTAGCTCCAGGACTCATGCAGAAGAGTGTGATCCTAGAAACGGCACACATAGTAAGAAAAGTGATGGACTCCTAAGGAGGCAGGAGGCAACCCGGAACCCCACACTATAAATTCCACCCAGTCGAATTGGAGGACTGTGATAGGGCGGCAAAAAAAAAAAATTAATTAATTAAATAATAATAATAATAATAATAATAATAAATAATAATAATAATAATAATAATAATAATAATAATAATAATAATAATAAAAATAATAATAATATGTGGCGCCGTGGAGGAGTGGGTTAGGTCTTCAATAGACTTAAGTCAAGTTAAGCAACATTGGCTCTGGTCAGTCGTTGGATGGGTGACCGCTCTCCTCGGCGTTGATTCCTTGGGAAAGGATCTTTACCATAATTTCCTCAGTCTACTCAGCTGTAAATGAGTACCTATCCCTGATGGGTTAAATAGCAAAACTCAGCAATGATGAAAGAAATGAAGGATTAAACGACAACGACGTAAATGGAACCTCTGGCAACAGAGGAGCTTCGTCCGGCAACCAGGTATTCAACCCAATAGAAGGGTGGAAGACGGTCAGGTACTTGGAGGTCGTCATCCAGCAACTGATCACCACAACGACAATAATCAACAGCCTGAGATTGGAGCTACAGAGGCAAAAAGGAAGAAATGGACAAGAAGAATAAAATAAGGAAATATGGAGATGCTACATCAGAAGCAACCCGACGGAGAGAGGATATAGAAGAAGATTGATCAACATCTGGAATTAGAGGAATAACACCCCCCAAACAGAGCAGAGGCTGGCAGACCAAGTAAGGAACATAAAGAAAAAGAACTGGCTCTCCCCAACAGAAGAGAAGAACTGGAAAGGGAAATGTCACACGACAACGAATTACACGAAGACGAAGACGAACTGAGAGACGATGCCACAGA
Source organism: Macrobrachium nipponense (assembly GCF_015104395.2). Taxonomy (NCBI): domain Eukaryota; kingdom Metazoa; phylum Arthropoda; class Malacostraca; order Decapoda; family Palaemonidae; genus Macrobrachium; species Macrobrachium nipponense. Next base: position 89,420,296 of record NC_061110.1, on the reverse strand, counting down.
AGACGACAGGGAGGATGAGGTATCAAACAACGACACACGAAGAAACACCGACGAAGTAACAGAGAGGACGGAAGAATGGGGTAGAAAAGATTAGACAATGGATGGAGCCAGATACAGAGAGAACAAAAGATCCCCTCCATGAAAGCCTACAACACCAAGAAATTACGGGAGAAAACAAGTGAGGTCAATGAAATAATGGGCATAATACACACCACCAGTACACAGAAACAAATAACTTGACATATGCAGGAGCAAGATTAGTAGCAGAACTGATGGGAATCCGAACACCAACACCACCAGCACAACAAACCCAACCAGAAACCAAAAACAGCAACTCTTGGAAAAGGCGCCTGGAAAAGCAAATCATGGTGATGAGATCTGACTTGAGTAAACTGAAAGAGATGGCAGAAAAAAGGCTAAGAAGCAAGAAAACAAGGGAGGACTCAACGAGAAATACAAGTACAAGAGAGGGGACTAAACAACACAATAGAAGACGTAAAACAGAGGCTTAAGGTTGGGGGCCAAAGCACATAAGATCCAACGGTACATGAACAGGTAATAATAAGGGATACCAACAGAACAAACTATTCGGAACCAACCAGAAAAGACTATACAGCCAACTAAGAGGGGAAGACAACCACCCAGAAATTCCTGAAGCCGAACCAAGTAAGAGACTCTGGGAAAACATATGGAGCAATCCGGTATCACACACAACAAGCATGCAACATGGCTCCAGGAAGTCAAGGAAGAAGAAACAGGGAGAATAAAACAAAGATTCACAGAGATCACGACAGACACAGTCAGACACCAACTAAAGAAAATGCCAAACTGGAAAGCCCAGGTGGTCCCGATGAAGTCCATGGATACTGGCTCAAAAACTTCAAGGCCCTATACACCCACGAATAGCAGAACAACTCCAGCATTGTATCTCAAATCACCAAGCACCCAAATGGATGACCACAGGAAGAACATCCTTAGTACAAAAAGACAAGAGTAAGGGAAATATAGCCAGTAACTACAGGCCTATCACCTGCCTACCAATAATGTGGAAGTTACTAACAGGTATCATCAGTGAAAGGCTATACAACTACCTAGAGGAGACAAACACCATCCCCCACCAACAGAAAGGCTGCAGAAGGAAGGTGTAGGGGCACAAAAGACCAGCTCCTCATAGACAAAATGGTAATGAAGAACAGTAGGAGAAGGAAAACCAACCTAAGCATGGCATGGATAGACTATAAGAAAGCCTTCGACATGATACCACACACATGGCTAATAGAATCCCTGCCTGAAAATATATGGGGCAGAGGAAAATACCATCAGCTTCCTCAAAAATACAATGCGCAATTGGAATACAATACTACTTACAAGCTCTGGAATAAGACTAGCAGAGGTTAATATCAGGAGAGGGATCTTCCAGGGCGACTCACTGTCCCCACTACTCTTCGTAGTAGCCATGATTCCCTTGACAAAAGTACTACAGAAGATGGATGCCGGGTACCAACTCAAGAAAAGAGGCAAAAAAAATCAACCATCTGATGTTCATGGACGACATCAAGCTGTATGGTAAGAGCATCAAGGAAATAGATACCCTAATCCAGACTGTAAGGATTGTATCTGGGGACATCAGGATGGAGTTTGGAATAGAAAAATGCGCCTTAGTCAACATACAAAAAGGCAAAGTAACGAGAACTGAAGGGATAAAGCTACCAGATGGGAGCAACATCAAACACATAGATGAGACAGGATACAAATACCTGGGAATAATGGAAGTAGGAGATATAAAACACCAAGAGATAAGGAACACGATCAGGAAAGAATATATGCAGAGACTCAAGGCGAATACTCAAGTCAAAAACTCAACGCCGGAAATATGATAAAAGCCATAAACACATGGGCAGTGCCAGTAATCAGATACAGCGCAGGAATAGTGGAATGGACGAAGGCAGAACTCCGCAGCATAGATCAGAAAACCAGGAAACATATGACAATACACAAAGCACTACACCCAAGAGCAAATACGGACAGACTATACATAACACGAAAGGAATAAGGAGGGAGAGACGTACTCAGTATAGAGGACTGCGTCAACATCGAAAACAGAGCACTGGGGCAATATCTGAAAACCAGTGAAGACGAGTGGCTAAAGAGTGCATGGGAAGAAGGACTAATAAAAGCAGACGAAGACCCAGAAATATACAGAGACAGGAGAAAGACAGAAAGAACAGAAGACTGGCACAACAAACCAATGCACGGACAATACATGAGACAGACTAAAGAACTAGCCAGCGATGACAATTGGCAATGGCTACAGAGGGGAGAGCTAAAGAAGGAAACTGAAGGAATGATAACAGCGGCACAAGATCAGGCCCTAAGAACCAGATATGTTCAAAGTACGATAGACGGAAATAACATCTCTCCCATATGTAGGAAGTGCAATACGAAAAGTGAAACCATAAACCACATAGCAAGTGAATGCCCGGCACTTTGCGCAGAACCAGTACAAAAAGAGGCATGATTCAGTGGCAAAAGCCCTCCACTGGAGCCTGTGCAACAAACATCAGCTACCTGCAGTAATAAGTGTACGAGCACCAACCTGAAGGAGTGATAGAAAACGATCACGCAAAGATCCTCTGGGACTATGGTATCAGAACGGATAGGGTGATACGTGCAAACAGACCAGACGTGACGTTGATTGACAAGTCAAGAAGAAAGTATCACTCATTGATGTCGCAATAACCATGGGACACCAGAGTTGAAGAGAAAAGAGAGGGAAAAATTGGATAAGTATCAAGATCTGAAAATAGAAATAAGAAGGATATGGGATATGCCAGTGGAAATCGTACCCATAATCATAGGAGCACTAGGCACGATCCCAAGATCCCTGAAAAGGAATCTAGAAAAAACTAGAGGCTGAAGTAGCTCCGGGCCTCATGCAGAAGAGTGTGATCCTAGAAACGGCACACATAGTAAGAAGAGTGATGACTCCTAAGGAGGCAGGATGCAACCCGGAACCCCACATATAAATACCACCCAGTCGAATTGGAGGACTGTGATAGAGCAAAAAAAAAAAAAAAAAAAAAATAATAATAATAATAATAATAATAATAATAATAATAATAATAATAATAATATCCTTTATTTCAGCTCAGGGCCATATACATGGAATATACAAAATGCAGAGAGTAACATATGCAATCTAGATACATGAGACAACATGATAAAAAAAATGAATAATCGGCACTTATCCACCAAATAGCTGAGGTAGCATAAAAGATAGTAATCATGATACTGGTAATAACAGTAGTAATATTAGTGAGAAAAAAAAGACCACTATAAAGAACGTTGCTAGATTCTTCAAAAACACAATGTCTCAATGAATCTTAAATGTGATGATGTGCGTTTTACAAAACAACAAATTGTGCTCTGTACGAAGTACCTGGTCAGTTGGACGTGGTTATTTGAAAACCAACACCACCCCCCCCCCCTCTCTCTCTCTCTCTCTCTCTCTCTCTCTCTCTCTCTCTCTCTCTCCGGAAAAGATGAAGTTAGGTCTGTGAGCATTATGTACTCTCAAAATCCAAATAAAGAGCAGAACTCAAGGCCGTGAACGTTCATTTCTGAATTATCCTAACGCCATGCCAATATTACGCAGTAAACTGATGACTTAAAATGTCCAGAAATATACACTGAAAAAATGGAACAGCAATTGCAGTCAATTTATTTTGCTGACTGACATTATAATTATGATGGATTCCTGTCTATTTTGTCTCCTGATATAAGTGCTGGCGCTCTTTTTACATGAGAAAATGGCGAACAAAAACGACCATAAAGTGGCGTTTATCTTTGTGTGAAATTCGCTGATGTATAAAACCTGCAAAAAAAAAAACGCCAAATGAAGTACTTGCTCCGGTGAAATATACACAACTTTTACCTAGAGGGCTAATATAATGCACACTTGTGTTGTAACAGCAGCACACCTGTTAGTTGTAGCTGACAATCCGTCGATTAAGTACAGGGGAGACGAGACAAAAGCAGCTCCTTGTGCCTTGGTTAAGGCGGGACTCTGTCCTAACCAACCAACCAACCCAACAGCTATTTAGGGTCGTGGTAGCCTAGTAGTATCATTGGCGACTCTCTTGGTAAGTAGTTCAGGGAAGCTGAGGCCATACTAATATTTTCACAGGTACACGAACTTCAGAATTCTTGGGAAATTAGAGAGAGAGAGAGAGAGAGAGAGAGAGAGAGAGAGAGAGAGACCTTACAGCTCGTTCGGGTTTCCCCAAGTCCCTCAGTGTGAAGCACCTCTATTGTCCACCAGAGAGAGAGAGAGAGAGAGAGAGAGAGAGAGAGAGAGAATGCTCAGAGGTCAAGCTGTCTTGCTCAGCCAAGTGTGACAAGTGGTCTGAAGCGTCAATCCTGTGTTCTGCATCTAGGCCTTTGCCTGTCACTCTCATTTTTTAGCCTTACTTTGGGAATTTTGCAATATACATGCATTTTGCATCATATTCGTTATTAGCTTCCCCGAGACTGTATCATACCCTGTTTGAAGTAAAAGTCTAAGTCCCGGCTAAGTTGGAAAACTGTAGACATCTGCTAAATCCTACTGTGTCTAGGATGACCTTAGAAGTGAATTATTTACCTGGTTATCCTCTTGCAATGGCTTTTCGTTCTTTCCCTCCCTGTTACCCAACTGTATAACTTGGCTCATCTCTATTCCAACTGAATTCAAGTTGTTCTACACACATGCGCAAGAATCAATATGCTCCAGTAGCAACTTCTCATTACTGTAGAATTACAGATAAGCTGTAATTCATTGTAATTATTATTGAGATTCTATAGACCAATATAACTTATGTAGTGATAATTGGAAGCGTTCCTTGATAAATTATTTATCAAATTAGGTTTCAGCTTTTCTGGTTTGATGCCATGTGGCTTTAACCTGTGACTCAGTATATCTGTCGCCCACGTGCGTATGATCATCTAAAAATAGTTTCATTTTTCAATTTCTCATTCCAGGAGAAATATTTCATCATCCACATCACCTCCAATACCACACATTTCTTTCCTGTGCTGTGTCCTCCACAAACCTCTACCAATCTCCAGCTTCTCTCTTGTAGCTCGTAGTTCTTATTCAAAGGGCTCTGGGTTTCCCCAAGGAGCCCAGCTGACACCATCACAAAATTCTCTCCCGAAGCTTGTACGACGTCTGTAATATCCTTTGTGGTATTTTCAGCAGAGATACATATGTATTTTTTCGCACATGTGCTTTTTTTCAAAACCTCAATGCCTCCTCTTCACACGTCGGCTGAATTTATTGCTTTAGCAACATGGTACCATGCCTGTTTGTGACTGTATAAGAGAGTACTTCAGCTTTAGGGCTGCAGGCATTAATTCATGAACTTTCTTCGTATTTCAATAGAATGAAAAGATGGAGGCAAGGTCATCACATATCTTATCTCTGAAACCTGAGTTACTTTTCCCATCAGAGGTCGTTAGGTCTCCTTGTTGCCAGGAAGGGCTATCTCGTTTGAATCGTATATCATATTCCCACAGAATAAAATATGAAGCCTGAGCACATTTATACTGAATGATATCAGTTGGGGGAAAGAAAGCGAAAGTGACGTAGCCACGCTAACGAAAAACCCATCATCGCCACAGGTGTGTTTGTGTGCAGGTGTTGACGTCCCCACAGTGGGACCAGCGTGTCAGTCTAACCCCCCTTCCCCCGCTCCCACAACTCCCGCCCCCGTCCACTCCAAATAACAGCCAATGAATATTATGTCACACAATTCCAGTTACATAAGACGCAAAAAAAAGGTCGGCCAAGTTAGATTCTCTCGAAAGAAGATGCGCGCCAACAAATGACGTGGATGAAAAATCCGGCGATGTCACTCGGCGTAGTGGCGACAGTGGCTCCCCTAGCGGCGGGGGACCGTGGAACAGGTACAACCGGTTCACGTGTAATACGACGATAACTGTCCTTTATAGAGTATCACTTGTCTCTCAGTCTCTCACGAATCCTCGGACCGAGTACGACTGGTCAGTGTGGTTTCAAAAGTGATCTGAATATCGGAAGATTACAATCGTCCAGAAAGAGTTGAACGTTTGCTTCGACGGAGGGTAAGACGCCACAGATATTTTCTTCGTCGAATTTGAGTTCCTCGAGATGACGGCTGATAAGAAGAGTAAGGAGTCCAAAGAGGAGAACGAGAGGGCATCGAGAGAAAGGACGCCGAAGGAAAATGGGAAGAAAGCAGAGAAAAAGGCACCGAAGTCAGGTAATGTCACGAAAGCGAATTATTTTGACGAATGTTCCATAACGCCGGTTACTAGCTGTTATTTTTGTTGTAACCATTTTATAAAATATTTATGAACTATATTTAGCTGAAATATCTTCCCAGAGGTGGCATTGGTGTTGTCAATTAATGTTTTGTTCACAACAATGTTTCTGACGAGAAGAATACAAATACTTGATACAATCCGATGTATGTTATGTATAGGTCCCATACTACATACTATTGATATGTATGTATGATATAATATATATATATATATATATATATATATATGTGTGTGTGTGTGTGTGTGTGCGTGTGCGTGTGCGTGTGTGTGTGTGTGTATGTATAACTGAATCACGAAAGTTTAGAACGTGATAAATGCATAAATAAAGGTATAAGCCACGAAGGAAAGTTACTTATAACTTAATATATATATATATATATATATATATATATATATATATATATATATAAATAAATCAAAAATAAATATATATATATACTATATATATATATATATATATATATTATATATATTAAAGTTTTTCAACTTTACTCCATGACTTTATCAAGCTACAAATACATATATGTGTATATGTATATACAAAACATTTAAACTTACGCGTCAGCTTATACGATCTTACAGAATACAATGTCACACCTCATACGAAAAATATCCTCCTGAGAAGAAACTCAGCCCCCGGAATACCGCAGAAACGAGAGTGTTACGAGAAAAAAATGGTTCTTTTCCAAGAAATGGAAAAATCACCAATGTCAACAGTCTACTAGTTGTGGGCATAAACTAACTTCGAAGGCGTTTTTGTTTGTCTGGATTGTGGGCGAGCAAGACACGTCTGTTTTGATAGCATTTATGTTGTGCTTATATCGTGTGTGTGTGTGTGTGTGTGTGTGTGTATGTGTGTGTGTGTGTGTGTGTGTGTAGTGTGTGTGTGTGTGTGTGTAAAGGCAAAAGCCACATAGGAAAGGGAAATAATGGAGTACTTTCCTTCGTAACTTTTGCCATTATTTGCATATTCATCACTTTCCAAATTTTCGTGATTCAGTTTACATACATACATACATACATACATACATACTATACATAATATATATATATTTATTATCTATATATATATATATATATATATATATATATATATATATATATATAGTAGACCTGAGTTTGATCATTGTAAGTTAAAAATTTATTATATATATATATATATATATATATATATATTATATATATATATATATATATATATATATATATATATATATATATATATATATATATGTTATTATTATATATCTCATCAGGATCGGACCCACGCCTTACAACTGAAAGGCAAAGGTGCTACCAGCTGAACCTCACAAAACCTAATTATCACTGTACTAAAAGCTTTTATACCTGGGCATGCTTACTACCCAACATACGAGCGAATTTTACCCAACTTCCCGAGTCAGTAGTGAACCCAACTGATTGTATTTCATTCAAATTATCCCTTCTGGGTGAATATAATAGAGATATAATTGAACGTAATAAGTGAAACACGATGCAAAGTTTTGCGGACTAATCAAAGAAAAACACGAAACATTCATTTCAATTATATCCTAGCTAGAAAAACATCATCATTTTTTTCAATTGATGTTCATACATTTTAATTCTTCATCCATGAAACGTAAAGCAAAACAAACATGCACGCATTATACATGCATACACATACATACATACATATACATAAATATATACATATATCTGGATAAAATTGAAGTAATCAATACACGCATGGAACTGGAATCAATTTCCGACTCACATCGGGATCGAACCCAGGCCTTTCAAGTGAAAGGCACGGCCGCTACCAACTTAGGTTCCAACTTCTTTTACGACTTGTGTGATTCAGTTGGTAAGCGCCCTTCTCCTCCAACTGAAAGACCTGGGTTCTATCCCCATACGAGTCAAAAATATATATAGTTTCCATAGGTGATATTGTGTTGATTGCTTCTATCTTTTATATATATATATATATAGTATATATATATATATACGATATATATATATATATATATATATATATATATATATATATATATATATATATATATATATATATATATATATATATATATATATATATCTATACATATATATATATACATATATATATATATATATATATATATATATATATATATTATCCTGGCTTCAAAAACCTCCTTTTGTATTTAATAAGATTTTTTTTATGTTCGTGCATATATATATATATATATATATATATATATATATATTATATATATTATTTATCTATCCATCTATCTATCTATCTATTTATGTATCTATCTATCTATAGATCGATCGATAGATAGATAGATAGATAGATAGATAGATATACAAACATAAAAAAATCTGATTATATACAAAAGTATGTTTTGAAGCCAGGATATAATTAGAATGAATCCGCTTGGCTTGTTTTTCTTAGATTAGTCTGCAAGAATTCGCAACATGTTTCTCAAAAATAATGAACCAACTACATTCAACAGAACAGATTACGTACCAAAGGTCCTTCTATTCACTGACAAGAGCAAATTGGTCTCCCCGAATTCTTTAAGCCTCACTTACTCCTTTATCTTTGCTCTCTCTCTCTCTCTCTCTCTCTCTCTCTCTTCTCTCATACATAACCCCGTCTCTCCTACCCTGACGACTGGCTCTATCCTATCCCCTCCCATCCCAGGAACAGAATCCCTTCGCCTAGACAAGAATGGAATAGAACAGAATGTAGAATTTATGGCAAAGGCACTGGGACCTATGAGGTCATTCAGCAATGAAACTGAGTTGACATTTTAAAAGTCTGAAAGGTGTAACAGGAGGAAATCCTTAAAGCAATTGCGCTTTGAATCAATTGTTGGGAGAGGGTGGAAAGTACGACGAGGGGAAGAGAATGTAAACGGGGGTACAGTAAAAGGAATGAAAGCGATTGCAGCTAGCAGCCGAAGGGAAGCGGCATAGAAAATCGAGTCATGCGTCCAGTGCGTCGCATGAGGCGCACTGACGGCACCATCCCACTACGGAAGCTAGATATTTCAAGTCGGTGGTCCCTGCGGTAGGCTTGTTCCATATGAATAGGTTCATCTCCTGTAATAATAATAATAATAATAATAATAATAATAATACAATAATAGCAGGGAATACATGTCCAAGTTAATCTGAACTACCCAAAGTTCATGACAAGCTAAGTCATGAAACAATGCGGAAGAATGACACGAGTGTTAAAAAAATAAAAAATAAATAAATATGGTAGGATATCACAAACTAAATAACAAATATACGTCAACAAAATTAGTGTTAATACGTAAATAAATATGGCATGATATCACATAAACTAAACAATAAATATACGTCACAAAATGAGGGTTAAAAATAAATAAATACTGTAGGATATCACAAACTAAATGACAACTACAGGCCAACAAAATGAGTGGCAATAATTAAATAACTATAGTATGATATCACCTAAATTAAATACATGTATGTAAGCAAAATGATTTTATATATCAGTAAATATGGTATGATATCACCTAAATTAAATATCTATGTATGGAAGCAAAATTATTATTTTATAAATAAATAGAGTATGATATCACCTAAATTAAATAATAAATATATGTAAGCAAAGTGATTTTATAAATAAATAAATATAGTAGGACATCACATAAACTAAATAATAAAACTTGTATTCATTATTTAGTTTATGCGATGTCCTACCATATTTATTTATTTATATGTAAAAAAAATTAATGTTAGTAAATAAATAAATAAACGTGGCTCGAGGTTCGATATCACAAACTAAATCATCGAAAACATGCAGACAAAGTCGCAAACAAAAAGAAGAGTGAATGAGAACACAGATTCGTGGGGTTTTAACTTAACTCCGGGAATACGGAAGGGACCCACCAAATATTTCCATCACCTTTTAACAGATCACGTGCTCTGGTGATTTTTATTTCCACCGGAAAGGTCACCCAAAAGGTCACCATCATCCATCACAAGTGGCAATGGCGTCGTGATTCCTGAAATCAGCTGATGCACTTTCTGAAGACCACTGCTCTTGCTTTTTATCTCATCTCTCTCTCTCTCTCTCTCTCTCTCTCTCTCTCTCTCTCTCTCTCTCTCTCTCTCTCTCTACACACTGCGTGCCTTGGAAGTCACTAAGTAGCCAGGAGCATATATATATATAGCATATATATATATATATATATATATATATATATATATATATATATATATATATATATTATATAGAGAGAGAGAGAGAGAGGAGAGAGAGAGAGAGAGAGAGAGAGAGAGAGAGAGAGAGAGGCGTTTCTGGGATATAGATTAAAGATTTAATATTCAGTTTACGTGACTTCACCTTGACAAGAAATCGCCGTTAATGTACGATAAAATATTACTTAATAAAAATATACTTTCGGAAACAAAACGCCATGTTAACAAATGAAATGAATCGTGTTTGGAGACAGTTTCATAACTCGCTAGAGTACAAAATCAAAAACAAACAAACAAACATCAGTATCGTCTAGAGACCTTTCAAAAATTCTAACGAATTGATGACCAACAATAAAAAATGGCTCCCCGTCCTTGTCACTTTCCAGTAATGTTTACTTTCTCCCTTAACCCTTAATTTTCTTCTTCTTCGTCCCTTCCTCATTATTTTGGATACGTCTTCCTCCAGTAAAAATCTGGAGGGGTTGTCATTGAATGGATTTGGATAAACAGCTTGCTTTGATGATAACGAGCTGTGCTCTATTAGTAATTAGTACCTTCTTGAAAGGGCAATCCATGCTGCATCACTATACCGTGACCGGAAATAATGGGTTAAAGGCCACAATAATGTCACAATAATGTCTATGAGACTGCATTTTTTTGTGTTTTGAAAAAATACAATCACATAAACATTAGTGTGGCTTTTAACTCACATATTGCAATCCTCAGCCGATTAGACCATCATAATTACCATAAAATTGAGGAAGCAGTTAACATTTACCCAAATGCTACGAATCAACTACTAGCATGTATTTGAATGCCCATCTGTGACGATAATTAATAATGATAATAATTAAAAGCGTTGAATAAATTTGGTTCAAGATATAAAGTGGGATCTATATTAAAGAATAAATTCTTCAGCTCAAATGCAATGTCCACGGTGTACCAGTTTTTACTCAGATCTTCGGGGTAAACTTAATGATTCAAGGATAAATCCTGAAGAGATATTATGATATATATCATAAGTTCAAAGGTAACTAACTGATAATGCACTCGACCTATCCAGTAATATGCTTTTGGATGAGAGAGAGAGAGGAGAAGGAGGAGAGAGAGATTGAGAGAGGCGAGATCAGAGAGAGAGAAGAGAGAGAGAGAGAGAGAGAGAGAGAGAGAGAGAGAGAGAGAGAGAGAGAATGGAGTCAATATAAAAGGAAGTAAGGTAGAGCCAATTGCTACTTTGTGGTTTCCAAAGGTGTTAACTGTATTGTGATTATTATATTTAGATAAATAACACTGCACAGAGTTTGTTATGACATACTTTTATGTAAATGAGATGAATGCCCTTAGTTTTCTTTTCAATGTACGATAAAAAAAAATAATAATAAATTTCATGGACGATAATTACCGTTTACATAAGAGGTAGTATTCTCGGTCTTCAGGTCTCCAAATGGAAACGCGTAAAATAAACTAAAATATATAAAATAATATTTGAAAAACAAGAAGTTATAATCAGCGTGCTACTTCACAAATACAGCGAAAGTACTGTTATTATTATCACGTACGCTTTGAGGATAAAGGAATACATAACACAACGTCAAGAAGCATATACCAAGTACGGTTTATTTGTTGCACAGTCCATTTCATCTACTTTCTTTCCCCGGCGTTACTTGTTTGTTTGTTTGTTTGTATGGTGTTTTGACGTTGCAAGGAACCAGTGGTTATTCAGCAACGGGACCAACGGCTTTACGTGACTTCCGAACCACGTCGAGAGTGAACTTCTATCACCAGAAATACACGCCTCTGACCCCTCAGTGGAATGGCCGAGAATCGAACTCGCGGCCACCGAGGTGGCAGGCCAAGACCTTACCGATCACGCCACTGGGGCGCTTCCCCGGCGTTACGAAACGAATGTCTATAGCTTTCTTGATGAAAATCGAAACGCCTATACGCACGCATTCGTCATTCAACCGATGTCTATTTCGTCGGACGAAATTTGCAGGAACAGAAAGCAACCATTTGCCAGAGAACCGAGTCAACACAGATTTGCATCACAACCAACTGACAGTTCCAGCTCTCGCTAAAGATATTGAGTAAACGGTGACGTCGTCCAATACGAAATCGACCTGTAGAACTCGTCCTTCGCGTTGGTGGCGGGTGTATATATGTAAATACCAGATGTGTGGGAACTGCAAACCTGTCCTTCCTTACAACTGCTCTTACGTTTGCTTATCGTCGAGTTGTCGCTCGTAATTATGTAAGTGCCTCGTGAATGAACGATGCAAGACTTTACTATACCTTTTTTTTCTATCTGTCCATCCGCCTGTGGTGTTTACACATGGTAACACTGCGTCCCGGGCTTTAAACAATATCCTATTTTGAATATTAACGGTGTCATTCGCATACAGTAAATTATTAAAACACTTGTCAGCTGCAAATGTACACCAAGATATCCTTTTATTTACCTAAAACTTACACATAGCATAACTATTTAAAGCCCGCGACGCAGTGTTACCATGCGCGACCACCACAGGCTGATGGACAGATGGAAAAAAAACAGAGTATAGTTTCGCGCTTCATGAGAAGAGCAATGTTCTATAAGTGGGTCTCAGCCCTAAGCTAAATGAGAATAAGAAGACTATTTACACAATCTAAAACATCGATACTGGAAAAGAATGTAGAATTTAGGGCAAAGGCCAAGCGCTGGGGCGTATGAGGCTCATTCAGTGGTGAAAGGGAAACTGAGAATAGCAAGGTTTGAAACAATTGTTTGGTAAGGGTGGAAAGTGAGATGGGAAGAACGAGAATATAAACGGAGGTACAGTAAAAGGAACGAAAGGTGTTGCAGCTACGGTAGAAGGGACGCTGCAAAGAACCTGAAGTAATGCCTACAGTGCATCGCACGAGATGCACTGACGGCACTAATCCCTACGGGATACAACATCGATATTAATGCCCCACAAGTGGATAATGCTGTCAGTCTGCCTTACGCATTGCACTGCAGGCGTTACTAAGGTTCAGCCCCTGGCTGCAACCCCTTTCTTTCTTTTTTACTGTACATCCATACATATTCTCTTTCTTCCATCTTCCTTTCCACCCTCTCCTAGGAAATGTAATTCCACCGCTGAATGACGTCGTAGGTCCCAGCGCTTGGCCTTTGGCCTAAATTTTATATTTCAATTCCAAAACATCGATAATTTGTTTACCTCAATTAAGAATGACAGCTGTCATAATCAACGTAGGGGACAGAAATAAAGTTTTACCATGATATACAAACTTAATAAGTCAGCGTATCTTCAAAAGAAAAATAATAGGTTCCCAGCAGTGATATGTATATAGTAGTATACTCTTGTATTAAGACTAGACGATGTAACGATGAACTGTCGTAGAAAAAAAAAATCACAGGTGTGAGACTTTATTACACAGTGTTGGTTTGCCGGGTAACCGGTGTGTTTATATAACACTGATATAGCGACGGCACACTGAACAGAAACAGCTGTTCTTCCAAATAGCCACGGTATCTATCTCTTTCTCTCTCTCTCTCTCTCTCTCTCTCTCTCTCTCTCTCTCTCTCTCTCTCTCTCTCTTTGCGAAAGCTATGCAAACCAGAAGTTATTCGGAATGTTAATGTGGCTTAAACAGAAAAGGTATAGATGCTCTAATAGAGAGAGAGAGAGAGAGAGAGAGAGAGAGAGAGAGAGAGAGAGACGGGGAACTGAATACCTTAATCCAACATACAGATATGAATATAAGACATACAGGGTGTCCATAAAGCCCCCAGCACCATTACAAGTATTTATTGCTCTGAATGGTACTGGGACTTTATGGACACCCTGTATAGTATATGTGCATATGCTTATTTATATGCTGTGTGTGTGTGTGTGTGTGCATGCGCCAGCGCGTTTGAATGATTGGAATACATTAATGGAAAACTCAAAGTGAATAATTTAAGATACAACACTATAAAATAAGCCTTAAAATTGAATTCGGTCATTTCTTCTGATGAACACTGGGGGTCGTTAAACGAAACTTCTGTTCTTCTGCTTTAATATATCCTGAGTGATTCCTGATCCTGAAAAATCTTCAGGTTAAATTCTTTAAATACAAAAAAAATATTAATAGTAGGGAATATTTTTCAACGCCATTTTAAAAGAGATTTTGCGGGCTTCATGAAGAATAAAGGAATTAATTTTTTTTAAATCCATCGAATTCTAAAAGAACAAACTTTATAAATAAAAGCTGCAGTTTCCCCTTTCACCTGTAAAGGCAATTATTTAAATTCGTGCATGACAAGCTATGAAATACGACTCCCCTAAACGCCAGAGCACCTTTTCCATCCCTTTGTCTTGACGAAGCCTCGAGAGAGTATTCCATATAAGAGAATATTCAAGAGAACATTTCATAAATAAGAGAATATTCCATACATAAGAGAATATTCAAGACAACATTTCATAAATAAGAGAATATACCATACACAAGAGAATATTCAAGAGATTATTCCATAAGAGAATATTCAAGAGATTATTTCATACATAAGAGAATATTCAAGAGATTATTTCATACATAAGAGAATATTCGAGATTTATTCCTTAAGAGAATATTCAAGAGGATACTCCATACATAAGAGAGATATACATCAGAGATTTCAGATTTCATAATGAGAGAATATTAATTTCATACATGAGAGAATTATTTCATACATAAGAGAATATTCAAGATTATTTCTACATAAGAGAATATTCAATACATAAGAGAATATTCAGATTATTTCATACATCGAGAATATTCAATTACATAGATATTCAAGATTATTTCATACATAAGAGAATTTTCAAGATATTCATACGATAAGAGAATAGTTCATACTAGAGAATAAGAGAATATTTCAGACATCAAGAGATATTTCAATACATAGAGAATATTTCAAGAGTTATTTCATACATAAGATCAAGAGAATATTTCTACATAAGAGAATATTCAAGAGATATTCAAAAGATTATTTCATACATAAGAAGAATATTTCATAGAATATTTCATTCTACATAGAGAATATTTCAAGAGATATTCATCATACATAAGAGAATATTCAAAAGATTATTTCATACATAAGAGAATGTTCAAGAGAATATTTCATTCATACATAAGAGAATGTTCAAGAGATTATTTCATACATAAGAGAATATTCAAGAGATTATTTCATACATAAGAGAATATTCAAGAGAATATTTCATACATAAGAGAATATTTCATACATAAGAGAATATTCAAGAGGATATTCCATACATAAGAGAATATTAAAGAGAATATTTCATACATAAGAGAATATTCAAGAGAATATACCATACACAAGAGAATATTCAAGAGATTATTTCATACATAAGAGAATATTCAAAAGAATATTTCATACATAAGAGAATATTCAAGAGGATATTCCATACATAAGAGAATATTCAAGAGATTATTTCATACATAAGAGAATATTCAAGAGATTATTTCATACATAAGAGAATATTCCATACATATAAGAATATTCGAAAGAAAATGCCATACAAGAGAACGTTCAAGAAAATATTTCATACAAGAATAAATATTCCATATAAGAGAATATTAAATGCAAGAGAAAATTCTATACAAAAGAATATTCCATACCAGAGAACACTCCATTCAAGAGTAAATTCCATGCAAGAGAACATTCCAGAAAATACTCCATTCCAGAGAATATTCCATACAAGAAAACATTCCATACCAGAGAACATCCCTTACGTATTAACATCAATAATACAGGATGTAAATAAAAAGCGCATGTTATATTTGGTACTAGAATGAAGATACCGACTTTAACAAAGAAAAAAATAAATTACAGTACATTCATTCTTACTCAGAGAATGGTACCCAAACAGGACAGAAGAGGAAGACAGAGATGGATGACTGACTCGACATTTGAGAGGATGGAGGAGAGAAGAATAAACAAAGAAAACAACCCTCATAAATATGAAGAGCTATACTTGGAAATTAGACAGCTGCGGCAAAGGAAGATTGGATTAAGTAGGGAAATGGAAGAACTGGAAAGATAGCAAGAGATTGAGAGCATGCATAGGAAGATAAAGGAGGTAGTGGGAAGGATAAAAGTAACGAGAGTTAATGTGACTGAAAACCGTGAAGGAATACTTGTGATGGAAATTGAAGAGGTTTTGAAACGTTGGTAAGAATATGTAAAGGGCCTTTTCGAAGATGATAGGGGTGAAAAACCGAGACTACACATACCTATGAATGGACCTGATTTATTAGACGATGAAATAATTAGTGTAATTAAAAGTTTTAAGGAAGGAAAAGGCCCAGATAACGATGAAGTTGCAATTGAAATGATTTTAGCAAGTGAAGATTTTGGATTTAGAAAAATTGCAGTTAGCCAGGAAGATATATGATACGGGTTACATACCAAAAGAGACATACAAACCCATCTTCATAGTCATACCTAAGAAACCTGGTGTAGTCGAATGCAATCTATATAGGACCATCAGTTTAATTAGCAAGATAACAAAGATAATTCTAAAAGTTATTTTAAACAGAATAAAAAGAAAACTAAATCCAGAAATTGCAGAGGAACAATGGATTTGTAAAGGGGGAAGGAACAAGAAACGCAATTTTCATCTTCAGAATGTTAACAGAAAGAGCAATAGAAGTTCAGAAAAATGTATATATATGTTTTATAGATTATGAAAAGCACACTGAGCGAGTAGAAATACTACAAAGAAAACACGCAGATAGCAAGGACATCTGACCCATTAGCAACTTACACTGGAATCAAATGGAAGCAGTCAGCATTGACAACAACTTATCAGAATGGATGGAAATAAAGAAAGAGTGGAGTTCGCCAAGGATGTGTATCATCACCAGATCTGTTTGCAATATATGGAGAGATCATCTTGAGAAGTATAGAGGATATGGAAGGGATTAAGATCGGAGGAGTAAATATTAATAACTCAGATACGCAGATGATACAGTAATCATTGCGGACACAACTGAAAAACTGCAATAATTAGTAGACAACAGTTTACAGGGAGAGTGAAAAGATGGGACTGAAAATTAATGTAAGAAAAACGGATGTCGTGGTTGCATCAAAGAATCAGAATCCACCAAATTGTAATGTAATGATAAACAACATAAGTATAAAACAAGCTAACAGTTGTGTTTAGGTGGTCAGTCTATTAACACAAGATGCGAAAGCAAAACAAGATATTGAGAGGAGGATTCTGATAGCTAAAAACTCTTTTAATAATATGAAACACCTTTTAAAAAATAACAGAATTGGAACTCAAACAAGAACAAGAGCTCTGAAAACGTAGGTGTGGTCCACTCTCATGTGTGGATCAGAGAGCTGGACAATCACCAGGGAATTGAAAGCAAAGTTGAATGGAGCGGAGATGTGGTTTTATAGAAGAATGCTGAGATAGTGACAAATGAGGAGGTGTTAGCAAGACTTGGAACAGAGAGCCCTTGTAAGAGAAAGAAGGATAAGACAAATGAATTTTGTTTGACATATAATAAGAAATGAGAAGATGGAGCATATTTTGTGCCTTACTGGAAGGATAGACGGGAGGAGAGCGAGAGGTAGACAAAGAGTGAAATACTTGGGACAGCTTGGTGGAAGACTTGGATGGAGAATACACTGTAAATCAACTAATACAAGCGGCTAGGGATCGACAGAGGTGGAGGCAAATGACCTCCCACGTCCAAGACACGGCACTTCGATAGATAGACTCATAGAACAGTCCATACCAAAACCAATTACAGTCATTCCCACCCACATGCGGATGATCTATGGGTTGCCAAGGAAGCTCACAGTCCCTGATCCTCCTATCGTAGAATAATAATCATCGGGGAAGGCGACACTTGCGTAAATATTCACCCGTCGTGGCGCTCACGTAACACTGCGGCGGCAATGACTAACACGT